>NW_012105388.1:190290-246752 GCF_000951045.1 Mandrillus leucophaeus
TGATGGGTGCTGACGAGTTGATGGGTGCAGCACAGCAACATGGCACAAGTATACATATGTAACAAACCTGCACGTTATGCCCATGTACCCTAGAACTTAAAGTATAATAATAATAAATAAATTTAAAAAAAAAAGAAAGGTAAAAAAAAAAAAAGAAATATCAAAGTTAAAAAAAAAAAAGAAAGAATGAGTTTTCCAACGTGCTGAATGAAAAAAAGTTTTAACTCCGTGAGGTGAATCCACACATCACACTGGTTTTCATAATGGGATATTCCATTTTTCCCCATATGCCTCAGTAGGCTTTCAAATGTCGATTTGCATATTCTCCAAAGGGACTGTTTCCAACATGCTGAATAAATGAAAGCTTTACCTTTGTGAGATGAATCCACAGATCATAAAGCAGTTTCACAGATATCTTTTTTCTAGTTTTTATCTGGAGATATTCTGTTTCTCTTCATAGGCCTCAATGGACTCCCAAATGTTACTTCACAGATTCTCCATAAAGACTTTCTCCAAGCAACTGAAGCAAAAGAAAGGTTTGACTCTTTGACGTGATTCCACACATCATAATTCAGTTTCAGAGATAGCTTCTTTCTAGCATTTATCTGGGAATATTCAGTATGAACTTATAGGTCTCAATGTGCTACCAAATGTCACTTCACAGATTCTACAAAAAAAGTGTTTCCAACCTGTGGGATCAAAACAAAGGTTTAACTCTGAGATGAATCCACACATCACAAAACAGTTTCACAGATAACTTCCTTGTAGTTTTTATCTGGGGATATTCCTTTTCTCCCCACAGGCCTCAAAAGGCTCCAGAATGTCTCCTTGGAGATTCTACAACAAGAGTGTTTCCAACTTGCTGAATAGAAGGAAATGTTTGCCTCTGTGAGATGAATACACACATCACAAAGTAGTTTCACAGATAGTTTTCTTCTAGTTTTTATCTGAGGATATTCTGTTTTTCCCCACAGACCTGAAAGGGCTCTCAAAACACCCTTCAGAGACTATTCAAAAAGAGTGTTTCCAACCTGCTGAATTAAAAGAAAAGTTTAATTCTGTTAGATGAATCCACACATTACAAAGCGGTTTCACAGATAGCTTCTTTCTAGTTTTTATTGGTTTTCCCCTGTAGGCCTCAAGAGGCTCCAAAATATCCCTTCGCAGATTCTATGAAAACAGTGTTACCAAACTCCTGAATCAAAAGAGAGGTTTAGCTCTGTGAGATGAATCCACACACCACAAGGCACTTTCACAGATAGCTTCTTTATAGTATTAATCTGGGAATATTTCGTTTTTCCCTATAGGCCTCAATGGATTCCAAATGTCTCTTCGCAGATTCTACAAATGATTATTTCAAACCTGCTGAATCAAAAGAAAGGTTTAACTCAGTGAAATTAATCCACACATCACAAAGCAGTTTCACATATATCTTCTTTCTAGTTTTTATATGGGAATATTCATTTTTTTATCATAGACCTCAATGGGCTACCAAATGTCTCTTCACAGATTCTACCAAAACACTGTTTCCAACATGCTGAAACAAAAGAAATGTTTACCTCTGTGAGATGAATCCGCATATCACAAAGCCATTGCACAGATAAGTTCATTCTAGTTTTTATCTGGGAATACTCTGCTACTGCACATAGGTCTCAAAGATCTCCCATGTGTCCTTTACCAGACTCTTCAAAAAGAGTGTTTTCAACCTGCCAAACAGAAAAAAAAGGTTTAATTCTGTTAGATGAATCCAAACATCAAAAAGAGGTTTCACAGATAGCTTCTTTCTATTTCCTCTCTGGGGATATTCAGTTTTTCCCATAGGCCTCAATAGACTCCCAAATGTCCCCTCGCAGATTCTTCCATTAGAGTATTTCTCACATGCTGTATCAAAAGAAGGGTTTACCTGTGTGAGATGGATCCACACATCCCAAACTCATTTCACGGATAGCTTCTTTCTAGTTTGTATCTGTGGATAATCCGGTTTTCCTCATATGCCTCAATTTGCTCCCAAATGTCTTTTTGCAGATTCTCCAAAAAGAGTGTTTTCAACCTGCTGAATCAAAAGAAACGTTTAACTATGTGAGTGGAATCAACACATAAAAGCCAGTTTCTTCAATAGCTTCTTTCTTGTTTTATGTGGAGATATGTGGCTTTTTCCATAGGCCTCAATTGTCTCCAAACATCTTTTCACACATTCTACAAAAAGAGATTTTTTTAACTTGCTAAAACAAAAGAAAGTTTTAACTCTGTGAGATGAATCCACACATCACAAATCAGTCTCTCAGATAGCTTTTTTCCAGTTTTTATCAAGGGATATTTGGATTTGCCCCATAGGCTGCAATGGGCTCCCAAATGTCCTTTTGAAGATTGTCCAAAAGAGTGTTTCCAACCTGTTGAATCAAAAGAAAGGTTGAACTCTTTGAGATGTATCCAAACACCAAAAGTAGTTTCACAGATAGCTTCTTTCTTGTTTTTACCTGGGGATATTCTGTTTTTTCATAGGTCTCAAAACACTCCTAAATGTCTCTTCCCAGATTCTACAAAAGAAGGGTTCCCAAGCTGCTGAATCAAAAGAAGGGCTTAAAACGGTGAGATGAATCCACAAATCACAAAAAAATTTCACACATAGCTTCTTTCTAGATTTTATCTGGGGATATTCCGTTTTTCCACATAGGGCCTCAGTGAGCTCCCAACTGTGAGTTTATCTTTGTGAGATGGATCCACACATCACAAAATCACTCTTGGCCACCTGCTGAATCAAAAGAAAGGTTTAACTCTGGGAGAGGAATCCACACATCGCAAAACAGTTTCACAAACTCTTTCTTTCTAATTTCTATTTGGTGATATTCAGTTTTTCCCCATATGCCTCAATGGGCTCCAAAATGTCCCTTTGCAGATTCTCCAAAAGGAGTGTTTCCAATCAGCTGAATAAAAAAAAAATGTTTAACTCTGTGAGATAAATCCACACATCCCAAGGCAGTTTCACAGATAGTCTATTTCTAGTTTTTATCTGAGGATATTTGCTTTTTCCCTATAGGCCTCAATAGGTTTCCAAATGTTCCTTCACTGATTCTACAAAAAGCATTGTTTCCAACCTGCTGAATCAAAGGAAAGGTTTTTTTCTGTGAGATAAGTCTACACATCAAAAAGCTTCACACATAGCTTCCTTCTAGTTTTTATCTGAGGATATTCTGTTTTGCCTTATAGTCATCAATAGGCTCCAAAATGTCCCTTCACAGATTCTTTAAAAAGAGTGATCCAACCTGCTGAATCAAAAGAAAGATTTAGTGCTGTAAGATGAATCCACACATCACAATGCAGTTTCACAAATAGCTTCTTTCAAGTTTTTATCTGGGGATATTCGGTGTTTCCATGGAGGCCTCAGTGGTCTCCGAAATGTCCTATTGCAGAATCACAGAAAAGAGTGTTTCCCACCAGAGGAGTCAAAAGAAATTTTTAACCCTGTGAGATGAATCCACCCATCACAAAGCAGTTTCAGAGAACGATTCTTTCTACTTTTTATATGGAGATATTCGGTTTTTCCCCATAAGCCTCAATTGGCTTCAAAATGTCCCTTTGCAGATTGTCCAAAAAGAGTGTTTCCAATATGCTGTATCAAAAGAAGTGTTTACCTCTGTGAGATGAATCCGTACATCACAAAACCGTTTCATAGATAGCTTCTTTCTAGTATTTATCTGCACATGTTCAGTTTTTCCCGATAAGCCTCATTGGGATCCAAAGTGTCCCTTTGCAGATATTCCAAAAAGATTGTTTCCAACCTGCTAAAACAAAAACTAGTTTAACTTTGAGAGAGGAATCCACACATCACAAAGCCATTTCAAAGGTAGCTTCTTTCTCGTTTTTATCTGGGGATATTCATTTTTTCCCCATAAGCCTCAATGTACTTCCAAATATCTCTTCGCAGATTTTCCAAAAAGAGTGGTTCCAACCTGCTGATTCAAAACGAAGATTTAACTCTGTGAGATGAATGCACATATCAAAAAGCAGTTTCACAGATAGCTTCTTTCTAGTTTTTATCTGGGGACATTCTGTTTTTACCCATAGGCCTCCAGGTGCTCTCAAATGTGCCCTTGCAGATTGTACAAAAATTGTTTCCAACCTTCTGAGTGAAAAGAATAGTTTAACCGTGTTAGATGAATCCACACATCACAGAGGAGTTTCACAGATAGTTTCTCTCTAGGTTTATCTGGAAATATTTCGTTTTCTTCCACAGGCCTCATTCAGTTCCCAAATGTCCCTTTGCAGATTCTACAAAAGAGTGTTTCAAACCTGCTGCACCAAAATAAAGGCTTAACTCTGTGAGGCAAATCCACACATCTCAAAGCAGTTACACACGTAGTGTCTTCCTAGTTTTTAATCTACAGTTGTTCAGTTTTTCCCCATAAACCTTAATGGGCTCCCAAGTGTGCCTTCACAAATTCTCCAAAAAGAGTACTTCCAACCTGCTGAATGAAAAGAAAAGTTTAACTCTGTTAGATGAATCCACACATCACAAAGTAGTTTCACAGACAGCTTCTTTCTAATTTTTATCTGGTGATATTTGATTTTTCCCCATAGGCCTCTACAGGCTCCCATATGTCCCTTTGCAGATTCTTCAAACTGAGTTTTTCCAACCTGCTTAATCTAAAGAAAGTTTACTTCTGTGAGATGAATCCACACATCACAAAGCAGATTCATAAGTACCTTTTTTCTAGTTTTTAGTCTGGGGATATTTGGGTTTTCACCATAGGCCACAAAGGGCTACAAAATGTCCATTCGCAGATTCTGCAAATAAGGTGTTTTCAATCTGCTGAAGCACAAGAAAGATTTAACTTTGTGAGATTAATCTACACATCACAAAGAAATTTCACAGAAAACTTATTTCTAGTTTTTATCTGGAAATATTCCTTTTTTCCCTATAGGCATCACTGGGCTCCCAAATGTCCCTTTGCAGATTCTCCAAAAACAGTGTTTTTAACCTGCTGGATCAAAATAAAGATTTAGGTCTCTGAGATAAATCCATGCATCATGAAGCTGTTTCAAAGATATCTTCTTTCTCTTATTTATGTAAAGATATTTGGTATTTCCCCATATTTTTCAATGGGCTCCCAAATCTTCCTTCACAGATACTTCAAAAAGTGTGTTTCTGACATGGTGAATGAAGAGAAACGTTTAACTCTGTGAGATCAATCCACACATCACAAAGCTGATTCACAGATAGATTCTTTCCAGTTTTTATCTGTGGATATTCTGTTAATTCCCGTAGGCCTCAATGGGCTTTCAAATGTCCTTTCACAGTTTCTCCAAATAGAGTTTTTCCAACCTGGTGAACCAAAAGAAAGATTTAACTCTGTGAGATGAGTCCACACATCATAAAGCAGTTTCACAGATAGCTTCTTTCTAGTTTTTATCTGGGGATATTCAGTTTTTCCCCATAGGCCTCAATAGGCTTCACATATCACAAAGCAGTTTTACAGATAGCTTCTTTCTAGTTACTATCTGGGGATATTCAGTATTTCCCCACAGGCTGCAAAGGGATCCCAAACGTTAATTTGCAGATTTTTCAAAAAGAGTGCTTCCAACCTGCTGAATCAAAGAAAAGTTTAACTCTGTTAGATGAATCCACACACTACAAAGCAGTTTCACAGAAAGCTTCTTTCTTGTTTTTATCTGGGAATATTCGGTTTTTCTCCCAGGGCTTCATTTGGTTACCAAATGCCCCTTCACAGATTCCACAAAAATAGAGTGTTTCCAACCTGCTGAATCAAAAGAAATGTTTAACTCTGTTAGATGGATAAACGCATCACAAAACAGATTCACAAGTACCTTCTTTCTACTTTTTATCTGGGGATATTTGTTTTATTCCCATATGCCTCAAAAGGCTTCTAAATGTCCCATTGCAGATTTTCCAAAGAAGGTGTTTCCCACCTTCTGAATCAAAAGACAGGTTTAGCATTGTGAGATGAATCCACACATTACAGAATAATTGTCCAGATAGCTTTTTTTTTTTTAATCTGTGAATAATCAGATTTTCCCAACAGGATTCGCTAGGTTCCCAAATGTTTCTTCGCAGATTTTCCTAAAAGAGTGTTTCCAACCTGCTGAATCAAAGAAGGGTTTATCTGTGAGATAAATCCACACATCACAATGTGGCTTCACAGATAGCTTCTTAAAAGTTTTTATGGAGATATTCATTTTTCTGTGTATACTTCAATAAGCTCCCAAATGTCCCATTGCAGAATTTTCAAAAAAAGTGTTTCCAACCTGATAAATCAAAGACAAGATTTTTCTCTGGGCAATGAATCCACGTATCACAAAGCAGTTTCACAGATAGATTCTTTTTAGATTATTTGGGTATATTCGGTTTTTCTTCTTAGGCCACAATTGGTTACAAAATGTCCCCTCATAGATTCTCCTAAAACACGTTTCCTACTTGCTGAATCAAAAGAAAGGTTTAACACTGGGAGATGAATCCACACATCACAAAGCACTTTCATAGATAGATTGGGATTTTCCGTTTTCCATCTTGGGACTCAATGGTCTCCAAAATGTTCCCTTGCAGATTCCCCAAAAAGACTGATTCCTGCCTGGTGAATTGAAAGAAAAGTTTAACCTTGGGAGATGATTCAAGACAACAAAAAGCAATTTCACAGATAGCTTCTTTCTACTTTTTATCTGATGACATTCAGCTTTTCTCCATAGATCTAAATGACTTCCACAATGTCTGTTGGCAGATTCTCTGAAAAGATGGTTTACAATCTGCTGAATCAAAAGAAAGGTTTTACTCTGTGAACTGAATCCACACATCTCAAAGTGGTTTCACAGGTAGCTTCTTTCCAATTTTTATCTGGGGTTATTCTGTTTTACCCTACAGGCCTCAATGGACTCCCAAGTGTCCCTTCAAAGATTCTACACAAAGAGTGTTTCCAACCTGCTGAATCAAAAGAAGGTTAAACTCCATGACATGAATACACAACACAAAGTAGATTCACAGATTGTTTCTTTCTAATTTTTATCTGGGTATAATCTCTTTCTTTCCTACACCTCAATGGACTTTCAAGTATTTCTTCACAATTTCTCCAAAAAGAATATTTTTAACCTGCTGAACCAAAAAAAGGTTTAACTCTGTCAGATGAATCTACATATCACAAAGCAGTTTCACAGATAGTTCCTTCTTGATATTTTCAGATATTTTGTTTCTCCCCATAGGCATCAATGGGCTCCCAAATGTCCCTTCATAGATTTTCCAAAAAGAGTGTTTTCAACATGCTGAATTAAAAAAAAATGTAACTCTTTTAGGTGAATCTACACATCACAAACCAGTTTAACAGCTTCTTTCCAGTTTTTATCTAGGATTATTTGTTTTTTCTTCATAGGCCTCAATGGACTCCCAAATGTCCCTTGGCAAATTCTCCAAAAAGACTGTATCCGACCTGCTGAATCAAAAGAAAGGTTTTACTCTGTCATATGAATCCACATATCACAAGTCACTTTCACACATAGCTTCTTTCTAATTTTTATCTGGACATAATCAATTTTTCCCCATCAGACTCAATGGGCACCAGAATATCCCTTCACAGACTCTCTACAAAAAGTGTTTCCAACCTGCCGAATCAAAAGAAAATATTTCACTCTTTGAGATTAATCCACACATATCAAAGTAGTTTCACAGATATCTTCTGTCTAGTTTTTATCTGGAAATAATCAGTTTTTCCCCATAGACCATTTTGGGCTCCCAGATGTCCCTTTGCAGATTCTCCAAAAACAGTGTTTTCATCCTGCTGAATTAAAAAGAAAGGTTTAATTCTGTGAGATGAATCCACACTTCACAAAGCAGTTTCACACATAGCTTCTTTCTAGTTTTCATCTGGGAATATTTGGTTTTTCCCCATAGATCACAATGAGCTCCCAAATGTCCCTTCACCAACTTTACAAACAGAGTGCTTCTGACCTGCTGAATCAAATAATGGTTTAACTCTATGAGATGAATCCACACATCCAAAGCAGTCTCACAGATAGCTTCACTCTAGTTTTCTTCTGGGTATATTCAGTTTTCCCCATAGGCCTCAAATGCTACAAAATGTCTCTTGGTAGATTCTTCAAAAAGAGTTTTTCTAACATGTTGAATTTAATAAAAGCTTAACTCTGTGAGATGACTCCACCCATCACAAAGCAGTTTCACAGATATCTTCTTTCTAGTTTTTATCAGGGATATTTTGTTTTACTCGTACACCTTGTAAGCTCCCAAATGTCCTTCAGAGACTCTGCAAAAACAATGTTTCCAATGTGCTGAGTAAAAAGAAAGTTTTATCTCCGTGAGATGAATTCATATATCATGAAACAGTTTCACAGATAACTTCTTTCAAGTTTTGATATTCTGATATTCTGTTTTACCCCATAGGACACAATGGGCGCCCAAATTTCCCCTCACAGGATCTCCAAAATGAGTGTTTCCAACTGGCTGAATTAAAAGAAAGTTTTAACTTAGTGCAACAAATCCACAAAGCATTTTCACAGGCAGCTTCTTTCTAGTGTTTACCAGGGAATATCCTATTTTTCTCCATAAGCCTCAAAGGGCTCCCAAATGTCCCTTCGCAGATCCTACAAAAAGAACGTTTTCAACCTGTTGAATAAAAACGAAGTTTTAACTTTATGAGACGAATCCATACAAAACAAAAGAGTTTCACAGATCACTTCTTTCTCTTTTATATCTGAAGATACTTGCTTTTTTCCCATAGGCCTCACTTGGCTCTCAAATGTCACTTAGCAGATCCTTCAAAAAGAGTGTTTCCAACCTGCTGAATCAACAAAAAGGTTTGACTTTGTGAGATGAATTCACACATCACCAAGGAGATTCACAGATAGCTTCTTTCTAGTTTTTATCTGGGGATATTCAGTTTGTCCCCATAGGCCTCAATGGGCTCTTAAATGTTTCTTCACAGATTCTACAAAAAGAGTGTTCCCAATCTTATGAATCCAAAGAAAGGTTTAACTCTGTGAGATGCATTCAGAATAATAAAGCAGTTTCACAGATAGCTTCTTTCTAGTTTTTATCTGGGGATTTTCAGTTTTTCCCTTAGACATCAATGGGTTACTAAATGCCTCTTCACAGATTCTTCAGAAAGAGTGTTTCCAATCTGCTTATTCAAAAGAAAGGTTTAATTCTGTGAGACCAATCCACACATCAACAAAGATGATTCACAGATAGTTTCTTTCTAGTTTTTATCTCGGAATATTCATTTTTTCCCCATAGACCTAAATGGGCTTTCAAATGTAACTTCACAGTTTATCTGAATAGAGTTTCTCCAACCTGGCGAATCAAAAGAAAGGTTTAACTCTGTGAGATGAATTCACACATCACAAGCTGTTTCACAGATAGCTTCTTTCTAGTTTTTATCTGGGGATATTCAGTTTTTCCCCATAGGCCTTGAAAGGTTTAGAAATGTCCCCTGGCAGATTCTCCAAAAAGAATGTTTACAACTTGCTGAATCACAGCAAACTTTTAATTCTGTGAGACGAATTCACACATCACAATGCAGTTACACAGATGGCTTCTTTCTAGTTTTTAGCAGGGGATATTCAGTTTTTCTGCGTGAGCCTCATTGGGCTCTAAAATGCACCTTCACAGATTATCCAAATAGAGTGTTTCTGAACTCCTGAATCAGAGGAAAGTTTTAACTCTGGTAGATGAATACACACTTCACAATGCAACTTCACAGATTGTTTCTAGTTTTTATTGGGATATTCTGTTTTTCCCCTTGGGCCTCAGTAGGCTTCCAAATGTCCCTTTGCAGATTCTACGAAAAGAGTGTTTCCAACCTGCTGAATCAAAAGAAAGGTTCAACTCTGAGAGATGAATCCAGACATCACAAAGCAGTTTCACAAATAGCTTCTTTCGAGATTTTCTTTAGAGATATTCAGTTTTTCCTTATCAGCCTCAAAGGTGTCCAAAATGTCCCTTCATAGAGTGTTCAAAAAGAGTGTTTCCACAATGCTGAATCTAAAGATAATTTTAACTCTGTGAGATGAATCCACATGTCACAAAGCAGATAGATTATTTCTAGTTTTTATCTGGGAATATTTCATTTTTTCCAACAGGCTTCAGTGGGCTCTGAAATGTCAATTTGCAGATTCTCTAAAAAGAGTGTTTCCAACTTGCTGAAAAAAAGCAGAGGTTTAGTTTATGAGATGAATCCACACATCACATATTAGTTTCGCAGATAGATTCCTTTTAGTTTTTATCTGGGTATATTTGGTTTGTTCCCATGGGCCAAAATGAACTCCCAAATGTCACGTTACACATCCTACGAAAACCTACTGAATCAAAAGAAACGTTTACATTTGTGACAGGAATCGAGACATTACAAAGCAGTTTCACAGATAGCCTTCATTTAGTTTTTATTCAGGGATATTTGGTGTGTTCCCATAGGCCTAAATGGGCTCCAAATGGTCCTGTGCACATTCTACAATAAAAATATTTCCTTCCTGCTGAATAAAAAGAACGGTTTAACTGTTTGAGCTTAATTCACACATCAGTAAGTAGTTTCATAGATGGCTTCTTTCCAGTTTTTATCTGGGAATATTTGGGTTTTTTCCATAGGCCTCAATGGGCTCCAAAATGGCCCTTTGCAGATTCTCCAAAAGGAGTGTTTCCAACCTGCTGAATCAAATGTAAGGTTTAACTCTGGGAGATGAATCCTCACGTTAAAAAGCAGCTTCACAGATAGCTTCTTTCTTGTTATTATCTGGGGATATTCCATCTTTCCCCATAGGCTTGAATGGGCTTGCAAATGTCCCATCACAGACACTCCAAATTGTGCTTCCAAACTGCTGAATCAAAATAAAGGTATTACTCTGTGAGACGAATGCACACATCACAAAGCAGTTTCCCAGATAGCTTCTTTCTGGTTTTTAACTGGGGATATTATGTTTTTACCTCTAAGCCTCAATGGGTTTGCAAATGTTTCTCTGAAGGTTCTCCAAAAACAGTCTTACCAACCTGCTAAATCATAGGAAACTTTTAACTCTGTGAAATGAGTCCACAAACTACAAAGCTGTTATATATATAGCTTCTTTCTAGTTTTTAGCTGTGGATATTTGGTTGTTCGTCATTGGACTCAATGGGTGCCAATATGTCCTTTCGTACATTTTTTAAAAACAGTGTTTCCAACCTTCTGAGTCAAAGAAAAGGTTTAACTCTGTGAAAAGAATTCGTACATCACAAAGCAGTTCCACAGACAACTGCTTCCTCATTTTTCTCTGGAGATATTTGTTCTTTTCACATGAACCTCAACTAGCTCCCAGTTGTGCCATCTCACATTCTCCAAAAGGAGTGCTTACAACCTGCTGAATCAAAAGAAAGGTTTAGCTCTATGAGATGAATTCACACATCACAAGGCAGTCTCACAGATAGCTTTTTTGAATTTTTATCTGGGGATATTCTGTTTCTCCCCATTGGCCTGAATGGACTCCCAAATTTCTCTCTGCAGATTTTCCAAAAAGAGTGTTTTCAACCTGCTGAATCAAAGGAAATGTTTAACTCCGTGAAATGTATCCACACATCACAAAGCTGTTCACAGATAGACTTTTTTCCCGTTTTTACATGTGGATATGCAGTTTATCCCCATGGGCCTCAATGGTCTCCCAAATGTCCCTTCATAGATGCTCAAAAAAAGTGTTTTCAACCTGCTGAAAGAAAAGAAAGGTTTAACCCTGAGATGAATCCACACATCACAAAGCAGCTTCACAGACTCCTTGTTTCTAATTTTTACCTGGAAAATTTGATTTTTATTAAAGTAGGCTTCAATGATCTCCCTAATGTCCCTTCACATATTCTCAAAAAAGAGTCTTTCCAACCTAATGAATCAAAAGAAAAGTTTAACCCTGTGAGATGAATATGCAGATCACAAAGCAGTTTCATATATATCTTCTTTCTAGTTTTTACCTGGGATATTTTGTTTCTCCTCACTGGCATCAATGGGGTCCAAAATATCCCTTCACACATTCTCCAAAAAAAAGTGTATCCAACCTGCTGAATCAAAAGACAGGTTTAACTCTGTGAGATGAATCCACACATCACAAAGCAGTATCACATACAGCTTCTTTCAAATTTTTATCTGGGAATCTTCTGTTTTACTCTAGTACTTAATGAGATTCTAAATGTCCTTCTGCGGATTCTCCAAAAAGCGTGTTTCCAACATGCTGAATAAAAAGAAAAGTTTACCTCTGTGAGATGAATCCACACATCACAAAGCAGTTTCACAGACAGCTTCTTTCTAGTTTTTACCTGGGGATATTCTGTTTTACCCCATGGGCATCAATGGGCTTTGAAATGTTTCTTAGCAGATCTTTAAAAAGGTTTCCAAACTGTTGAATCAAAAGAAAGGCACTACCCTGTAAGATGAATCCACACATCACAAAGCAGTTTCACAGAGAGCTTCTTTCCAGTATTTATCTGGGACTATTCTGTTTATCCCAATGAGGCTTAATATGCTCCCATATGTCCCATTGCAGATTGTCCAAAAAGAGTGTTTCCAATCTTCTGAATCAAAACTTTTAACCCTGTGAGATTAATCCACACATCACAAAAAAGTTTCACAGATAGCTTTTTTCTAGTTTTTATCTGGAGATATTTGGTTTATCACAAAAGTCCCAATGGGCTCTCATATGTCCCTTCACAGATTGTGCCAAAGAGTGCTTCCAACCTGCTGAATAAAAAGAAGGATTTAATTCTGTGAGATGAAATCAAACATCACAAAGTAGTTTCACAGATAGTTCCCTTCTAGTTTTTATCTGGAAATATTCAGTGTTTTTTTTTTTTTTTTTTTTTGCATGGGCTTCAATGCGCTTTCAAATGCCCCTTTACAGATTCTCCAAAAACAGTGTTTCCACCTTACTGAATTGAAAGAAACGTTTAACTCTGTGAGATGAATCTGCACATCACAAAGTAGTTTCACAGTTAGCTTCTTTCTATTTTTTACCTGGAGATTTTTGGGTTTTCCCCATTGGTCTGAATGGGCTCCCAAATGTCCCTTCGTGGATACTTTAAAAAGAATGTTTCCAACCTGGTGAATCAAACGATAGGTTCAATTATGGGAGATGAATCCACCCATTGCAAAGCAGTTTTACAGATTGCTTCTTTCTAGTTACTACCTCAGCATATTTTGTTTCTCCCGAAAAGAATCAGTGGGCTCTCAAATGTCCCTTCACAGATACTCCAAAAAGAGTATTTCCAACCTACTGAATCAGAGGATACTTTTATTTATGTGAGGTGAATCCACACATCACAATGCAGTTTCACAGATAGTTTCTTTCTCATTTTATCTGAAGATACTTGTTTTTTTTTCCCCCATGGGTCACAATGGGCTCCCAAATGTCCCTTCATTGATTCTTCTAAAAGAGAGTATTCAACCTGCTGAATCAAAAGAAACTTTTAACTCCATGTGATGAATTCTCATATGACAAGCAGTTTCACAGAAAAGTTTTTTCACATTTTTACGTGAGGATATTCAGTTTTTCCCCATTGGTCTTAATGGACTCCAAATGTCGCTTTGCAGATAATCCAAAAAATGAGTGTTTCCAACCTATTGAATCAAAAGAAAGTTTTAACTCTGTCCGATGAATCCACACATCACAATGCAGTTTCACAGATGCATTCTTCCTAGTTTTTATCAGGGGGTATTCAGGTTTTTTGTATGCCACAATCAGCTCCCAAGGTCCCATCATGGATACTTAGAAAAGCATGCTCCAACCTGCTGAAACAAAAGAAAGGTTTAATTCTGTGAGATGAATCCAACATCACAAAGCAGTTTCACAGACAGCTTCTTTCTAGTTTTTGCCTGGAGATATTCCATTTCTCCCCATAGGCCTCAAGGAACTCACAAAAGTCCCATTGCAGATTCTCCAAAAAGAGTGTTTCCAACTTGCTGAATCAAAAGAAAGCTTTAACTCTGAGAAGAATGCACACTTCACAAAGCAGTTTCACAGACAGCTTCTTTGTAATTTTTTCATGGGGATATTCATATTTTCCTGCATAGGCCTCTATGGGCTCCCAAGTATCTCTTTGTAGATTCTCCAAAAACAGTGCTAGCAACCTGTTGAATCAAAAGAAAGGATAAACTCTGTGACATAAATCCAGACATCACAAAGCAGTTTCACAGATAGCTTCTTTCTAATTTTGTCCTGAGGATATTCCATTTTTCCCCATAGACCTCAATGGGCTCTAATATGTCCCTTTGCAGATTCCCCAAAAGGAGTATTTCCATCGTGATGAATAATTTAAAAAAGTTTAACTCTGCGAGATGAATCCACATATTACAAAGCAGTTTCACAGATAGCTTCTTCTAGATATATCTTGTGATATTCTCTTTTTTTTTAATGCCCATAGGCCACAATGGGCTCCCAAATGTCCCTTCACAGACAGTCCAAAAATATTCTTTTCAAACTGCTGAATCAAAATAAAAGTTTAACTCTGTTAGATGAATCCACACATCACAAAGCAGTTTCACAAATATCTTCATTGCTGTTTTTATCTGGGGATATTAGGATTTTAACCGTAGGCATCAATAGACTTCAAAATGTCCCTTCACAGATTCTCCAAAAAGAGTGTTTCCAATTTGTGGAATCAAAAGAAACATTTAACTCTGTGAGATGAATGCACACATCACAAAGCAGTTTCACAGACAGCTTCTTTCTAGTTTTTATCTGGGGATATTCTGTTTTTCCCTGTAGGACTCAATGGGCTCCCAAACATCCCTTTGCAGATTTTTCAAATAGAGTGTTTCCAACCTGGTGAATCAAATGAAATACTTAACTCGGTGAGATGAATCCACACATCACAAAGCAGTTTCATAGATAGTTTCTTTCTAGATTTTATCTGGAAATATTTGATTTTTCCCCATAGGCCTCAAAGGTCTCCCAAATATCCCTTTGCAGATTCTCCGAAAAGTGTGTTTACAACCAGTTGAACCCAAAGGAAGGTTTAACTCTGTGAGATGAATCCACACATCACAAAGCAATTTTGCAGATAGCATCTTGATGGTTTTCATTTGAGAATATTTCGTTTTTCCTTTAGACCTCAATAGGTTTCCGTTCGCCGATTGTCTGAAAAAGACATTTCTTTATTTCCCCATAGGCATCAAAGAGCTCCCAAAAGTCCCTTTGCAGATTCTACAAAAAGAGTGTTTCCAACCTGTTGAATCAAAGGAAAGGTTTAACAATGTGTAATGAATCCACACATCACAAAGCAGTTTTACAGACAGCTTCTTTCTGGTATATATCTGGGAATATTATGTTTCCTTCCATAGGCCTCAAAGGGTTCACAAATGTTACTTCACAGATTCTACAAAAACAGTGTTTCCAACCTGCTGAATCAAAAGAATGGTTTATCTCTGTGAGATGAATCCACCCATCACATAGCAGTTTCATAGATAGCTTCTTTCTAGTTTTTATCTGGGGATATTTGTTTTTTTCCTATAAGCCTCAATGTGTTTCCAAATGTCCCTTGTTAGACTGTAGAAAAAGAGTTTTTCCAACCTGTAGAATCAAAATAAAGGTTTAACTCTGTGAGATGAATCCACACATCACAAAGCAGTTTCACAGATAGCTTCAATCTAGGTTTTATCAGTATATATTGGGTTTTTCTCCACAGGCATCAATGGGCTCCCAAATATCCCTTTGCAAGTTCTCCAAAAAGAATGTTTCCAACTTGCTGAATAAAAAGAAATGTTTAATTTTGTGAGGTAAATCCACACATAAAAAAAGCAGTTTCACAGATATCTTCTTTATAATTTTCATCTGAGGATATTTGGTTTTTCTCCATAGGCCTCAATGGTCTCCCAAACATGCCTTCACAGATTCTACCAAAAAAAAAAAAAAAAATATTTCCGACATGCAGAATCAAATGAACGTTTTACCTCAATGAGGTGAATCTACACATCATGAATCAGTTTCACAAACAGCTTCTTTCTAGTTTTTATCTGGGGATATTCAGATTTTCCATATAGGCCTCAATGGGCTCCCAAATGTTCCATTGAAGACCCTCCAAAAAGAGTGTTTCCAACCTACTGAATCAAAAGAAAGATTTAACCCTGTTATTTGGATCTTCCCCATAGGCCTCTATGAGTTGCAAAATTTCCCCTCACGGATTCTCCTAAAAGACAGTTTCCAGCCTGCTGAATCAAAAGAAAAGTTTAACTTTGTGAGGTGAATACAAACATCACAAAGCAGTTTCATAGATAACTTTTTTTGTAGTTTTTATCTGGGATATATGGTTTTTTCTTATAGGACTCAATGGGCCCCGAAAATTCCCTTAGCAGATTATACAAAAAGAGTGTTTCAAATTTGCTTAAATGAAGGAAAGGTTTATCTCTGTAAGATGAGTCCCCACATCACAAAACAGTCTCACAAATAGCTTCTTTCTAGTTTTTATTTGCGGATATTTGGCTTTTCCCATTAGTCCTAAATTGACTCCCATATCTCCCTTCACAGATACTCCAAATGGTGTACTTCCAACCTAGTGAATCAAAAGGAAGGTTAACTTTGTGAAATGAACCCACCCATCACAAAGCAGTTTCACCGATAGCTTCTTTCCATTTTTTATCTGGGGATATTCAATTTTATTGCATGGGCCTCAATGGGCTCTCAAATATCCCTTCGCATATACTTCAAAAAGAATGTTTCTAAAATGCTTAATGAAAAGGAAGGTTTAACCATGTGAGATGAATCCACACATCACAAAGCATTTTCACAGATAGTTTCTTTCTAGTTTTTATCTGCAGATAATCTGTTTTTTCCCATAAGCCTTAATTGGCCCCCAAATGTCCCTTCACAGATTCTAAAAAAAGATTGTTTCCAACCTGCTGAATCAAAATAAAGGTTTAAATGTATGAGCTGAATCCACATATCACAATGCAGTTTCACAGATAGTTTCTTGGCAGATTTTATCTGGAGATATTCAGTTTTTCACCATAGGACTCAATGGGTTCCCTATGTCCCTTTTGCATATCCGCCTAACAAAGTGTTTCCAACCTGCTGAATAAAAAGAAGGTTTATCTCTGTGAGATGAATCCACACATCACAAAGAAGTTTCACAGATAGATTCTTTTTAGTTTTTATCTGGGGATATTTGGTTTTTCTCCACAGGCCACAATGAGATCCCAAATGCCTTTTCGCAGAGTCTGAAAAAAGAGTATATCCAACCTGCTGATTCAAAAGCAAAGAGTAACTCTGTGAATTAAATCCACAAATATGAAAGTAAATTCGCAGACAGCTTCTCTCTACTTTTTATCTTGGGATGTAGGTTTTTCTCCATAGGTCTCAATAAGCTTTAAAATGACCCCACACAGATTCTCCAAAAAGACTGTTTCCAACTTAGTGAATCCAAGGAAAGATATAATTCTGTGAGATGAATCCACAAATCACAAAGGAGTTTCACAGCTAGCTTCTTTCTTGATTTTATCTGTGGATATTCTGTTTTTCCTTATATGGGCTCCCAAATGTCTTATATAATATTCTCCAAAAAGAGTGTTTCAAACCAGAAAGGCTTAACTCTGGGAGTCAAATTCACACATCACAACATAGCTCCACAGACACCCGCTTTGTCATTTTGATCTGGGGATATTTTTTTTTTCGTATGCCTCAATGGCCTCCAAATGCACCTTAGCAGATTCTCCTAAAAGAGTGTTTCCAACCTGCTCAATAGACAGAAAGTTTTAACTCTCTGAGTCGAATACACACATCCCAAAGCAGTTTCACAGATAGCTTCTTTCTAGGATTAATCTGGAGATATTTTTTTTTCCCATAGGCTCAAATGGGTTTTCAAATGCTCCTTTGCAGAATCTATAAGAAGAGTGTTTCCAACTCGCAGAATCAAAAGTAAGGTTTAACTCTATACAATGAACCTACAAATCAAAAAAACAGTTTCACAAATAGCTTCTTTCTAGTTTTCATCTGGGGATATTCAATTTTTCCCCATAGGACCCAATGGTCTCCCAAATGTCCCATCCCAGATTATTCAAAAAGAGTGTTTCCAACCTGCTGACTCAAAAGGAATATTTAATCCTTTGAGATGAATCCACACATAGGAAATAAGTTTCATGGATGATTTCTTTCTTGTTTTTATCTGGGGATATTTGGTTTTTCACCATAGGCCTCAATGGGCTCCCATATGTCCCTTTGCAAATTCCACACAAAGACCGTTTACAATCTACTGAATCAATAGAAAGGGTAACTCTCTAAGATGAATCCACACATCAAAAAATAGTTTCAAAGATAGCTTCTTTCAAGTCTTTTTCTGGTGATATTTTTTTTTCCCATAGTCCTCAAAGGGTTCCCAAATTACCCTTTGCAGATTATACAGAAAGAGTGTTTCCAAACTTTTGAAATAATAGAAAAGTTTAACTCTAATAGATGAATATGCACATCACAAGACAGCTTCACAGATAGCATCTTTCTAGTTTTTATGTGAGGATATTCAGTTTTTCCTCATAAGACTCAATGTGATGTCAAATGTCCAATCACAGATTCTCCAAGAAGAGTGTTTTCAACCTGCTGAATTAGAAGAAAGTTTCAACTCTGTGAGATGAATCCACATATCACAAAACAGTGTCACCTATGGCTTCTTTCTAGTTTTTTTCTGGAGATATTCTGTTTTGCCCCATAGGTCTCAATGGGCTCCAAATATTCCTTTCACAGATTCTCCAGGAAGAGTGTTTCCAACCTGCTGAATCAAAAGAAAGGTTTAATTATGTTAGGTGAATCCACACATCACAAAGCAGTTTCACAGACAGCTTTTTCCAGTTTTTATATCGGGATATTCAGTTTTTCCCCATAAGCCTCAATGGGATCACACATGTCCATTCGCAGATTGTCAAAAAAGAGTGTTTCCAACCTGTTGAATCAAGAGAAAGTTTTAACTCTTTGACATAAATCCAAATATCACAAACCAGTTTCACAGATAGCTTGTTTGTAGTTTTATATGGGGATATTCAGTTTTTCTCAATAGGCCTCAAAAGGATCACAAATGCCCCTTAACAGATTGTCCAAAAAGAGTGTTTCCAACCTGCTGAATCAACAGAAAGTTTTGACTCTGTGACATAAATACACATATCACAAACCAGTTTCACTGATAGCTGCTTTCTAATTTCTATTTGGGAATATTTAGTTTTTCCACAAAAGATTCAATGGGTTCCCAAATGTCCTTTCACAGATTCTACCAAAATAATTTTTCCTATCTGCTCAATCAAAAGAATGGTTTAATTCTGTGAGATGAATCCACACATAAACAGGAGTTTCACAGATAGCTTCTTTGTAGTTTTATTGGGGGATTTTTGCATATTCAGTGTTTCCCTTTAGGCCTCAATGGACTCCCAAATTCCCCTTTGCAGATTCTACAAGAGAGTTTCCAACAAGCTGAATTGGAAAAAAGAGATTAACTCTCTGAGATGAATCCACACATCACAAAGCAGTTTCACAGATAGCTTCTTTCTAGTTTTTTTTTTTTTTTTTTTCCTGGGGATGTTCAGTTTATCCCCTTAGGCCTGAATAGGCCCATAAATGTCCATTCACAGATACTACAAAAAGAGTGTTTCCAACCTGCTGAATCAAAAGAAAGGTTTAACCCTATGAGATGAATCCAGAAATCACAAAATAGTTTCACAGATAGCTTCTTTCTAGTTTTTATCAGGGAATAACAGGTATTTCCCCATCGGCCTCCATGGATTCCCAAATGTCTTTCAACAGGTTTGACAAAAAGAGTGTTTCCAACATGTTTATTCAAAAGAAAGTGTTAAGTCTGTGAGATGAATCCACACACAAAGCACTTTCATAGATAGATTCTTTCTAGTTTTTATCTGGAGATATTTGGTTTTTCCCCACAGGCCTAAAAGGACTCCAAAATGTCACTTCACAGATTCTCAAAAACAATGTTTCCATCCTGCTGAGTCAAAACAAGGGTTTACCTGTGTGAGATGAATCCACAGATCACATAGCAGTTTAACCGATAGCTTCTTTCTAGTTATCTGGAGATATTTGGTTTTTCCCCATAGGCCTCAATGAGCTCTCAAATGTACCTTCCTAGATTCTTCAAAAAGAGTCTTTCCAACCTGCGGAATCAAAAGAAACTTTTAACTCTGTGAGATGAATCCACAGATCAAACAGCAGTTTCACAGAAATCTTCTTTCTGGTTTTTATTTGAGGATATTTGTTTTTTCCCAATAGTCCTCAATTGGCTCCCAAATGTTCCTTCACAGATTCTTTAAAAAGTGTTTCCAACCTACTGAATGAAAAGAAAGTTTTAACTCTGTGAGGTGAATCCACACATCACAAATCAGTTTCACAGATAGCTTCTTTTTAATTTTAATTAAGGATATTCTCTTTTTCCACCTAGTCCTAAATGGGCTCCCAAATGTCCCTTCACAGATCATACAAAAAGAATGTTTCCAACCTGCTGAATCAAAAAAAAAAAAAAAAAGCAGATTTAACTCTGTGACATGAATCCATACATTAGCAAGCAATTTCACAGACAGCTTATTTTTAATTTTTATCTGGGGATATTTCGTTTTCCTCCATAGGCCTCAATGGGCTCCAAAATGTCACTTTGCATATTCTCCAAAAAACAGTGTCACCAACCTGCTGAATCAGAAGAAAGTTTGAACTCTGTGAGTTCAATCCACACATTACAAAGCAGTTTCAAACATAGTTTCTTTCGACTTTTTATCAGGGGATACTCAATTTTTCTCCACAGGCCTCAAGGGGCTCCCAAATGTCCCTTCATAACTCCTCCAAAAACAGTGTTATTAACCAACTGAATCATAAGAAAAGTTTAACTCTGTGAGATGAATCCACACATCATAAGGGAGTATCACAGATAGATTCTTTCTAGTTTATATCTGGGGTATTCTGCATTTTCCCATAGTCCTATATGGGCTCCCAAATGTCCCTTCACAGATTCAACACTTAGAATGTTTCAAACATGCTGAATGAACAGAAAGACTTAACTCTGTGAGATGAATCCACACTTTGAAAAACAGTTAGAGAGATAGCTCCTTTCTAATTTTTAATCTTGGGATACTGTGTTTTTCCCAACACACATCAATGGGCTCCCAAAACTCCCTTCATAGAGTCTACAAATAAGTGTTGCCAAACCTGCTGAATCATAAGAAATATTTAACTTTCTGAGATGAATCCACACACTACAAAGAAGTTTCACAGATAGCTTCTTTCTAGATTTTATCTGGGAATACTTGATTTTCCTCATAGGCCTCAGTGGGCTCTCAAATGTCCCTTAATAGATTCTACAAAATATGAGTTGTTTCTAATCTGCTGAATCAAGAGAAATGTTTAATTCTGTGAGATGAATCCATATATCAGAAAGCAGTTTCACAGATAGCTTCTTTATAGTTTTAATCTGGGAATACTCTATTATTCCTGATAGGACACAATGGGCTCCCAAATGGCTTTTCACTGATTTTAGAAAAAGAGTATTTCCTACCTGCTGAATCAAAAGAAAGGTTTCTCTCTTTGAGATGAATCCACACAACTCAAAGTTGTTTCACAGATAGCTTCTTTCTAGTTTTTATCATGGCATATTCACTTTTTCCCCTAGGCCTCAATGGTCTCCCAAACGTCCCTTTGCAGATTCTCCAAAAAAAAGTGTTTCCTAACTGCTGAATCAAAAGAAACATTTTGAAACTCTCTGAGATGAATACAGACATCACAAAGCAGTCTCACAGGTAGCTTCTTTCTAGCTTCTTTCTAGCATTTATGTGGGGATATTTGGCTTTTTGATAGACATCAATGGGCTCCCAAATATGCCTTCACAGATTCTCCAAAAAGAGTGTTTCCAACTTGCTGGTCAAAAATAAATGCTTAACTCTGTGAGGTGAATCCACACATCACAAAGCAGATTCACAGATAACTTCTTTCTAGTTTTGATCTAAGGTTTTTGTTTTTATCCCATAGGGTTCAATGAGCTCACAAATGTTCTTCACACATTCTACAAAAAGAGTGTTTCCAATTTGTGGAATCAAAAGAAAGGTTTAGCTCTGCAAGATGAATCCACACATCACAAATCAGGTTCGCAGATAGCTTCTTTCGAGTTTTTATCTGGAGATATTCAGTATTTCCCCATAGGCCACAATGATCTCTTAAAAGTCTCTTTGGAAATTCTCCAAAGAAAGTGCTTCCAACCTCTAAATCAAAAGAAAGATTTAACTCTATGAGATGAATCCACACATCACAAAGCAGTTTCACAGCTTCTTTATAGTTTTTATCTGGGGATATCTGATTGCTCCCAGAGGCCTCAATGGGCTTCTAGATTTCCCTTCACAGATTCTCCAAAAAAGAGTGTTTCCAACCTGTTGAATCAAAAGAAAGTTTTAACCCCATGAGATGAATACACACATCACAAAGCAGTTTCCTAGATAGCTTCTTTCTACTTTTTATCTGGGGATATTTGATTTTTTCCCGATAGGCCTCAATGGGCTCCCAAATATCCCCTTGCAGATACTCCAAAAGAGTTTTTCCAAACAGCTAAATCAAAAAAAGCTTTAAACTTGTGAGATGAATTTACATATCACAAAGCAGTTTCATAGATAACTTCTTTCTATTTTTTATCTGGGGATATTCCGTTTTTCCCCATAGGCCACAATGGCCTTTCAAATATGCTTTTGCAGATTCTTCAAAAAGAGTGTCTCCAATCTCCTGAATTAAAAAAAAGTTTTAACTCTGTGAGATGAATCCACACATCAGTAACCAGTTTCATAGAGAGCTTCTTTCTGGTTTTTATCCAGGGATATTCAGTTTTTCCCCACAGGCCCCAATGGGCTTTCAAATTTCTCATTGCAGATCCTACAAAAAGAGTATTTTCAACCCTGTGCAGCAAAAGAAAGTTTTAACTCTGTGAGATAAATCCACACATCACAAAGCTGTTTAACAGATAGATTCTTTCTAATTATTATATGGGGACATTCTGTTTTCCACCATAGGCCTCAATGGGCTCCCAAATATACCTTCACAGATTATACAAAAATAGTGTTTCTAACCTCCTGAATCAAAAGACCTGTTTAACTATGTGAAATGAATCCACACATCACAAATAAGTTTCATAGATTGCCTCTTTCTAGCTTTTATATAGGGATATTCTGTTGTTTTCCATAGGTCTCCATAAGTTCCTAAATGGCCCTTCGCACATTCTACAAAAAGAGAGTTATCAACCAGCTGAATCAAACAAAAAGATTAACCCTGTGAGATGATTGCTCCCATCACAAAGTAGTTTAAGAGATAGCTTTCTTCTGGTTTTTGTCTGAGAATATTCACTTTTCCCCCAAGAGCCTCAATGGGCTTGATATGTCCCTTTTAAGATTCTCCAAAAAGAGTGTTTCCAACCTCCTGAATGAAAAGAAAGTTTTAACTCTGTGAAATGAATTCACACATCATAAAGCATTTTCACAGATAGATTCTTTATAGTTTTTATCAGGGGATAGTTGGTTTTTCCCATAGGCCTCAGTGGGCTCCCAAATGTCTCTTCACAATTCCTCCAAGAAGAGTTTTTCCAATGTGCTGAAGCAAAAGAAAGGTTTAAATCTGGAATATGAACAAAAAAATTGCAAACAGTTTCACAGACAGATTCTAGTTTCTATCTGAGTATAGTCAGTTTTTCCCCATAGGTTTCTATAGGCTCCTAAATATCCCTTCGTTGATTCTACAAAAAGACTGTTTTTAAACTGCTAAATAAAAAGAAACTTTTGAGATTAATGCACACATCCTGAAACAATTTCACAGATAGCGTCTTTCTAGTTTTTATATGGGGATATTCGGTTTTTCCTGTAGACCTCAATGGGCTCCTAACTGTCCATTAGTAATTTCATCATATAGAGTTATTCCAACGTGATGAATCAAAACAATGGTTTAACTCTTTGTGATGAATCCATACATCACAAAGCAGTTTCACAGATATCTTTTTTTTCTATTTTTTTCTGGGGATGTTTCATTTTTATCATAGATCCACATATCCCAAAGCAGTTTCACAGATAGCTTCTTTCTAGTTTTCATCTGGGGATATTCAGTATTTTCCCTGGGCCTCAATGGGCTCCAAAATGTTGCTTTGCAGATTCTCCAAGTTGAGTGTTTCCAACCCACTGAATCAACAGAAAAGTTTAACTCTGTGAGATAAGTCCATGTATCACAAAGCCGTTTCACAGATAGCTTTTTTCTAGTTCTTATCTGATGATATTGGATTTTTTTTTCCCATAGGCTGCAATGGGCTCCCAATTGTTCATTGACAGAGCCTCCCAAAAGAGTGTTGCCATCCTGTTGTAGCAAAAGAAAGTTTAACTCTGTGAGGTGAATTCACACAGCTCTAAGCAGTTTCACAGATAGTTTTTTTCTAGTTTTTATCTGGAAATTTTCAGTTTTTCCCTGTAAGTCTCAAAGGGCTCCTGAATGTTTCTCTGCAGATCATAAAAAATGAGCCTTTCCAACTTGCTGAAACAAAAAAAAAGCGGGGGGGTTACTGAGTGAGATGAATCAACAGATTAGAATGGAGTTGCACAGACAGCTTATTTCTAGTTTTTATCTGGGGTATTTGGTTTTTCCCCATAGACCTCAATGGGTTCCCAACAGTCCCTTTGCATATTCTCTGAAAAGAGAGTTTCCAATCTGCTGAGTGAAAAGAAAGGTTAAACTCTGTGAGATGAATCCACACATCACAAGGGCATTTCACAGATATCTTCCTTCTATTTTTTATCTAGGTATATTTGGGTTTTTACCTTAGGCATCAATGGGCTCCCAAATGTCCCTTCGCAGATTCTACATAAAGAGTGTTTCCAACTTGCTTAATCAAAAGAAAGTTCTGACTCTTGAGATGAATCCACATATCCCAAAGCAGTTTCACAGATAGCATCTTTCTAGTCTTTATCTGTTGTGGGAAGTCAGAGACACCAAACGGAGGGACCAGCTGAAGCCATGGCAGAAGAACATAAATTGTGAAGATTTTATGGACATTTATTAGTTCCCCAAATTAATATTTTTATAATTTCTTGTGCCTGTCTTTACTGCAATCTCTGAACATGAATTGTGAAGATTTCATGGACATTTATCACTTCCCCAATCAACACTCTCATGATTACCTATGCCTGTCTTTAATGTCTTAATCCGTTCATCTTTGTAAACTGAGAATGTAAGCCGCCTCAGGACCCTGTGATGATGGCATTAGCTGCACAAATTGTTCGTAAAACATTTGCGTTTAAGCAATATGAAATCTAGGCACCTTGAAAAAAGAGCAGGATAACAGTGATGTTCAGGGAACAAGGGAGATAACCATTAGGTCTGGCTTCCTGAGATCCGGGCAGAACAGAGCCACATTTCTCTTCTTTCAGAAGCAAATAGGAGAAATATAGCTGAAATCTTTTTCTCAGCAAGGAACAGCCCTGAAAAAGAGAACACATTCCCAGGGGCAGGTCTCTAAAATGTCATTCTGGGAATGTCTGTCTTTTATGGTTGCAGACAAGGGATGAAATAAGCCCTAGTCTCCTGTAGCACTCTCAGGCATATTAGGATGAGGAAATTCTCACCTAGTAAATTTTAATCAGACTGGTTTTCTGCTCTCAAACTCTGTCTCCTGATAAGATGTTATCAATGACAATGCATGCCTGAAACTTCATTAGCAATTTTAGTTTTGCCCCGGTCCTGTGATCTTGCCCTGCCTCCATTTGCTTTGTAATATTTTATTACCTTGTGAAGCATGTGATCTCTGTGACCCACACCCTGTTGGTACACTCCCTTCCCTTTGAAAATCACTAATAAAAACTTGCTGGTTTTGCAGCTTGGGGGGCAGAAGAGAATCTGTCAACATGTGATGTCTCCCCCGGATACCTAGCTTCAAAATTTCTCTCTTTTGAATTATTTCCCTTTATTTCTCAGACAGGCTGACACTTAGGGAAATAGAAAAGAACCTATGTGAAATGACGCTGAATTAACACCCCGATATTTATCTGGGAATATTTGGTTTTCCTATATAGGCCTCAATGGGCTCCCAAATATTTATTTGCAGATCCTATAAAATGAGTTTTTTCAACCTACTGAATCAAAAAAAGTTTTAAGTAAGTGAGATTAATGCATACATCAGAAAGTAATTTTACAGTTAGCTTATTTCTAGACCTTATCTGGGGATATTCAGTTTTTCCTCTAGGCCTCAGTGGGCTTCCAAATGTCCCTTCAAATTTCCTTTGAAAACAGTGTTTCCAACTCTCTGAATCAAAAGAAATGTTAAATTCTTTGAGATAAATTCAGATATCACAGAGCAGTTTCAGAGATTGCTTCTTTTTAGTTTTTATCGGGGGATATTCTGTTTTCTCTCATAGGCCCAATGAGTTCCCAAATGTTCCTTCGCACATTCTACTAAAAGAGTGTTTCCAAACTGCTGAATGAAAAGAAAAATTTAACTCTGTGACTTGAATCTGCATATCAGAAAGCAGTTTCAAAGATAACTCATCTCTAGTTTTCATCTGGGGATAATCAGTTTTTCTCCTTAGGCCACAATGGGCTCCAAAATGTCCTTTCAGATATTCTTCAAAAAGAGTGTTTCCAAACTGCTGAATCAAAATAAAGGTTTATTTCTGTGGCATGAATCCACACATTAAAAAGCAGTTTCACAGATAGCTTCTTTCTAGCTTTTATCTGTGGATATGCTCATTTTTCCCAATGGCCTCAATTGGTTCCCAAATGTCCATTCACTGATTCCTCAAAATAAGTGTTTCCAAACTCATGAATCATAAGTAAGATTTACCTCTCTGAGACTAATTCATATATCACAAAGAAGTTTCACAGATAGCTTCTTTCTAGCTTGTATCCAGGTATAGTCAGTTTTTCTCAAGAGTTCAATGGGCTCCCAAATGTCCCTTTGCAGCTTCTCCAAAGAGAGTATTTCCAACCTGATGAATCAAAAGAAAGGTTTAAATCTATTAGATGAATCAACAAATCACAAAGTAGTTTCAAAGAAAGCTTCTTTTTAGTTTTTATCTGGGGATTTTCTTGTTTTCCCTATAGGCCTCAGTGGGCTCCCAATTGTCTCTTCACAGTTTCTTCTAAATGAGTGTTTCTTACCTGCTGAATCAAAAGAAAGTTTTACCTCTGTTAGATGAATCTACACATCACAAAATCAGTTCAAAGATTGCTTCTTTCTAGGTTTTATCTTGAGATATGCTGTTTTTCTCCATAGGCCTCTATGGACTTACAAATATCGCTTCATAGATTCTCCAAAAAGAGTTTCTTCAACCAGTTGAATTAAGGGAAAGTTTTAATTCTGTGAGATGAATGCACACTTCACTAACCTGTTTCATAGACAGCTTTTTCTAATTTTTATCTGGGGATATTCCATTTTTCCACCTAGGCCTAAATGGGTTCCCAAATGTCAAATCACAGATTCTCCCAAAAGTGTGTTTCCAACCTTCTGAATGAAAACAACCTTTTATCTCTGTGAGATAAATCCACACATCACAAAGCAGTCTTTCATATAACTTCTTTCTACTTTTCACCTGGGGATATTCTTTTTTCCTTTGGCCTCAATAGGCTCCCAAATATTCCTTCACAGATTCTTCAAAAAGGGTGTTTTCAACCTGCTGGATGAAAAGAACAGTTTAACTCTGTGAGATGAATCAGCACAACACAAAGCAGTTTCACAGATAACTTCTTTCTAGTTTTTTCTGGGGTATTTTGTTTTTCACCACAGGGCTCAATGGGCTCCTGTGTGTGCCTCTGCAGATTTCACAAAAAGAATATTTACAATCTGTTGAATGAAAATAAAGGTTTAAGTCTGTGAAATGAATCCACACACGAAAAAGAAGTTTCACATATTGATTCTTTTTAGGTTATCTGGGAAATTCGGTTTTTCTTCTTAGACCTCAATTGGCTACCAAATGTCTACTGTTTCCAACCTGCTGAATCAAAAGGAACTTTTAACTCTGTGAATTGAATCCATACATCACAAAGTAGTTTCACAGATAGCTTCTTTCTAGTTTCTATCTAGAGATATTCTGTTTTTCCCAGTAGACCTCAATGGGCTCACAAATGTTCCTTCGCTGATTCTCCAAAAAGAGTGTTTTCAACCTACTGAATCAAAAGAAAGTTTTAATCTGTGAAATGAATCCACATGTCACAAAGCAGTTTCATAAATAGCTTATTTCTAGTTTTTATCTGGGGATATTTGGTTTTCCACCATAGGCCTCAAAGGACTCCCAAATGTCCCATCACAGACTCTCAAAAAAAAAAGTGTTTCTGACCCACTGTATCAAAATAAAATTTTAATTCCGTGACATAAATCCAGATATCACAAAACGGTTTCACAGATAGTTTCTTTCAAGTTCGTATCTGGGGATATCCAGATTTTCCTCACAGGCCTCAAAGGACTCACAAATGTCACTTCACAGATATTTTAAAAAGAGTGTTTCCAACTTGCCGAATCAAAAGAAACTTTTAACTCTGTGAGATGAATCCACATATAACAAAGCAGTTTCACAGATAGCTTCTTTCTAGTTTTTATCTGGGGATACTCTCCTTTTCCCCATAGGCCTCAATTAGCTTTAAAATGTCCCTTCGCAGATTCTCAAAAAACAGTATTTCCAAGCTGCTGAATCAAAAGAAAGTTTTAACTCTGTGAGATGAATCCAGAAATCACGAAGCACTTTCACAGACAGTTTCCTTCTAGTTTTTATCTGGGAATATTGTTTTCATAATATGCCTAAATGGGCTCCAAAATGTCCCTTTGCAGATTCTCCAAAAAGCGTATATCTGACCTGTTGAATCAAAAGAAACTTTTGACACTCTGAGATGAATCCACACGGTAAAAAGCAGTTTCACATATAGCTTCTTTCTAGGTTTAATGTGAGGATATTCTTTTTTTCCCAATAGGCCTAAATGGGCTTTCAGTTGCTCCTTTGTGGATACTACAAAAAGAATGTTTCCAACCTGCTGAGCCAAAAGAAAGGTTTAACTCTGTGAGACTAATCCACACATCACAAAGCAACTTCACAGATAGCTTCTTTCTGGTTTTCACCTAGGGATATTCGGTTTTTCCCCATAGGACTCAAAGGGCTCCCAAATGTCCCTTCTCAGTTTCTCCAAAAAAATTGTTTTCAATGTGCTGAATCAAGAAAAGGTTTAACTCTGTGAGATGAATCCACACATCACAAAGGAGTTTCACAGATAGCTTCTTTCTAGTTTTTACCTGGGGATATTGGGTTTTTCACCATAGGCCTCAGTAGTCTCCTGAGTGTCTCATCACTGACTCTCCAAAAATAGTTTTTCTAACCTGCTGAATGAAAACAAAGGTTTAATCCTGTGATATGAATCCACACAACACAAAGCAGTTTCACAGATAGTTTCTTTCTTCTTTTTGTCTGGGGATATGAGATTTTTTCCCCACAGGCCTCAATGGGCTTCTAAATGTCCCTTTGCCAGTTCTTCAATAAGAGTTTTTCCAACCTGCTGAATCAACAGAAAGGTTAAACTCTGTGAGATGAATCCATACATCACAAATCAGTTTCACAGCTAGCTTCTTTCTAGTTTTTATTTTGGGATATTTTGTTTTTCACTGTAGGCCAAAAAGGACTCCCATATGTGGCTTCACAGATTCCACAAAAAGAGTGTCTACAATCTGCTGAATGAAACCAAAGGTTTAACGCTGTCAGATGAACACACACATCACAAAGCAGTTTCACAGATAGCTTCTTTCTGGTTTTGATCTAGAGATATTCTGTTTATTTTTATATGTCTCAAAGGGATCCCAAATGTCCCTTTGCAGATTCTCCAAAAACAGTGTGTCCAACCTTCTGCTTCAATACAAAGTTTTAACCCTGAAAGAGGAATCTACACATCTCAAAGCCATTCCACAGACAGATACTTTCTAGTTTTTCTCTGGAGATATTCAGGTTCTCCCATAGGCCCCAATGGACTCAAAAATGTCCCTTCACAGATTCTCCCAAGAAAGTTTTTCCAACCTGCTGATTCAAAAGAAAGGTTTAGCAGGATTAGACGAATCCATACATCACAAGACCACTTCACAGATGTCTTCTTTCTAGTATTTTATCTGAGGATATTTGTTTTTTCGAATAGGCCTGAATGGGCTTCCATATGTCCCTTCACAGACTCTACAAAGAGATAGTTTTCAACGTGCAAGATCAAAAGAAAAGTTCAACTCTGTGAGATCAATTCACAAGCTAAAAAGCAGTTTCACAAATAGTTTCTCTCTGGTTCTTGTCTGGAGTGTTCTATTTTTCCTTATAGGACTCAATGGGTACCCACATGTCTTTTTGCACATTCTCCAAAAGGAGTGTTTCCAACCTGCTAAATCAAAATAAAGTTTTATGTATATGAGATTAATCCACAAATCACAAAGGAGTTTCACAGATAGCTTCTTTTTTTGTTTATATCTTGGAATATGTGGTTTTTTCCCCATAAGCCTCAAAGGGCTCCCAAATTTCCCTTTGCAGTTCTTCAAACACAGTGTTTCCAACATTCTGAATCAAAAGAAAGTTGTAACTCTCTGAGATGAATTCACACATCACAAAACAGTTTCACAGACAGATTCTTTCTAGATTTTACCTGGGGATATTTTGTTTTTCCCCTTGGACCTCAATAGGCTTCCAAATGTTCACTCACAGATTCTCCAAAAAGAGTGTTTCCAACCTGTTGAATTAAAAGAAAGGTTTAGTATGTGAGATGAATCCACACATCACAAAGCAGTTTCACAGAAAGCTTCTTTCTAGTTTCTAGTTTTTACCTGGGAATATTCTGTTTTTCCTCTTGGTCCTCAATGGGTGCCCAAATGTCCCTTTGCAGAATCTCCAAAAAGAGTTTTTTCAAAAGAAAAGTCTATCTCTATGAGATTAATCCACACATCACAAAACAGTTTTTCATATGGCATCATTCTAGCTTTTCCCTGAAGATATTCTGTTTCTCTCCATAAGCCTAAAAGGGCTCTGAAATGTCGCTTCACAGATTCTCCAAAAAGAGTGTTTCCAATCTTCTGAATCGAAAGACAGGTTTAGCTCTGTGGGATGAATCCACACACCACAAAGCAGTTTCACAGATAGCTTCCTTATAGTTTTTATCTGAAAATATTTGGTTTATCTTGATGGGCCACAAATCTCTCTCTAATATCCCTTCGCATATTCTCCTAAAGGAGAGTTTCCAATGTGCTGAATCAAAAGAAAGGGATGAATCCACACATCGAAAAAACAGTTCATGAGATATCTGCTTTCTAGTTTTAACGTTTTGGATATTCTGTTTTTATGCATGGGCAACAATGGGCTCCAAGGTGTCTGTTAAGATTCTCCAAAAAGTTTTTTCAAAGTGCTGATTGAAAGGAAAGTTTTAACTCTGTGAGATGAATTCGCACATCAAAAGCAGTTTGACTGATAACATCTTTCTAGTTTTTATCTGGAAATATTCAGTTTTTCTTCAGAGGCCTAAATGGGCTCCCAAATGCAGCATCACAGATTCTCCAAAAAGAGTGTGTCCAAACCTGCTGAATCAAAAGAAAGTTTTAACTCTGTAAGATGAATCTAACCATCACAAAGCATTTTCACAGATAGTTTCTTTCTAGTTTTTATCTGGGGATATTCAGATTTTCCTTACTGGCTTCAATGGGCTCCCAATGTCCCTACACAGATTCTTGAAAAAGTGTGTTTGCAACCTGTTGAATCAAAGGAAAGGTATAATTCTGTGAGATGAATCTACACATCACAAAGCAATTTAACAGATAGCTTCTTTCTAATTATTATCTGGGAATATTCGACTTTCTTTACCTTATAGACCTCAGTGGGCTACCAATGTCCATTCAGAGATTCTCCAAAAAGTGTGTTTCCAATCTGCTGAATTAAAAGAAAGGTTTAAATATGTGAGATGAATCCACACATCACAAAGCAGTTTCTCAGAGAGCTTCTTTCTAGTTTTTACCTGGGGATATTCAGTTTTTCCTTTCAGGCTACAATGGGCTCCCAAATGTCCCTTCCCAGAGTCTCAAAAAACAGTGTTTTGAACCTGCTGAATCAAAAGAAATGTTTAATTGTCAGATATGAATCCACACATCACAAAGCAGTTTCCCAGATAGCTTCTTTCTAGTTTTTACCTTGGGACATTCTGTTTTTTCCCATAGTCCTCAATGGGCTCATAAATGTCCCTTTACACATTCTCTCAAAAGAGTGTTTCTAATCTCATGAATCAACAGAAAGGCTTCACTCTGTGAGATGAATCCACACATCACAAAGCAGTTTTACAGATAGCTTCTTTCTAGTTTTTACCTGGAGATATTCTGTTTTTCCCCTAGGCCCTCAATGGACGCCCAAATGTTCCTTCTCAGAATCTCCAAAAAGAGTTTATCCAAACTGGTGAATCAAAAAAAAAAAAGTTTTAACTCTGTGACATTAATACACACATCACAAAACAGTTTCTCATATAGCATCATTCAAGTAGTTACCTGAAGATATTGATTTTTTTCCCAGGCCTCAAGGGGCTCCAAAATGTCAGTTCACAGATTCTCCAAAAAGAGTGTTTCCAATTTCCTGAATCAAAAGAAAGATTTAACTATGTAAGATGAATCCACACATCACAAAGCAGTTTCACAGATAATTTCCTTCTGAAAAGATAGTATTTATCTGAAGATATTTGGGTTTTCTTGATGTGTCTCTAATTGCTCCCTAATATCCCTTTGCATATTCTCCAAAAGGAGAGTTTCCAATATGCTGAATCAAAAGAAAGGTTAAACTTTGTGGGAAGAATTCTCACATCAAAAAGCAGTTCAACAGATAGCTTCTTTCTAATTTTTACGTTTACATATTCCGTTTTTATGCATGGGAAACAATGGGCTCCCAGGTGTCCCTCTGTAGGTTCTCCAAAAAGAGTTTTTGCAACGTGCTGATTCAAAAGAAAGGTTTAACTCTGAGATGAAATCACATATCACAAAGCAGTTTCACTGACAGCATCTTTCTAGTTTTTACATGGGGATATTCTGTTTTTCTTCATAGGCCTAAATGAGTTCTCAAGTGTAACTTCACAGATTCTCCGAAAAGAGTGTTTCCAAACCTGTTGAATCAAAAGAAAAGTTTAAATCAGTGAGAGGAATACACACATCACAAAGCAGTTTCAGAGACAGCTTCTTTCTGGTTTTAATCTGGAACTATTCAGTTTTTCTCCATAGGCATCAATGGGCTCCCAGTGTACCTTGGCAAATTCTCCATAAAGTATGTTTCTAACCTGCAGAATCAAAAGAAAGTTTTAACACCATAAGATGAACCCAACTGTCACCAACCATTTTCACAGATAGCTTCTTTCTAGGTTTTATATGGGGATACTAAGTTTTTCCTTATTGGCCTCAATGGGCTCCCAATGTCCCTACACATATTCTCCAAAAAGTGTGTTTGCAACCGGTTGAATCAAGGAAAGGTTTAATTCTGTGAGATGAATCTTCATATCACAAAGCAGTTTCACAGATAACTTCTCTCTAGTTACAATCTGGGGATATTCGACTTTTCCATATAGACCTCAATGGGCTCCCAATGTACATTCAGAGATTCTCCAAAAGGTGTGTTTCCAACCTGCTGAATTAAAAGAAAGGTTTAAATCTGTGAGATGAATACACACATCACAAAGTAGTTTCACCGATAGCTTCTTTCTATTTTTCATCTGGGGATATTCAGTTTTCCTCATATGCCTCAATGGGCTCCCAAATATCCCTTCACAGATTCTCCAAAAAAAGTGTTTCCACCCTGCTGAATCAAAAGGAAGGTTTAACTCTATGAGATGAACCTACATAGCACAAAGTAGTTTCACAGATTGCTCTTTTCTAGTTTTTATCTGGGAATTTTGTGTTTTTTCCCATTGTCCTCAATGGGCTCCCATATATAACTTTGCAGATTCACCAATAAGAGTGTAACCACCTGCTGAATCAATAGAAAGGTTCAACTCTGTGACAAGAATCCACACACCACAAAGCAGTTCCACAGATAGCTTCTTTCTAGTTTTTACCTCAGAATATTGGATTTTTCTCGTTAGGCTTCAATGGGCTCCAAAATATCCCTTCACAGATTCTCCAAAAAGGATTGTCCAAACCTGCTGAAACAAAGAGTGGTTTAACACTTTGAGATGAATATACACACCACAAAGCAGCTTCACAGAGCTTCTTTCTGGTTTTTATCTGGGGATATTCAGTTTGTCCCGAAGGGCATAAATGGGCTCCCCAATATCCCATTGCACATTCTACATAAAGAATGATTCCAACCTGCTAAATCAAAAGAAACATTTAACATTGTGAGATGAATCCACATATCACAAAGCAGTTTCACAGATAGCTTCTTTCTACTGTTTACCTGGAAATAGTCAGTTTTTCCTTAGGAGCCTCAGTGGGCTCCCTAATATCTGTTTGCAGATCCCCAAAGAAGTGTACTTCCTACTTGCTGAATCAAAAGAAACATTTAATTCTTTGAGATGAATCAACACTTCACAAAGCAGTTCCACTGATAGTGTCTTTTTAATTTTTACCTGTGGATAAAAGGTTTTTCCCACAGATTTCAATGTGCTTCAAAATGTCCCTTTGCAGATACTCCAAACACAGTGTTACCAACCTGCTGAAACACAGACATGTTTATCTCTGTGAGACGAATCCACAAACCAGAAAGCCATTTTACAGATAGCTTCTTCGTAGTTTTTACCTTGGGAAATTCCATTTTTCATACTGGCCTCAATGGGCTCACACATGTCCCTCTGATGGGCTCATGGATGTCCCTTCACAGATTCTCCAAAAAGAGTGTTTCCAACCTGCTGAATCATAAGAAAGTTGTAACTCTGTGAGAGGAGTCCACACATCACAAAGCAGTTTTACATATAGCTTATTTCTAGTTTTTACCTGGGAATATTTGATTTTTCTCCATAGGCCTCAATGGGATCCCAAATATTCCTTTGCAGATAATCTCACAAGTGTGTTTTTAATCTGCTGTATAATAAGAAAAGTTTAACTCTGTGAGATGAATCCACACATTAGAAAGAAGTTTCACATACAACTTCTTTCCAACTTTTATCTGGGGAGATTCTGTTTCTCCCCTAGGCCTCAAGACTCCAAAATGATCCATCATGGATTCTCCAAAATGTGTTACATTCTGTTGAATGAAAAGAATGGATTAAATCTGCAAGATGAATCCAGATCTCACAAAACTGTTTCACAGGTAGCTTCTTTCTAGTTTTCATCTTGGGATATTCAGTTTTTCCCCATACCCTGCAATTGTCTCCCAAATGTCCCTTTGTAGATTCTCCAGATAAAAAGTGTTTCCTGTTGGTGAAACCAACCCCACACTACACAGCAGGTACCCAGAGTATGGCAGTGACAAAAGAGTTAGAAAGAGACAGAATAAGGATTTCAAAGGTGGGTCCAGTGGACTGGAGCTTCAGAAGCTGGCTCACAACCCAGAACTCTCAGGCTCCGCCCAATTCATTGATTTACAAGGTCTATGTTCTTAGGGCAGAAGGGAGAGAGAGAAAGGGATGAGGAAAAGGATTAATCAGTGAAGAAGAATTCGTGAGTCATTCAATAGGATGTATAGCAGTGGCAGTTTCTGTGAATCTCCTTGAGCAAAAGCATACGCCTCAACTACTTGAGGTCTTAGCTTAGTACTGAAACAGGTGGGAGTGGATTTCAGGAGGAGCCAAGATGTTTGACTATACTTTATGGCTTGAAGGGAGTGTTATCTCCCTGAGCAACCTGTGGATTGCCACTGAGTGGTTGTGCTCTCAGGACATAAAGACATGAAGGTGGTAAGGAGACTTCTTCTCAGAGGCTACCCATGGCATCCCATGGGTGTCTCACATGGGGCAGACCAACTCATCTGGCACCCCAGAAACTCTCTTTCCCACATGTCCCCCTTTTTTGTCTTTATTAATATTTTTTGGATTAATAACCACCATTGGTATCATGGCTTATTCACGGTGTCTGGCTTCTCTTCCACGGCACTGTCCTCATCTGTAGACTAGAAACAAACAGCATAAACAGACAAAAACCAAAATAAAATTTGCAATTGTTGATACACCTATGGTTTTAACCCACTTTAAAGGATTGGTATTAGAAAGGCCATCAGTGGCTCCAGCAACAATATAGCTCCATGCAACAGGGTGAGATGAGCCTGAGAAGCCACAAAAACTTGTTTTTTCAGTTTAGGAATATATAGTGCTAAATTACCTTCTTTTCCTTTAGGTGATATCTATTCATCTCCCAATGGTGCTCAGTGGCATTATAAGAGCTAGGAGTAATACAAAACTCAGAAATATTCCAACCACATTGCATTTAAATTCTATGCTCTAAGCTCACAACCTAATCTCTCATCCAAATTACTGTTGAAGGTGATCATTAATTTTATTTGTCAATTTTTGGTCTATTTGGCTTTGGGAATTCCAAAGCTTAGAAGAATTTTTCTGCCAGCTATCCACAAAGCCCTCAGTTTGAATAGAAGAGTGCAAAGCAACACCACCAGTAGAAGCAGTAGCTGTGATGGCTCTAAGGTCCATGATCAAAACTATTAAAGTAAATATGAGTCTCTCTGATCTATTAAATATTCTTTTTAGTACTTCAGTGATAATAGGTATGGAGGAGAAGGCCGTCCAAGGTCTATTGAGAGAAACAGGTATCCAGACTCCTTCTCTGGTCTGAATGAGTAAAATGTTATTATCTTTATTAAAGGTAGAATTAATGCAGGTAAACAGATGACAGTTGAGGTATGATATGGTTCAAGAGTTAGGTAGGATATTAATTTTTTCCACTGCCAACTTAAAAGGAGGCCTAACACAACTCTGCAATGGGACCGTCTGATTAGAGGTCCTAGCTACAACAAATTGAAGTTTTTACTATGGGTCTCTGTTTTATATTCTCCTTCCCAAATCCGAATTGGTGTTTGAACAATCATTAATTTCCGTAATTCTGGATATTCCAGACTTATAATTGGATCAACCATTTTTGGGTTTGTAGAAACCATACTGTTCTCTTCCCACTTAATGGGGTAATTTGTTTTAATTCTTCTGTATAATTTTGTTACATTATCTGGGTAATCGTTTGCAAAAGAGTCTCTCTACAATCTTTGTGCTGTCCAGCACAATTTACTGCAAAGCATCCCCTAGGGGCCCAATCAATGACAATTCCATCGGAATTATTTTGCAGTACTGCAGCAGTTTACATTTCAATCTTCCCAGGTTAGCACCTCTAGCTTTCAAGACCGTTTAGTAGCCTGCCTAAGGCAGGGCTTCTTATCAGGTTTAAATTTATTAATCTGGCAATGTGTCATAGCATGGCCATGCTCTAAGCATTTAATAGTGTCCAAAGATTGAACTGTTCTTCCAATGATTGCAAGAAAGGAGGCTTTTGATCGATTATGTGTAGGGACATAAAACATCCAACTTTGTTAGTCATAATTTAAACATCCTGCTGCTGGCCCCAGGCAGATGGGAGGAAAGTGATAACCAATAGAAACATTCATTAACATTCCTTCCCCCTCTAGATGAGTAGAACTTCAGTTATCTGTTGGTCCAGGCATCCAGACACTGTCATTAACATAAACCTCCACCAGGTGGTCTAACTATGTAACAGGCCTATTCAGTGGTGGGAATGTATACCCAATAAGTGTAATTTTGTTCTGCCTCTCCCTTAATAAGTCTAATTGCTACCTGACATTCTGTATTGGCATTTTCACAAGCAAGCAGCTGAATGATCACTTTCTTGGCATGATAATCCAAAATGGCCTTTTGAGTCATGTCTTGCAAATGGGCGATAAAATCTGAATAAGGCTTCCTTGGAACCTATTGAACTGAGTTAAAAGAAGAATAAGTGTACCAGGGTCGTGAATTTTTTTTTCCCCAGGTTCTTAGGCATATAGTTCTGAGCTGATCAACAGCCTCATCACCCATTAGCGTCTGATGGTTTAGAGTACCCCATGCCTGTCCAATTCCAAGCGATTGATCAGATGTAATATTAATGGGAGGTTGGGCTTGATCATTTCTGTATGCCTGATTTGTTGCTTCATCTGTCCAAAAGGTTTTAAATTGGAGAAAGTGAGTGGGGGCAGGGTGGGTCGGGTTAATGACTCACAATCCGTAGGTATTAAGCACCAGTTATAAGCCACAGGTTGTAATGAACATAAGGAGAATTTGGCCCATATTGCCCAATTGCCTGCTTTAAGTTTTTTAATATTTTAAAAGAAAATGGCTCCCAGTGTGCTTGAGCTGGTTCTCTGGACTCCTCAGCTGGCAAAATAATTAATGGAAACTGCCAAGCATCCAAATCCCCCATTTCTCATGACTGGGGAATGGATACCTGGATTGTCCCTAAGCCATAATTTGTATTTGGGCTGTTCCTCTACCATAATTAACAGGGGAACAAGCCTGGATCATTCCCTCACCATAACTGGCTGTTGGTCAAGTCTGAAACTTCCCTTCACCATAGTTAATGGCAGGGTATGCAACATTGGGAGTGGCAAGACATGTCTCAGCCTCCCATTCCAAAAATTCATAAGACTGAGATGGGGGTGGTCACTTTGGTGCTTACAATATATAGTTTCCTGTTTATCCCGCTGTTTTAAGCTAGACTGTGATTGTTCACTTTCTTGATCATCAGACTCCTGAATATTAAACTTTCCTACGTCATCCTGAAACTCCTCCTCCCCCTCTCACTGTGGAATGACTCCAGTACAGTTTTAATTGCTGACCACACAGACCACGTGGAGAAGGGAATATCGTGGCCCTCTTGTACTCATTTTAAGTCTGATCTGATCTTGTCCCAATCTTTTACATTCATGGTTCCATATTCTGGAAAGGGAGGTGAATAATTTTCTATGAGATGGAACAAAGATGTGAGATTTTGAGTACTCACAATTACCTGCTGAGGTGCAATAACTACCACACCAGGCTTAAGTAATTAGCAAGCTTACTTTCAATCTGACCCATATTTACCTGAGGTTACCCAGGAATTCTCCAATTGCTCTACTTACCAATAGAGCCTGAAGTGAAAATGTACTCAGATGTCCTTCATCAGTCGTGCTCCACTTTCCACACTCTGGGGTTTCTTCACTGGATTATTTGTAGAGATTATGGGGAGACCCACATTGGGTGCCAGATGTTGGGGAAACCAGCCCCACATCACCCCGTGGGTGCCCAGAATCTGGCAGAGACAAAAGATTTAGAAACAGAATAAGAATTTAAAAGATGAGTCCAGGGGACAAGCTCTTTGTTCTTAAGGCAGATGGGAGGGGGAGAAGGGAATGAGAAAAAGAATTAATCGGTGAAGGAAATCTCATGATTCATTAGATAAGATGTATAGCACTGGCAGTTTCTGTGAATTTCCTTGAGGAGAGGCGTGTGTCTAAACTACTTAAAATCTTTAACTTATTGGGACTGAAATGGATGGGAGTAGGTTTCAGGAGGAGACAAGATGTTTAATTATACTCCTTTGCTTCAAGGGAGTGTTATCTCCCTTAGCAACCTATGGAATGCTGCCAAGTGGTTATGCTTTCGGGGCATAAAAACTTGAAGACAATAACGAGACTATTATTCTCAGAGGCTACCCATGGCTTCCCATAGGTGTCTTACACAGGGGAGACCAACTCAACTGGTGCCCCCAAAACTCTCTTTTCCACATTTCCAACCTGATAAGTTGAAGAAAAAGGATTAACTCTGTGAGATGAATCCACCCATCACAAAGCAACTTTACAGGTGCTTTATTTCTAATTTTTTACTGGTGGTATTTGATTTTTCTGCATAGACTGTAGTGGGCTGTAAAATGTCTCTTCACAGATACTCCAAAAATAATGTTTCCAATCTGCCAAATCAAAAGAAAGTTTTAACTCTGTGGGATGAAAGCACACATCACAAAGCATAGGCTTTAAGGGCTGTCAAATGTCCCTTCACAGATTCTCCAAAAAGCATGTTTCCAATGCTAAACCAAAACAAAGTTTTAACTCTGTGGGATGAAACCACACATCACAAAGCAGTTACACAGATAGATTCTTTCTCATTTTTACCAGTGGAAATTTCATTTCTCCTTATGGGCCTCAATGGGCTCCGAAAAATCCCTTTGCAGATTATCCAAAAAGAGCATTTCCAACCTGTTGAATCAAAAGAAACATTTACTTCAGTAAGTTGAATCCGCACATCACAAAGCAATTTCAAAGAAAGCTTTCTACTAGGTTTTACCTGGGGATGTTGGGTTTTGCCCTGTATGCCCCTAATGGGCTCCAAAATGTCCCTTTGCAAAGTTTCCAAAAAGATTGTTTCCAATCTGTTGAATTAAAGAAAACATTTAGCTCTGTAAGAAGAATCAACCAACCACTAAGTAGTTTTACAGATAGTTTCTTTCTAGTTTTTACCTAGTGATACTCAGTTTTTCACATTGGCCTCAATGGGCTTCCAATCATCCCTTTGCAGATTCTCAAAAAAGAGTGTTTCAACCTACTGAGTCAAAAGAGAGGTTTATCTCAGTGAGAAGAATCCACACATCACAAAGCAGTTTCACAAATACTTTTCTTCTAGTGTTTACCTGGGCATATTTGCGTTTTCCCTGTAGACTTCAATTGACTCCCATATGTCCCTTAGCAGAATCTCTACAAAAGAGTTATTCCAACCTGCTGAAACAAAAGAAACTTTTAATTCTGTGAGATGAATCTACACATCACAAAGCAGTTTCACAGACAGCACTTTTTCTTGTTTTCACCTGGGGTATTTGGTTTTTCCACCTGGGCCTCAATGGGCTCCCAAATATCCCTTCACACATACTCAAGAAAGAGATTTTCTTATCTGCTAAATAAAAAGAAAAGTTCAAGTCTGTGATATGAATCCACAAATCACAAAGAAGTTTCACAGAGAGCTTCTTTCTAGTTTTTACCACAGTATATTTACTTTTTCCCCTGGGTCTCCATGAGCTCCAAAATATTCCTTCACAGATCCTTCAAAAACAGTGTTTCTAACATGCTGAGTCAAAAAAAAAAATTTATCTCTGTGAGATGAAACCACACATCACAAAGCAGTTTCACGTGTAGCTTCTTTGTAGTTTTTATAGGAGGATATTCAGTCTTTCCCTATTGTCCTCAAAAAAACTCCTAAATATCCCTTCATAAAATTCCCAAAACAAGCGTTTCCAGCCTGGTGAATCAAAATAAAGGTTTAATTCTTTGAGATGAATCCACAGATCACAAAACAGTTTCACAAGTACTTTCTTTCTTCTTCTTATCTAGGGATATTCTGTTTTTTCCCCATTGGCCTCAATGTGCTCTCAAATGTTCCTATGCGTATCCTCCAAAAAGAGTGTTTCCAACCTGCTGAATCAAAAGAAAGGATTACCTCTGTGAGATGAATCCACACATCACAAAGCAGTTTCACAGATAGCTTCTTTCTAGTTTTTACCTGAGGATATTCAGTTTTTCCCAATAGACTTTAAATGGCTGCCAAATGTCCATTCACAGATTCTCCAAAAAGAGTGTTTCCAACCTGCTGAATCAAAAGAAAGGTTGACGTCTGCGAGGTAAATCCATACATAACAAAGAAGTTTCATCACAGATAACTTCTTTCTAATTATTTTCCTGGTTATGTTTAATTTTTTCTTACAGGCCTCAATGGGCTTCCAAATGTATATTTGCAGATTTCCCAAAAAGAGGGTTTTCAACTTGCAGAATCAAAAGAATGTTTAAATCAGTGAGATGAATCCACACATCACAAAGAAGTTTCAAGGTTAAATTCTTTCTAGTTTTTACCTGGGGATATTCGGTTTTCCCCATTGACTTTAATGGGCTATCATACATCCCTCCGCAAATTCCTGAAAAAAAGCTTTTCCAACCCGCTGAGTCAAAACAAACTTTTGACACTCTGAGATGAACCACACATAACAAAGTAGTTTTATAGATAGTTGCTTTCCAGTTTTTATCTGGGGATATTCAGTAGTCTCCATGGGTTTCAATGGGCTTCAAAATGTCCCTTCACAGATTCTCCATGAAGAGTGTTTCCATCCTCCTGAATCTAAACAAAGATTTAACTCTGAGATATGAGTCCACACATTTCAAAGAGGTTTCACAAATAAGTTCTTTTTAGTTATTGTCTGGGGATATTCAGTTTTCCCCCAATGGCCATAATGGGCTCCCAAACCTCTCTTTGCTGATTCTTCTAAAAAAGGGCTTCCAACCTGCTGAATCAAAAGAAACTTTTAGCACTGTGAGATGAATCCACACAACACAAAACAGTTTACAAGATAGTTTATTTCCACTTTTAACCTGGGGATATTCCCTTTCTCCCCATAGGCCTCAATGGGTTCCCAAATGTCCCTTCACAGATTCTCCAAAAGGAGTGTTTCCAACTGCTGAATCAAAAGTAAGGTTAAACTCTGTGAGAAGAATCTAACAATCACAAAACAATTTTACAGGTAGCTTCTTTCTAGTTTTTACATGGGGATATTTGGTTTTCCACATAGGAATCTATGGGCTCAAAAATATCCCTTCACAGATACTCCAAAAAGATTGTATTTGACTTACTGAATCAAAAGAAATGCTTACCTCTGTGTGATGAATCTACACATTACAAAGCAGTTTCACAGATAGTTTCATTCTAGTTTTTATCTGGTAATATTTGTTTTTTCCCCTGGGTTTCAATAAACTTAAAAATGTCCCTTCAAAGGTACTCCAAAAAGCGTGTTTCCAACCTGATGAATCAAAAGAAAGGTTTAACTCTGTGAGACGAATCCACATATCCCAAATGTAGTTTCACAGATAGCTTCTTTATACGTTTTACCTTTGGATATTCAGTTTTCCCCCGTAGGCCTTAATGGGCTCCCAAATGTCCCTTCACAGATTTTCCAATCAGAATGTTTCCAACCTCCTGAAACAAAAGAAAAGGTTAACTGTGATTGCCCTTAATGGCTATCAAACGGCCCTTTGCAAATTCTCCAAAGAGAGTGTTTCCAACCTGCTGAATCAAAACAAAGGTTTAACTCTCAGAGGGTGAACCATACTTAACCAAGCAGTTTCACAGATAGCTTCTTTCTATTTAAACCTGGGGATATTCATTTATTCCCTTTGGGTTTCAATGGGCTATGAAATGTTTCTTCATGGATTATCCAAAGAGTGTTTCCAACATGTTGAATAAAAAGAAATATTTAACACTGTGAGATGAATCCACATACCACAAAGCAATTTCTCAGATAGATTCTTTCTAGTTTCTACCTGGAGATATTAGGTTTTTCCCTATAGTCCTCAATGTACTCTGAAATGTCCCTTCACAGACTCTCCAAAATGAGTGTTTCCAACCTGCTAAATCAAAAGAAAAGTTTACCTCTGTGAGATGCATCCACAAATCAAAAATCAGTTTCACAGATAGCTTCTTTCTAGTTTTATCTGGGGATATTCTGTTTCTTTCCATGGGCCACAACGGGCTCCCAAATGATCCTTTGCACATTCTACAAAAACAGTGTTTCCAAACTGCTGAAGAAAAAGAAAGGTTTAACTCTATGAGATGAATCCACATAACAAAAAGCAGTTTCCCAGATAGACTCTATCTAGTTTTAACCCGGGGACATTTGGTTTTCCTCCATATTCCTCAATGGTCTCCCAAATATCCCCTCACAGATTCTCCAAAAAAAAACTGTTTTCAAACTGCTAAATCACAGAAAATGTTTCACTTTTTGACATGAATCTACACATCCCAAAGCACTTTTGAGATAACTTCTTTCTAGTTTTTATCAGGGGATATTCTGTTTTTCCACATGAGCATAAATGGTCTCCCAACTGCACCTTCACACATTCTACAAAAAAAAGTGTTTCCAACCTGCTGAATCAAAAGAAACTTTTATCTCTCTGAGATGAATCCACACATCACAAAGCAGTTTCACAGATAGGTTCTTCCTAGTTTTATTTTTTATTATTATTATTTTTTGAGATGGAGTCTCACTCTCTCTCCCAGGCTGGAGTGCAATGGCACAATCTCAACTCACCACAAGCTCTGCCTCCTGGGTTCATGCCATTTTCCTACCTCAGCCTCCCAATTAGCTGAGATTACAGGCACCTATCTCCACGCTCAGCTATTTTTTTTGTATTTTTATTAGAGACGGGGTTTCACTGTGTTAGTCAGGATGGTCTCAATCTTCCGACCTCGTGATGTGCCCACCTCAACCATCCAAAGTGCTGGGATTACAGACATGAGCCACTGCACCCAATCCTTCCTAATTTTTATCTAGATGTAGTCAGTTTTATCCTCTAGGTCTCAGTGGGCTCCCAAATATCCCTTAGCATATTCTCCAAAAAGAGTGTTTCCAAACTGCTGAGTCAAAAGAAAGGTTTAACTCTGTGAAATGAATGCACACATCACAAAGCAATTTCACAGATAGATTCTTCCTAAATTTTATCTGGGAATATTCAGCTTTTCTTCATTGCCCTCAATGGGCTCCCAAATGTCCCTTTGCAGATTCTCCAAAAACAGTGTTTTCAACCTGATTAACTAAAAGAAAGCTTTAATTCTGTGAGATGAATCCCCTTATCCAGCAGTTTCACAGATAGCTTTTTTTCTAATTTTTATATGAGGATATTGGGTTTTTCACTATAGGCCTCAATGAGATCCAAAATATCTTTTCACGGATTCAACACTTAGAGTGTTTCCAACCTACTGAATGATAACAAAGTTTTAACTCTGTGAGATGAATCCACACGTCACAAAGCAGTTTCATAAATAGCTTCTTTCTAGTTTTTATGTGGTGATATTCGCTTTTTTTCCTTAGGCATCAATGGATTCCAAAATGCCCCTTTGCCAATTTTCCAAAACCATTGTTTATCACCTGCTGAATCAAAAGAAAGATTTAACTCTGAGATGAACCTACACATCACAAAGCAGTTTCACAGATAGCTTTCTTTATTTTTATTCTGGGGATATTAGTGTTTTCCCCATAGGTCTTAACTTGCTTCCAAATGTCCATTCACAGATTCTCTAAAAAGACTTTTTCAACTGCTGAATCAAAAAAAAATGTTTACCTCTGACAGACTAATCCACACATCACAAGGAAGTTTCACAGATAGCTTCTTTCTAGTTTTTATCTAGGTATATTTGTTTTTTCCCGTATGCATCAATGGGCTCACAAATGTCCCTTGCATATTTTCCAAAAACAGTGTTTCTCATCTGTTGAATCAAAAGAGATATTTACCTCTGAGAGATGAATCCAAACATCACAAAGCAATTTCACAGATTTCTTCTTTCTAGTTTTTATCTGTGGATATTTGATTTTTCCCCATAGGCCTCAAAGGGCTGCCAAATGTCCTTTCAAAGATGCTCTAAAAAGACATTTTCCAACCTGCAGAATCAAAAGAATGTTTTAACTCTGTGCAATGAATCCACATATCACAAAGTGGTTTCACAGATAGCTTCTTCCTGATTTTTATCTGGGGATATTTTGTTTTTCCCCATAGACCTCAATGGGCTCCGTGTTCCTTCTCAGATTCTACAAAAAGAGTGTTTCCAACCTGCTGAATCAAAGGAAAATTTTAACTCTGTGGGATGAATTCACGCATCACAAAGGAGTTTCATAGGTAGCTTCTGTCTAGTTTTTATCTGGAGATATTCAATTTTTCCTCATTGGCCTTAATGGGCTCCCAGGTGTCCCTTAACATATTCTCCAAAAAGACTGTTTCCAACCTTCTGAAGGAAAAAAAAAAATTTAACTCTGGAAAATCTATCCAGACATCACAAAACTATTTCACAGATAGCTTCTTCCTAGATTTTATCTGGGTATATTCAATTTTTTTCCCCTACGGCTCAGTGGGATCGCAAATGTCCCTTAGCAGATTCTTCAAAAAGATTGTTTACAACCTACTGAATCAAAGGAAAGATTTAGCTCTGAGAAATGAATATGCATATCTAAAAGCCATTTCACGGTAGCTTCTTTATAGTTTTTATCTGGGGATATTTGGTTTTTCCCCATAGTCCTCAATGGGCTCCCAAATGTCCATATGCAGATTCTCTAAAAACAGTGTTTCCAACCTGTGAAATCATAAGAAAGGCTTAACCAGATGAGATGAATCCACACATCACTAAGCAGTTACACAAATAGCTTCTTTCTAGTTTTTATCTGGGGATATTTTGTTTTTCCTCAAAGGCCTCAATGGGTTTTCAACTGTCCCTTCACAGACTCTAGAAAAGGAGTACTTCCACACTTCTGATCCAAAATAAAGGTTTATCCTCATGAGATGAATCCATGTATCACGAAGCAGTTTCTCAGATAGTTTCTTCATAGTCTTTATCTGGCAATATTCTGTTATTCCTCATGGGTCTCAAAGGATTTTGAAAGGTCCTTTCATAGATTCTAGATAAGGAGGGTTTCCAATCTGTTGAACCAAAATAAAGGTTTAACTCTATGAGATGAATGTACACATCAGGAAGCAGTTTCACAGATAGCTTCTTTCTAGTTTTTATCTGAAGATACTCAGTTTTTGCCTGTAGGCCTCAATGGGCTCTGAAACTTCCCTTTGCAGATGGTACAAAAAGAGTGTTTCTAACCTGTTGAGTCAAAAGAATGTTTTAGATCTGTCAGATGAATCCACACATCACAAACCACTTTCACAGATAGGTTCATTCTGGTTTTTATCTGGGTATATTCCTTTTTTTTTATTCCCCTGGAAAAAAGGGGCTCCCAAATGCCCCTTCACAGATTTTCCAAAAACAGTGTCTCTCACCTGCGGAATCAAAAGAGAGGTTTGTATCTGTGAGATGAATGCACACATGACAAAGCACTTTCACAGATAGCTTCTTTTAACTTATATCTGTGGATAGTCAGTTTTTCCACATAGACCTCAATGGTCTCCCAAATGTCCCTTGGCAGAATCCCCAAAAAAGTGTTTCCAACCAACTGAATCATAAGAAATGCTTAAATCTGTGAGATGAATCCACACATCACAAGGTAGTATCACAGATCACTTCTTTCTAGATTTTATGTGGGGATAGTCTTTTTTTCCCAATAGGCCTCTATGGGCTCCCAAATATCCCTTTGCAGATTCTACAAATAGAGTGTTTCCAACAAGCTAAATCAAAAGAAATGTTTAACTCTTTCAGATGAATTTACACGTCACAAAGAAGTTTCATAAATAGCTTCTTTCTGATTTTTATCTCCTGATATTTGTTTTGTTTCATAGACCTCAAAGGGCTCCCAAATGTCTCTTGGCAAATTCTGCAAAAAGACTGTTTCCAAACAGATGAATTAAAAGAAACAGTTAATTCTTTGAGATGAATTGGCACATCACAAAGCAGTTTCACAGATAGTTTCTTTCTAGTTTTTATCTGGAAATATTCAGTCATTTCCCATAGGCCTCAATGGGTTTCCAAATGTCCCATTGCAGATTTTCCAAAATATGGTCTCCACACTGTTGAATCAAATGAAGGTTTATTTCTGTGAGATGAATGCACACATCACAAAGCAGTTTCACAGATGACTTATTTCCAGTTTTTATATGGGAATGGTAAGTTTTTCCACATAGGCCTCAGTGGTCTGGCAAATATCTTTACACAGATTCTACAAAAACAGTGTTTCCAATCTGCTGAATGAAAAAAAAGGTTTACCTCTGTGACATGAATCCACAGTTAACAAAGCAGTTTCACAGATTGTTTCTTTACAGTTTTTATACGGGGATATTAGGTTTTTCCACAGAGGCCTTAAAGGGCTCTAAATGTCCCTTCACAAATTGTCCAGAAAGAGTGTTTCCAACCTGCTGAATCAAAAGAATGGTTTAGCTCTGTGACATGAATCCACACATGACAAAGAAGTTTCAAATATAGCTTCTTTCGAGTTTTTATCTGGGGATATTTAGTTTTTACCCATAGGCCCCCATGGATTCCCAAATGTCCCTTTGCATATTCTACAAAAAGTTTGTCTTGAACCTGCTGAATCAAGAGAAAGGTTTAACTCTGAGAGAAGAATCCACATATCACAAAGCAGTTTCATAGGTAGCTTCTTTGTAACTTTTATCTAAGAATATTCGGTTTTTCCCCATAGGCATCAATGGGCTCAAAAATGTCCCTTGGCAGATTTTCCAAAGAAGGGTTTTCAATCTTCTGAATCAAAAGAAAGGTTTAACTCTGTGAGGTGAATCCACACACCACAAAACAGTTTGACAGATTACTTCTTTCTAGATTTTGTCTGGGGATATAAAGTTTTTCCCCTAGACCTCACTGGGCTCCCAAATGTCTTTTCATAGACTCTACAAAAAGAGTGTTTCCAACCTGTTGAATCAAAAGAAATGTTTAACTCTGTGAGAGAAATGCACACATCACAAAGAAGTTCCACAGTTGACATTTTTCTAGTTTTTATCTGGGGATTTTCTGTTTAACCACAAAGGCCTCACAGCGCTCCCAAATATATCTTCACAGATTCTACAAAAATAGTGTTTCCAAACTGCTGAATCAAGAAAATGGTTAAACTCTGTCAGACGAATCCACACATCAAAAACCAGTGTCACAGATAGCTTTTTTCTAATTTTTATCTAGAGTTTTTCCCCAACGGCCTCAGTAGTCTCCCAATTGACCATTCACAGTTTCTTTGAAGAGAGTGTTTCCAGCGTGCTGAATGAAAAGAAAGGTTTAACTCTGTGAGATGAATCCACACATCACAGAACAGTTTCACAGAAAGCTTATTTCTAGCTTTTATCTGGAAATATTCAGTTTTTCCCCATAGGCCTCAATAAACTTCCAAATGTCCCTTCACAGATTATACAAAAAGAGTGTTTCTAACCTGCTGAATCAAAAGATATGTTTAACTATATGAGATGAATTCACACAACACAAAGCAGTTTCACTGATAGTTGCTTTCTAGTTTTTGTCTGGGAATATTCCATTTATCTCAATAGGCCTCAAAAGGCTTTCAAATATCCCTATGTGTATACTCCCAAAAAAAAAAAAAAAGTTTCCAACTGCCTGAATAATAAAAAAGGTTTAACGCTGAGAGATAAATCTACACATTATGAAGCAGTTTCACAGGTTGATTCTGTCCAGCTTTTACCTGGGGATATTCTTTTTTTCTTCCCCTATAGGCCCCAATTGTTTCCCTAGTATCCCTTTGTAGCTTCTAAAAAAGAGTGTTTCCATTCTGCTGAACCAAAAGAAGGTTTATCTCAGAGAGAAGAACCCAACATATCACAAAGCAGTTTCACATACAGCTTCTTTCTAGTTTTTATCTGGGGATATTCGGTTTTTCCCCCATAGGCTGCAATAGGCTCCAAAACGTCCCTTCACGGATTCTACAAAAGGAATGTTTCCAATTTACTCTTTTAAAGGAAAGATTTCACTCAATGAGATAGCTCCACAAATTACAAAGCAGTTTCACAGATAGATTTTTCCAGTTTTTATCTGGGGATATTTGTTTTTTCCCCATAGGCCTCAATGGACTCCCAAATTTCCCCTCATAGACTCTCCAAAAAGATTGTTTCAAAACTGCTGGGTCAAAAGAAAGGTTTACCTCTCTGACATGAATACAGAGATTACAAAGCAGTGTCACAGATACATTCTTTCTAGTTTTCACTGGGGATATTTCCTTTTTCTTTATAGGTCTCAATGGGTTTCCAAACATCCTTTCACAGTTTTTCCAAAATCAGTGTTTCCAAGTGACTGAATAAAAGAAAGGTTTAACACTGTGAGATAAATCTACATATCACAAATCAGTTTCACAGGTTGGTTCTGTTCAACTTTTACCTGGGGATATTCATTTTTTTTCCATAGGCCTCAATGGGCTCTATAATGTCCCTACACAGACTCTCCAAAAACAGTGATTCCAACTGGCTGAATCAAAAGGAAGATTTACCCATTTGAGTTGACTACACACATCACAAAGCAGTTTCACAGATAGCTTCTTCCTAGATTTTATCTGGGCATATTCGGTTATTTCTCATAGAACTCAATGGGCTCCCAAAATGTCCTTTTGCAAATTTTCCAAAAAGAGTGTCTCCAAACTGCTCAATCAAATTAAGGTTTAACATTTTGAAATGAATGAACACATTGCAAAGCTGTTTCATAGATAGCTTCTTTCTAGTTTTTATATGGGGATATTCAGGTTTTCCCCATAGGCCTCAATGGGCTGGCAAATACCTTTACACAGATTCTACAACAAGACTGTTTCCAACCCTGTTGAATCAAAACAAAGGGTTAACCCTGTGAGATGAATCCACACCTCACAAAGCAGGTTCACAGATAGATTTTTTACAGTTTTTGTATGGGGATATTCAGTTTTTCCACATAGGCCTCAAAGGGGTCCTAAATGTCTCTTGGTAGATTGTCCAAAAAGAGTGTTTCCAACCTACTGAATCAAAAGAATGGTTTAACTCTATAAGATGAATCTGCACATGACAAAGCAGTTTCAAACATAACTTCTTTCTAGTTTTTATCTGAGGATATTCAATTTTTACCCATAAATCTCAATGGATTCCCAAACGTTCCATCGTATATTCTACAAAAGGAGTGTTTTGAACATGCAGAATCAAGAGAAAGGTTTAACTTTGAGAGATGAATCCACACATCAAAAAGTGGTTTCACAGGTAACTTCTTTGTAGTTTTTATCCAGAAATATTCGGTTTTTTGCCTAGGCCTTTTTGCAGATTCTACAAAAGACTGTTTCCATCCTGCTGAATGAAAGAAAAGGTTTAACTATGTTAGATGAATCCACACATCACAAAGCAGTTTCAAATAATTTCTTTATATTTTTTATCTGGTGATATTCAGTTTTTACACATATACCTCAATGGGCTCCCAAAAGTACTGTTGCAGATACACCGATTATTGTGTTTCCAACCTACTGAGTCAAAAGAAAGGTTTAACTCTGGGAGATGAATCCACACATCACAAAAAGGTTTCAAATAATTTCTTTCTACTTTTTATCTGGTGATGTTTGGGTTTTACCCATAGGCCTCAATGAGCTCCAAAATATCCTTTTGCAGATCCTCCAAAAAGAGTGCTTTCAAAGTGCTGAATCAAAAGAAAGGCTTAACTCTGTGAGATGAATCCACACATCACAAATTATTTTCATGGATAGCTTCTTTCTAGTTTTATCTGGGGATATTTGATTTTTCCCAGTAGGCCTCAAAGGGATTCCCATTGTCCCTTTTCAGATTCTACAAAAGAGTGTTTCCAAAATATTTAATCAAAAGGAAGGCTTAATTATCTGAGATGAATGCATACACCAATAACAGTTTCACTGATAGCTTCTTTCTAGTTTTTATCTGGGGATATTTTCTTTTTCCCCATAAGCATAAATGGGCTCCAAAATGAGCCTTCTCAGATCTACAAAAAAAGTGTTGCCAACCTGCTGAATCAAAATAAAGTTTTAACTCTGTCACTTGAATCCACGCAACACAATTCTGTCTCACATATGACTTCTTTCTTGTTTTATTATGGGGATATTCTCTTTTTTTCTCTTAGGCATCAATGGGATTCCTAATGTTTCTTCACAGACTCTAAAATAGTGTTGTCTAACTGCTGAATCAAAAGAAAGATTTAACTCTGAGAGCTGATTCCATACATCACAAGCTATCAGATTCACAGATAGTATTCTGTTGTTCCCCTAGGCCCCAATTGCCTCCCAAGTATTTCTTTGCAGCTTTTCCAAAAGGAGTATTTCCAAACTGCTGAATCCAAAGAAAGGCTTAACTCTGTGAGTTGAATCCACAACACAAAACAGTTTCACAGATGGCTTATTTCTGTTTTTTATCTGGGGATATTCAGTTATCTCTCATAGGACTCAATGGACTCCAATATGTCCCTTTGCAGATTTTCCAAAATAGGATCTCCAAACTGCTGAATCAAAGGAAAGTTTAACTCTATGAGATGAATCCACACCTCACAAAGTAGTTTCACACATAGCTTCCTTACAGTTTTTATATGGGGATATAAATGTGGGGTTTTTCCACATAGGCCTTACAGGGCTGCTAAATGTCCCTTCACAAATTGTCCAAAATAGTGTTTCCAACCTGCTGAATCAAAAGAAAGATTAAACTCTGTGAGATGAATTCACACATCACAAAGTAGTTTCACAGATAACTTCCTTCTAGTTTTTATATGGGGATATTTTGTTTTTCCCCATAGGCCACAAAGGTCTCCAACATGTTGCTTCACATATTTGACAAAAAGAGTGCTTCCTTCCTGCTGAATCAAAAGAAACATTTAACTCTCAGCTGAATAAACACATCACAAAGCAGTTTCACAGATAGCTTTTTTTCTAGTATTTATCTGGGAATATTGTTTACCCCATAGGTCTCAATTTGCTCCCAAATGTAAATTAGCAGATTATCCAAAAAAGTGTTTCCAACTTGCCAAATCAAAAGAAAGGTTTAATTCTGTAAGATGAATCCACATGTCACAACGCAGTTCCACAGATTGCTTCTTTGCAGTTTTTCTATGGGGATATTCTGTTTTTTCCCCATAGGTCCATGGAGCTCCCAAATGTCTTTTTGAAGAATCTCTAAAAAGAGTGTTTCCAACCAGCTGTACCAAAAGAAAAGTTTAATGCTGTGAGTTGAATCCACACATCAAAAACAAGTTTCACAGATAGCTTCTTTCTAGTTTTATCTGGGAATATTGGGTTTTTTTTGTGGGTTTTTTTCCCCACAGGCCTCACTGGGGTCACAAATGTTCCTTCACAGATTCTACAAAAAGAGTGTTTCTGACCTCCTGGTTGGACTGGGCCAGAACACAGTGGCTGTGTGGTCCATGCAGAAAGACAAATAAAGTGCTGAGATGTGATTTTATTGGATTGGTTGGTTGTTTTGGGGGCAGATTTCTTAGGGTCCTTCATTGATTGACTCCAACCTATGCTGTTAGTGCCATGGGCCTTGAGGTTTTTAGCATTCACCCACCCATCTAGCAAGAACCGTGGCTCCGAGCATGCCCATGGTGCCTGAGGGCTGTGTCTCTCTCGTGTCCTTGGGACTGGAGTTTACTCACTGGTGGCAGTGGTAATTTGGGTGGACAGGGACAGTTTTCCTGCTGGCTAGGATAAATGTTCTTCCCCCAGATAAATATACCTTGCATTCTGGAGTAGAGATATTATCTGGTGTCTTTGGAACCCACTGCTCCTGACTGTGTTTTCTCCCAGTTAGGACTGTTGCAGTGACTCCCGATGAATAAATTGGATAGTCTGGGCATTTCGGGAGAAAGAAGACTCTCTGGATGTCAGGGAACACGTGCCTGTGACTTTTGGATATTGCCCTGCCTTTGGGATATTTCCCTGGCCTGTCCAGGCTGGAGCCGGGCTCCTGGTGGGGCAGCAGTGAGGCAGAAGTGGTGGAATGCTGCTGCCCACCTGTGTTGGTGGGGCGGATGACCAGGAGGAGGTCCCTGTCTGTGGCACGGTCACCCAGGTGGTGGTGGGAAACTTGGTGAAAATAGGTTGAATAGGGAATGGGAAAGCCAGGAAAAAAATGTCTACAGCACCCAGTGTACCTGAGCATGCCAGGATCTTGCTTGGGTGCTCAGGACTGCAGTTTACACAAAGATGGTAACAATGGAAATCTGGGGGCAAATGGACTGTTATCCACATGGGTAGGCAAGCAATGTCCTTTCCACTGATGAGCAGCTTCTGTGTTGTGGACCAGACTTCTAAGCTGGCCTCTGTGGAACCTACTTCCCCTGCCCTCTCTTTCCCATGGCTTAGACTGCTGCAGCAGAGTTCGATGAGTAAATTGATTTGCCTGGCCATTCTGGGAGTGGGAAGACACCTCTGATGGCAAGGAACACGTGTCTGCAAATTTGGGGTCCAATTGTGCCCTGCTCCTAATGCAGCATGGCTCCTGGAGGGACGGTGTCAAGACGTAAGTGTTGGGATACTGCTATCCTTCAGCAATGCAGGGGTAGACTCCCAGAAGGAGGTTCGGGGTTTGGGATGGGGCCAAGGATGGGGAGGTAAAAGGAAATCAAACTCAGGCAGCATTTGGGAAGCATGAGAAAAATAGGGAGAATGGAGGGAGCGAAGAAACAAAAAAAAACCCACAAGCCTGGAGCACCCAGTATTCCAGGTGGTCTCCCATCCAAGTACTGACCAGGCCTGACCATGCTTAAGTTCTGAGATCACACGATATCTGATGTGTTCAATGTGGTATGGACGTAGACACTGGCAGAGGTGCCTGGGAGCCCCAAGAGTGCGACCCAGTCACGTCTGCCTGATTCCAGTGGTCACGACCAGGCTGGGGTGGTGGGACTAAAATAAGAGACCCTTGAACTGCTCACCCACATCCTTCCCCTGGCTCTTGAGCTCCCAAGATTCCACCACATCGGGCCCACTCAGAACAGGTTGTGCTCTGTGGTGCCAGGGACCAGGGCCCACAGTTCTGGGATGTCCTCTTGTCCTAATTCTTGCTATGGAGGTATAGATTTGGATCCCTTGCCACCCATCTTGCATGGCAACCTTTGCCCCACCCACCAAATCTGGCAGGACAGGCTGGGGCAAACAACCAGTTGAAGTCAAGCTCCTGTTAGGGCGATGGTGTGGCAAATGCAATATAATGTTTCTGCCTGGTGGTGCTGCAGGGGCGGACTCCCAGGAGGAGGTCCCAGGTTGTGGAGTGGTGCAGGTGAGCAAAAAAGAGGAGCAGTCATGAAGTTGTTGGGAAATACGGCCACAATGGGGGTAAGGGAGGGAGCTGAAAAGCCAAAAAAAGAAAGAAAGAAAGAAAGAAAGAAAGAAAGAAAGAAAGAAAGAAAGAAAGAAAGAAAGAAAGAGAGAGAGAAAGAGAGAGAGAAAGAGAGAGAGAAAGAGAGAGAGAAAGAAAGAATTAAGAAAGAAAGAGACAGAAAGAAAAAAGAAAGAAAACAATGAAAGAAGAAAGAAAGAAGGAAGGAAAGAAAGAGAGAAAGAAAAGAAAGAAAAAAGAGAGAGAAAGAGAGAAAAGAAAGAAAGAAGCAAAGAAAGAAGAAAGAGAGAAGCAAAGAAAAGGAAAGATGGAAACAAAGAAAGAAAGAAAAACAGAAAGAAAAAGAGAGAGAAGGAGAAAAAAGAAAAACAAAAAAAGAAAAGGAAAGATAGAAGAAAGAAAGAAGAAAGAGAGAAAGAAAAGAAAGAAAGATGGAAATAAATCAAGAAAGAAAAACAGAAAGAGTAAGTGAAGAAAAGAGAGAAAAGAAAGAAAAACAGAAGAAAGAAAGAAGAGAGAAAGAAAGAAAGAAAGAAAGAGAAAGAAAGAAAGAAAGAGAAAAAGAAAGTAGAGAGAGAGAAGGGAAGAAAGGAAGGTAAAAAAGAGAGAAAGACAAGTAAGAAAACCAAAAACCTACAGCACCTGGTATTCCCAGGCGGTCTCCCATGCAAATATTAACCAGGCTGGACACTGCTTAGCTTCCAAGAACAGACGAGATCGGGCACATTCGGGGTGGTATGGCTGTAGATACCAGCAGAGGTGCCTGGCTGCCCCAAGAGCCCAGCCCAGCCATGCCCACTGGCTTCCAACTGGCATCACCATCCCAGGCCTGATGGGCTTGTATCAGGACCCACGAGGTGATTGCCGGTGGCCTTCCACCAGTTCCCGAGCTCCTGAGCTTCCACCACGTCAGGCCCGCTCATAACAGGGAGCACTCTGAGGTGTAAGGGTCCAGGGTCCATGATCCTGGGACACCGTCTGGTACTCCACCCTGTCACGGAGGTATTCTTTTGGATCCCTGGCTGCTCAGGAGCTCCTGCAAGGCCCCCTCTTGACCCACCCAGCCACAGTCATCAGGGCTGGCCAAGTGCGAACAGGCAGCCCAGTGGCGCCTTGCCTTTTTCTCACAATGCCAACACCAGCGCCTGTGCCTTTGAGGTCTGGACCCCTGCCCTCCCAGGCTGGAGCCTGGCTCCTGGCAGGGTGACAGCAAGGCATAAGTGGTGGAATGCTGCTCCTCGGTGGTGCTTTCGTGGTGCAACCCAGAAGGATGTCCACGGATGTGGCAGGGGTGTAGGGGCGCGATGATGGGAGAGCAGAGTCAGGGAACGTTGAGAATCATGGCGACAGTAGGGGGAAGGGAGGGAGGGGAGAAGCCACAAAAGCCTACAGTGAGCAGTTCGCGGTGAATAACGCTTATAATCCCAAGAATTTGGGATGCCGAGGTGGGTGGATCATTAGTTCAGGAGATCTAGACAAACCTGGCTAATACGGTGAAACCCCATCTCTACTAAAACTACAAAACATGAGCCAGGTGTGGTGGGGGGCACCTGTAGTCCCAGGTGCTTGGGAGGTTGAGACAGGAGAATGGCGAGCACCAGCGAGGCCAAGTTTTTAGTGAGCCGAGATCACGTCACTGCACACCAGCATGGGTGGTAGAGCGAGACTCAATCTGGAAGAAAAAGAAAGAAAGTAAAGAAAGAAAGAAGAAAGAAGAAAGAAGGAAAGAAAGGAGGAAAGAAAGAAAGAAGGAAAGATAGAAAGAAAAATGAAAGAAAGAAAGAAAGAAAGAAAGAAAGAAAGAAAGAAAGAAAG
>NW_012105388.1:246807-251057 GCF_000951045.1 Mandrillus leucophaeus
GAAGGAAGGAAGGAAGGAAGGGAGGGAGGGAGGGAGGGAGGGAGGGAAAGGAAGGAAGGAGGAAGGGAGAAAAAGAAAGAAAAGGAAGATAGAAGGAAAGAAAGAAGAAAGAAAGAAAAGAAAGAGAGAAAGAAGGAAGGGATGAAAGAAGTCAGAAAGAAAGAAAGATAAAAGGAAAGAAAGAAAGGGAGAAAGAAAGAAATAAGAAAGAAAGAGAGAAAGAAAAGAAAGAAAGAAAGTGAGAGAGGAAAGAAAGAAAAGAAAGAAAGCAAGAATTAAAGAAAAGAAAGGAAAAAGAGAGAAAGAAAAAGAAGAAAAAGAAAGACAGAAAGAGTGAGAAAGAATGAAAAGGAAGAGAGAAAGAAGAAGGAAAGTAAGAAAGACAGGAAGAAAGAAAGAGGGAAAGAAAGAAAAGAAAGGAAGAAAGAAGAGAGAGAGAAGGAAAGAAAGGAAGGTAAAAAAGAAAGAAAGACAAGAAAGAAAGCAAAAAAAGGCTACAGCACCTGGTCCCAGGCGGTCTCCCATCCAAGCACTAAAGGGGCCCGACCCTGCTAAGCTTCCAAGATCAGACAAGATTGGGCACGTTCAGGGTGGTATGGCTGTAGATGCCGGCAGAGGTGCCTGGCTGCCCCAAGATCCCGGCTCAGCCCTGCCGGCTGGCTTTCAGCCGGCACTGCCAGGCCAGTGCCGCAGGGCTCGGATCAGGACCCCTGAGATGCTCGCCCGCAGCCGTCCCCCGGCTCCCGAGCTTCCAAGCTTCCACTACATCAGATCTGCTTCCAAGAAGGAGTGCTCAGAGGTATCAGAGCCCAGGGCCCCCAATCATGGGATGCTGTCCGGTACTCCACCCTGTCGGGGAGGTATTCTTTTGGGTTCCTGGCCACCCAGGAGCTCCTGAGAAGCCCCCTCTTGCCCGACCCACCCAGAGTCATCAAGGCTGGCCAAGGGCAAAGAGTCAGCCCAGCCCTGCGTGGCCTTTTTCTCCCAACACCCCCACAATGGTCGCTTGTCCTTACCACGACCGTGCCAGTGGGCAAGAGGGCATGGGGGGTTGGGGGTTGGGTGATGACCCTGCTTTGCCCCAGGCTGTAACTAGAGTTGGTAGCCTGATCCCCTGTGAGAGAGTCTGGGAGAAACCCAGACACACACCACCACCAGGAGAAAATCCAAAGACCCATACACAGACACAACTGGGCCCTCCCATGTGGGAACCCATGTGAACACACACATACACACACACACACACACAAACACCTGCACGCACACACAAACGGCTTGAAGGAGAGCAAGGAAGAGATGGATGGAGAGATTGAAACCGAGAAAGGGAGACACACAGTGATGGAGACAGGGGATGGGGAGAGTTAAAGAGACAGACAGAGAGTCAGAGAAAGAGAGAGGAACAGGGAAAGAGAGAGACAGAGGGAAGGTGACAGAAGTAGCACAAGGTGCAGGGGCAAACCCAGAAGAGAGAGGGGGAGGAAGTTAGAGAGCAAGAGCGATAGAGCCTTGGAGAGGGAGCACCATGATCCATTAGTCAGGGCCCTTTTGAGCAGACCGGGATAGGATGGAGGGGGCTTGGGCTGGGCCAGGACGTCCATGTGAGAGGAGCACTAGAGCACGGAGATGGGTTATGTCGTGGATTAATTGCTTGCTTTGGAGGTGGGTTTCATAGGCTCCTTAATTTGTTGGCACCACCGTGTGCTCTTAGTGCAGTGCGGTTGGCCCCCTGATTTGCAGAGTGCACCCGACCAATTGGCTGGAGCAATGGCACCAGGCGTGTCCACAGGGCCCGAGGCCTGGGTCTCTGGCGTGTCCTCTGGACTAGAGTTTACACGAAGTTGGTGGCAATGGGAATCTCACTGCACAGGGAATGTTTTCCTAGTGGCTGGTGAAGCAATGTCCTTCTGGATAAAGCAGTCCTTGCGTTCTGGAGCGGAGGTCTTGGCTGGCATGTGTGGCACCCGCTGCCCCTGCCCAAACCCTCCCCTCGTTTGGAAGGTTGCAGTGGAGCTCGATGAGTGGCTTGAATTCCCTGGGCGTTCAGGGAGTGGGAAAGCACCACGAACAGCAGGGAACCCATGACTGCACCTTTGGGGTTCAGCCTCCTGCCCTCCCGTGCTGGAGCCGGACTCCTGCCAAGGCAACAACTAGGCATTAGTGGTGGAATGCTGCTGCCCGGTGGTGCTTTGGTGGCACACCCCCAGAAGGAGGTCCCCAGATGCGGTGGGGGTGTAGGGGCATGATGATGGGGGAGCAGAGTCAGGAGAGATTGGGAACCATAGTGACAGTAGGGGGAAGTGAGGGAGGGGGGAAGTCACAAAAGCCTACAGCAGGCTGGGTGCGGTAGATCATGCCTGTAATCCCAGCACATTGGTATGCCCACACGGGTGTATCACGAGGTCAGGAGATCCAGACCAGCCTGGCTTACACGGTGAAACCCCATCTCTACTAAAACTACAAAACATCAGCCAGGTGTGGTGGTGGCCGCATATAGTCCCAGGTGCTCGGGAGGCTGAGGTAGGAGAATGGTGTGAACCCGGAAAGCGGAGCTTGCAGTGAGCCGAGATTGCACCACAACACTCCAGCATGGATGACAGAGCGAGATTTCATTGGGAAGAAAAAGAAAGAGAGAAAGAGAGAAAGAAAGGAAGGAAGAAGAAGGAAAGACAGAAAGAAAGAAGGAAAGACGGAAAGAAAGACAGAAAGAAAGACAGAAAGAAAGAAAGAAAGGAAAGAAAGAAAGAAAGAAAGAAAGAAAGAAAGAAAGAAAGAAAGAAAGAAAGAAAGAAAGAAAGAAAGAAAGTTAGATTGAAATAGAGGAAAGAAAGAAAAAAGAAGGAAAGAAAGAAGGAATGAAAGAAATCAAGAAAGAAAGAAAAGAAAGAAGGAAATAAAGAAAGGGAGCGAGAGAGAATGAAAGAAACAAAAGAAAGACAGAAGGAAAGAAAGACGAAAGAAAGAAAGAAAGATGGAAAGAAAGACAGAAAGAAAGAAAAGAAAGAAAGATGACAGAGAGAGAGAAGGAAAGAAAGGAAGGTAGAAAAGAAAGAAAGACAAGAAAGAAAGCAATAATAACTACAGCACCCAGTATTCCCAGGCGGTCTCCCATCTAAATACCAACCAGGTCCTACCCTGCTTAGCTTCCGAGATCAGATGAGATGGGGCACGTTCAGGGTTGTGTGTCCAGAGAAGCTGACAGAAGCACCTGGCTGACACAAGAGACCGACCCAGCCATGCCCGCCAGCTTCCAACCAGCATCGCCTGCCCGGTGCCTCCCAGCTCATATCGGGACCCCCGAGCCACTCGTCCATGGCATTCCCCTGGTTCCCGAGCTGCCAAACTTCCACCATGTCGGGCCTGCTGGGAACAAGGAGTGCTCCAAGGCGTCAGGGCCCAGGGACCAGCATCCTGGGAATCCGTCCGTTCCTCCACCCTGTCGCGGAGGTACTCTTTTGGATCCCTGGTGGCTCAGGAGCTCCTGCAAGGCTCCCTCTTGCCCACCTAACCAGAGCCATCAGGGCTGGCCAAGGGTAAACAGACAGCCCAGCAGCATGTGGCCTTTTTCTCACAATGCCAACACCTGGGCCTGTGCCTTTGGGGTCCAGCCCCTGCCCTCCCAGGCTGGATCTGGACTCCTGGCTGGGTGGCAGCTTGGCAGAAGTGGTGGAATGCTGCTGACCAGTTGTGTTTTGCTGGCGTACCCATAGAAGGAGATCCCTGACTGCGATGGGGGTGTAAGGGCACGATTAAGTGGGAGCAGAGTCAGGGGAAGTCGGGAAGCATGGCGACAGTAGGCAGAAGGGAGGGAGAGGGGAAGCCACAAAAGCCTACAGCAGTCCGGGCTCAGTGGATCACTCCTGTATCCAGCACTTTTTGTGGCCGAGGCATGTGGATCATGTAGTCAGGAGATCCAAACCAGCCTGGTTAACACGGTGAAACCGCATCTCTACTAAAACTACAAAACATGAGCCAGGCGTGGTGGCCGTGCCTGTAATCCCAGCTGCTCGGGATGCTTAGGCAGGAGAATGGCGTGAACCCAGGAGGAGGAGCTTGCAGTGAGTGGAGATCGTGCCACTGCAGTCCAGCCTGGGTGACAGAGCAAGACTCTGTCTGGAAGAAAAAGGAAAAAAACAAGATAGAAAGAAAGGCAGAAAGAAAGGCAGAAAGAAAGGCAGAAAGAAAGAAAGAAAGAAAGAAAGAAAGAAAGAAAGAAAGAAAGAAAGAAAGAAAGAAAGAAAGAAAGAAAGAAA
>NW_012105388.1:251552-253629 GCF_000951045.1 Mandrillus leucophaeus
GCCAGCCCAGGGACGCCAGGCTCATATTCGAACCCCCAAGCAGCTCACCCTCGGCCTTCCCCAGGCTCCCGAGCTCCCGAGCTTCCACTATGTCAGGCCCGCTTGGAACAGGGAATTGGTCCAAGGTATCAGGGCCCAGGGCCCAGGACCCACGATCCTGGGACCCCATCCAGTCATCTGCCCTGTCACCGAAGTACTCTTTTGAATACCTCGTAGCTCAGGAGCTCCTGTGAGGCCCCCTATTGCCCCACCCACCCAGAGCCCTCAGGGCTGGCCAAGGGCAAACAGGCAGCTGAGCAGCGCATGGACTTTTTCTCAAAACAACTCCATGGTCGTTTATCCCGACCAAGACCCGCCTGGTGGGCAAAAGGGCGTGGGGAGTTGTGGTTTGGGGGATGGCGCTGCTTTGCCCCAGTCTGGCACTAGAGCTGGCAGCCTGATCTCCAGGGAGAGGGGCTGAGAGAAACCCAGACACACACCAACACTACCAGGAGAAAATCCACAGCCCCACACACAAACACACCCAGGCTCTCACACGCAGTAACACACACACATATGCGCACACACACAGATACACACTCACACACACGCACACATGCATGCACACACAAACGGCTTGAAGGAAAGCAAGGAAGAGATGGTTGGTGAGATTGAAACCGAAGGAGGGAGAGAGACATCCATCAAGAGAGACAGGGGAAGGGGAGAGGGAAAGAGACAGACAGAGATTCAGAGAAAGATAGTGGGACAGAGAAAGAGAGAGAGACAGAGAGACAGAGGGAAGGCTACAGAAGTAGTGGGAGGTGCAGGGGCAAACCCAGAAGTGAGAGGGGGAGGGAGCTAGAGAGCAAGAGTGATAGAGACTTTGAGAGGGAGCACCCTGCTCCTGTAAGCAGGGCCCTTTTGAGCAGACCGGGGTAGGGTGGAGGGGGCTTGGGCTGGTCCAGAACAGGGTGGCCAGGCCAGCCATGCGAGAGGAGAAATGCAGCACTGATACGGAGAATGTCTTGGATTAATTGTTTGTTTTGGACGTGGGTATCATAGGCTCCTTCCTTTGTTGGCACCTCCCTGTGCTCTTGGTGCGGTGCAGTGGGCCTGTTGGATTTGCAGAGTGCGCCGCCCATTTAGCAGGAGCTGTGGAACCGAGCGTGACCACGGGGCCCAAGGCCTGGGTCTCTGGCGTGTCCTCAGAACTGGAATTTGCACGACAATGGTGGCAATGGGAATCTGGGTGCACAGGGACTGTTTTCCTGGTGGCTGGCAGAGCAATGTCCTTCCCCCGGATAAAGTGGCTCCTGCGTTCTGGAGTGGAGGTGTTGGTTGGCGTGTGTGGCATGGGCTTCCCCTGCCCACCACTTCCCCAAGTTTGGAAGGTTGCAGTGGTGCCCGATGAGTGCATCGAATCTCCTGGGCGTTCTGGGAGTGGTAAGGCAATGTGAACAGCAAGGAACCTGTGCCTGCACCTTTATGGTCTGGCCCCCTGACCTCCTGGGATGGACCCGGGCTCCTAGCATGGTGGCAGTGAGGCAGAAGTGGGAGGCTGCTGCCAGTGGTGCTTTGGTGGTGGACCCCCAAGCTGATGTCCCCGGCTGCGGCAGTGTTGTAGGAGGGCGATAAAGTGGGAGCAGAATCCAGGGAATTTGGGAAGCATGGCGACAGTGGGGAAAGGGAGGGATGGTTGAAACCACAAAAGACTACAGCAGGCCTGGCTCCATAGATCACGGCTGCAACCACAGCACGTTGGAATTCCGAGGAGTGTGGATCACGAGGTCAGAAGATCCAGACCAGCCTGGCTAACACATTGAAACCCCGTCTCTACTAAAACCACAAAACATGAGGCCGTCGTGGGGGTGGGCGCCTGTAGTCCCTGCTGCTCAGGAGGCTGAGACAGGAGAATGGCGTGAACATGGGAGATGGAGCATGAAGTGAGCCGAGATTGCGCCACTGCACTCCACCCTGGGTGATAGAGCAAGACACCGTCTAGAAGAGAAAGAAAGAAAGAAAGAAAGAAAGAAAGAAAGAAAGAAAGAAAGAAAGAAAGAAAGAAAGAAAGAAAGAAAGAAAGAAAGAAAGAAAGAAA
>NW_012105388.1:255079-256405 GCF_000951045.1 Mandrillus leucophaeus
AGGAAGGAAGGAAGGAAGGAAGGAAGGAAGGAAGGAAGGAAGGAAGGAAGGAAGGAAGGAAGGAAGGAAGGAAGGAAAGAAAGAAAGAAAGAAAGAAAGAAAGAAAGAAAGAAAGAAAGAAAGAAAGAAAGAAAGAAAGAAAGAAAGATAGATTGATTTAAAGAAAGAAAAAACAGAAAGAAAAGGATGAAGAAAAGAAAGAAAGAGACGAAGGAAACAAAGAAAAGAAAGAAAGAAGGAAAGAAAGAAGAAAGAAAGAGAGAAAGAAAAGAAAGAAAGACAGAAGGAAGGAAAGAAAGAAAGAGGGAGAGAGAAAGAAAGAATGAAAAGAAAGATGGAAACAAAGAAAGTAAGAAAAAAAGAAGGAAAGAGAGAAAGAAAGAAAAGAAAGAAATGAGAGAGAGAAGTAAAGAAAGGAAGGTAGAAAAGAAAGAAAGCAAAAAAGACTACAGCACTCAGTATTCCTAGGCGGTCTCCCATCCAAGTACTAACCAGTTCCTAACCTGCTTAGCTTCCAAGATCAGACGAGATTGGGAGCATTCAGGGTGGTATGTCTGTAGACGCTGGCAGAGGTGCCTTGCTGCCCCAAGAGCCTCCACCCCAGCCATGCCTGCCAGCTTCCAGCTGGCACCGCCAGCCCAGGGTTTCCGGGTGCCCTCGGCCTTCCCCCAGCTCCCGAACTGCCAAGTTCCACCACAATGGTTCCCCTCAAAACAGGGAGCACTCCTAGGCATCAGGGCCCAGGGACCATGATCCTGGGACCCCATCCGGTCCTCCGCCCTGTTGCCGAGACACTCTATTGGATCCCAGGGTGCTCAGAAGCTCCTGTGAGGCCCCCTGTTGCTCCACCAACCCAGAGCTGTCAGGGCTGGCCAAGAGTGAACAGCCAGCCCAGTGGCATGGCTTTTTTCTCACAACACCCCCACCATGGTCGTTTGTCCTGACCAAGACCCGGCCAGTGGGCAAGAGGGCACGGGAGTATGGGGGTTGGGAGATGGCCCTGCTTTCCCACATGGCTGGCACTAGAGCCAGCAGCCTGATTCCTGGTGAGAGCTGCTGAGAGAAACCCAGTCACACCCCACAATCACCAGGAGAAAATCCCCAGAGGCGGAGCTTGCACTGAATCGAGATCGTGCCACTGCTCTCCAGCCTGGGTGACAGAGCGAGACTCTGTCTGGAAGTAAAAGAAAGAAAGGAAGAAAGAAAGCAAGAAAGAAAGAGAGAGAAAAAAAAAGAAAGAAAGAAAAGAAAGAAAGAAGGAAAGAAAGAAGAAATAAATGAATGAAAGAAAGAAGGAAAGAAAGAAAGAAAAGAAAGAAAGAAGGA
>NW_012105388.1:256455-257360 GCF_000951045.1 Mandrillus leucophaeus
GAAAAGAAGGAAAGAAAGAAAGAAAACAAAGAAAGAACACAGGAAGGAAAGAAAGAAAGAGAGAAAGAAAGAAAGAAGGACGGAAAGGAGGAAAGAGAGAGAAAGAAAGAATGAAAGAAAAGAAAGAAGAAAGAGAGGAAGAAAAGAAAAAAGAAGGAAAGAGAGAAAGTAAAGAAAGAGGAAAAGAAAGAAGAAGGAAGGAAAGAGAGAAAGAAAAGAAAGAGAGAGAGAGAAGGAAAGAAAGGCAGGTAGAAAGGAAGGAAAGACAAGAAAGAAAACAAAAAAGCCTACAGCACCTGGCATTCCCAGGTGGTCTCCCATCCAAGTGCTAACCAGGCCCCACACTGCTAAGCTTCCGAGATTAGACGAGATCGGGCGGGTTCAGGTGGCATGCCCGTAGATGCCAGCAGAGGCACCTGGCTGCCCCAACAGCCCTGCCCAGCCATGTCTGCCGGCTTCAAACTGGCACTGCCAGCCCAGGGACGCCAGGCTCATATTCGAACCCCCAAGCAGCTCACCCTCGGCCTTCCCCAGGCTCCCGAGCTCCCGAGCTTCCACTATGTCAGGCCCGCTTGGAACAGGGAATTGGTCCAAGGTATCAGGGCCCAGGGCCCAGGACCCACGATCCTGGGACCCCATCCGGTCATCTGCCCTGTCACCGAAGTACTCTTTTGAATACCTCGTAGCTCAGAGCACTGTGAAGGGTTTCTGGCTCCCGAGCTCCCGAGCTTCCACCACGTCGGGCCCGCTCGGAACAGGGAGTGCTCCGAGGCTGTCTCTTATACACATCTAGATGTGTATAAGAGACAGGCCCACACGGGTGTATCACGAGGTCAGGAGATCCAGACCAGCCTGGCTTACACGGTGAAACCCCATCTCTACTAAAACTACAAAACATCAGCCAG
>NW_012105388.1:259070-260459 GCF_000951045.1 Mandrillus leucophaeus
AAAGAAAGAAAGAAAGAAAGAAAGAAAGAAAGAAAGAAAGAAAGAAAGAAAGAAAGAAAGAAAGAAAGAAAGAGAGAAAGAGAGAGAGAAAGAAAGAGAAAGAGAGAAAGAGAGAAGAAGGAAAAGAAAGAAGGAAAGATAAAAGAAAGAAAGAGAGAGAGAAAGAAAGAAAAGGAAGAAAGAAAGAAAGAGGGAAGGAAAGAAAGAGAGAAAGAAAGAAAAAAAGAAAGAAGAGAGAGAGAAGGAAAGAAAGGAATGTGGAAAAGAAAGAAAGACAAGAAAGAAAACAAAAAAATCTACGGCACCCGGTATTCCCAGGTGGTCTCCCATCCAAATACTAACAAGGTCAAACCCTGCTTAGCTTCCGAGATCAGAGATCCCGTGCGTTCAGGGTGGTATGGCCGTAGATGCTGGCAGAAGCACTTGGCTGCCACAAGAGGCTGGCCTAGCCATGCCTGCTGGCTTCCAGCCGGTACCGCCAACCTGGGGCCTCCGGGCTCGTATCAGGATCCTGGACCCACTAGCCCATGGCCTTCCCCTGGGTCCCGAGCTCCCGAGCTTGCACCACATCTGGCCCACTTGGAACAGGTAGGGGTCCGAGGCATCAGGGCCCAGGGCCCAGGGCCCAGGGCCCACGATCCTGGGACACCGTCTGGGCCTCCACCCTGGTGCAGTGGTATTCTTTTGGATCCCTGGTGGCTCAGGAGCACCTGCTAGGCCCGCTCTTGCCCCACACAGCAAGAGCCGTCAGGGCTGGCCAAGGGCGAACAGGCATCCCAGTGGCACATTGACTTGTTCTCATGACACCAATACCCAGGCCTGTGCCTTTGGGGTCTGGCCCCTGCCCTCCCAGGCTGGAGCCAGACTCCTGGTGGGGTGGTGGCTAGACGGAAGTGGTGGAATGCTCCTGCCCAATGGCACTTTGGTGGCGCACCACCAGAGGGAGTTCCCTGGGTGCTTTGGGGGTGCAGGGGCGTGATAAAGGGGGGGCAGAGTCATGGCAATAGTAGAGGGACGGAAGGGAGGGGGAAAGCCACAAAAGTCTACTGCAGGCTGGAAGGGGTGGATCACGAATGTAATCCCATCACTTTGGGAGGCCGAGGCGTATGGATCACGAGGTCAGGAGATCCAGACCAGCCCAACTTACATGGTGAAACCCCATCTCTACTAAAACTACAAAACATGACCCAGGCATGGTGGTGGGCACATGTATTCCCAGCTGCTTGGGAGACAGAGGCAAGAGAATGGCGTTTACCTGGGAGGTGGAGCTTGAAGTGACCCGAGATCGCATTACTGCACTCCAGCCTGGGTGACAGAGTGAGACCCCTTCTGGAAGAAAAAGAAGGAAGGAAGGAAGGAAGGAAGGAAGGAAGGAAGGAAGGAAGGAAG
>NW_012105388.1:261809-263537 GCF_000951045.1 Mandrillus leucophaeus
AAAGAAAGAAGAAATAAATGAATGAAAGAAAGAAGGAAAGAAGGAAAGAAAGAAAAGAAAGAAAGAAAGAAAAGAAAGAAAGACGGAAAGAAAGAAGAAATAAATGAACGAAAGAAAGAAGGAAAGAAAGAAAAGAAAGAAAGAAAGAAAGAAAGAAAGAAAGAAAGAAAGAAAGAAAGAAAGAAAGAAAGAGAAAGAAAGGAAGGTAGAAAAGAAAGAAAGCAAAAAAGCCTATGGAACCTGGTACTCCCAGTGGGTCTCCCATCCAAGTATTAACCAGACCTGACCCTGCTTAGCTTCCGAGATCAGATGAGATCGGGCACGTTCAGAGTGGTATGGTGGTAGACACTGGCAGAGGTGCCTGGCTGACCCAGGAGCTGGGCTCTGCCATGCCTGCCGGCTTCCAGGTGGCACTGTTGGCCTAGGGCTACCAGGCTGGGATCAGGACCCCCATGCTGCTCACCCACAGCCTTCCCTCTGGCTCCCAAGCTCCCGAGCTTCCACCACGTCGCACCTGCTCGGAACAGGGAGTGCTCCAAGGCATCAGGGTCCAGGGCTCACATTCCTGGGATCCCATCCGGTCCTCCACCCTGTTGGGGAGGTATTCTTTTGGTACCTGGCTGCTCCAGAGCACTGTGAAGGGTTTCTCTTGGATTAATTGCTTGCTTTGGAAGTGGGTTTCGTAGGCTCCTTCCTTTCTGGGCACCTCAATCTGATCTTGGTGTGGTTCACTGGGCCCCTTGATTGGCAGAGTTCGCCCGTCCATTTGGCGGGAGCTGTGGCAATGGGCGTGCCCATGGGACCCAAGGTCTGGGTCTGTGGATTGTCCTCGGGACTACAGTTACAAGAAGATGATGGCAATGGGAATCCGGGTGCACAGGGACTGTTTTCCTGGTGGCTGGTGAAGCAATGTCCTTCCCCGAATAAAGCAGCCCCGGTATTCTGGAGCAGAGGTCTTGGCTGGCATGTGTGGCACCCGCTGCCCCTGCCCACCCCTTCCCCTGGTTCGGAAAGTTGTGGCAGCACCCGATGAGTGGATTGAATCACCTGGTCATTCCCGGAGCAGGAAGGCACAGCAAACGGCAGGGAACCCGTGCCTGCACGTTTGGGGTCCAGCACCCTGCACTCCTGGAGTGGAGCCAGGCTTCTGGAGGGGCGGTGGTGAGGTGGAAGTGGTGGGATTCTGATGCCCAATGGTGTTTTGGTGGCAGAAACCCAGGAGGAAGTCCCAGGCTGTGGCGCATGTAAGCAGGTGTAAGCAGGTGATAAAGTGGGAGCAGAGTCAGGGGAGTTGGGAAGCATGGCAACTGTAGGGGAAAGTGAGGGATGGGGAAGCCACAAAAGATTATAGCAGGCCAGGCACAGTGGATCACACCTGTAATCCCAGCACTTTGGCAGGCTAAGATGGGTGGATCAAGAGGTCAGGAGATCCAGATAAACCTGCCTAACACAGAGAAACCCAGTCTCTACTAAAACTACAAAACATGAGCCGGGCTTGGTGTCAGGCGCCGGTAGTCTCAGCTGCCAGGGAGGCTGAGGAAGGAGAATGGTGTGAACCCAGGAATTGGAGCTTGCAGTGAGCTGAGATCACTCCACTGCACTCCAGCCTGGGTGACAGAGTGAGACTGTCTGGAAGAGGAAAGAAAGAAAGAAAGAAAGAAAGAAAGAAAGAAAGAAAGAAAGAAAGAAAGAAAGAAAGAAAGAAAGAAAGAAAGAAAGAAAGAAAGA
>NW_012105388.1:265827-267180 GCF_000951045.1 Mandrillus leucophaeus
AAGGAGAGAGAGAGAAGGGAAGAATGGAAGGTAGAAAAGAAAGAAAGAGAGAAAGAAAGAAAAGAAGAAAGAAGGAAAGAAAGAAAGAATGAAAGAAAGAAGAGAGAGAAGGGAAGAACGGAAGGTAGAAAGGAAAGAAAGATCAGAAAGAAAGCAAAAAAGTCTGTAGCACCCAGTATTCCCAAGTGGTCTCCCATCCAAGTACTAACTAGACCCGATCCTGCTTAGCTTCCAAGATCAGATGAGATCGGTCATGTTCAGGGTGGTATGGACAGACACCACAGAGGCCCTTGGGTGCCCCAAGAGCCCGGCCCAGCCCTGTCTGCTGGCTTCCAGTCCACACTGCCAGCCTGGGGATGCCGGGCTCAGGTCGGGAGCCCCGAGCCACTCGCACGCGGCCTTCCCCCGGCTCCCCAGCTACCGAGCTTCAACCATGTCGGCCACTAGGAACAGGGAGTGCTCTGAAGTGTCAGGGCCCAGGGCCTACGATCCTGCGACCCCGTCCAATACTCCATCCTGTCATGGAGGTATTCTTTTGCATCCCTGGTCGCTCTGGAGCTCCTGTGAGGCCCCCTCTTTCCACACCCACCCAGAGCCATCAGGACTGGCCAAGGTCAAACAGGTGGCCATGTGGTGCGTAGCCATTTTCTCACAATGCCAACACCCGGGCCTGCAACTTTAGTGTCCAGCACCCTGCCCTCCCAGACTGGAGCCCTGGATCCTGGCTCCTGGCTGGACGGCAGCTAGGCGGAAGTGGTGGAATGCTGCTGCCTGGTGGTGCTTTGTTGGCGCAACCCCAGAAGGAGTTCCCCAGGTGCGTCGGGGTTTTAGGGGCATGATAAAGGGGGAGCAGAGTCAGGGGAGGTTGACAAGCATGGCGATAGTAGGGGGAAGCGAGGGAGGGGGAAGGCCACAAAAGCCTCCTGCAGGCTGGGTGTAGTGGATCACAAATGTAATCCCATCACTTTGCGAGGTTGAGACGTGTGGATCACGAGGTCAGGAGATCTAGACCTGCCTGGCCTACAAGGTGAAAACCCATCTCTAGTAAATCTACAAAACATGAGCCGGGTGTGCTGAAGGGTGTGTGTAGTCTCAGCTGCTCAGGAGGCTGAGGCAGGAGCATGGCGTGAACCCTGGAGGCAGAGCTTGCAATGAGCAGAGATTGCGCCACTACACTCACAAGGTCAGGAGATCTAGACCTGCCTGGTCTACAAGGTGAAAACCCATCTCTAGTAAATCTACAAAACATGAGCCGGGTGTGCTGAAGGGTGCGTGTAGTCTCAGCTGCTCAGGAGGCTGAGGCAGGAGCATGGCGTGAACCCTGGAGGCAGAGCTTGCAATGAGCAGAGATTG
>NW_012105388.1:267591-269169 GCF_000951045.1 Mandrillus leucophaeus
AGGGAGGGAGGGAGGCAGGGAGGGAAAGAAAGAAAAGAAAGAGAAGGAAAGAAAGAAAAAAGAAAGAAAAGAAACAATGAAAGAAAAAAGAAAGAGAGAGAAAGAAAGAAGGAAAGAAAGAAGAAAGAAAGAAAAAAGAAAGAAAGAGAGAAAGAAAAGAAAGAGAGAAACAAACTAAAGAAAGAGTTAAAGAGGAAAAAAGAAAGAAAGAAGAAAAGAAAGAAAGAGAGAGAAAGACAGAAAGAAAGAAACAAAGAAAAGAAATAAAGAAGGAAAGAAAGAAGAAAGAAAAGAAAGAAAAAAGATGGAAGGAAAGAAAGAGAGGAAGAAAGAATGAAAAGAAAGAAAGATGGAAGCAAAGAAGAAAGAAAGATGGAAAGATAGAAGGAGAGAAGGAAAGAAAAGATAGAAAGAAAGAAAAAAAGAGAGAGAGAAGGAAATAAAGGAAGGTAGAATAGAAAGACAAGAAAGCAAAAAGCCTACAGCATGTGGTATTCCCAGGTGGTCTCCCATCCAAGGACTAACCAGGTCCTACCCTACTTAGCTTCCGAGATCAGACGAGATCTGGCACGTTCAGGGTGGTATGATTGTAGATGCCATGGCACCGGGCGTGCCCATGGGGCCTGAGGCCTGGATCTCTGGCATGTCCTCAGGACTGGAGTTTACAAGAAGTTGGTGCAATGAGAATCCAGGTGCAAAGGGACTGTTTTCCTGGTGGCTGGTGAAGTAATGTCCTTCTCCCGGATAAAGCAGCCCATGCGTTCTGGAGCGGAGGTCTTGGCTGACATGTGTGGCACGCGCTGCCCCTGCCCGTCCCTTCCCCGGGATTGAAAGGTTGCAGTGGCGCCCAATGTGTGGATTGGATCCCATGGGCATTCCGGGAACGGGAAGGCACCGTGAATCACCGGGAACCCACGTCTGCGCCTTTGGTGTCCGGCCCCCTGCTCTCCCTGGCTGGAGCCAGGCTCCTGGCAGGGCAGCGGCGAGGCAGAAGAAGTGAGATGCTGCTGCCTGGTGGTGCATTGGTGCTGGATCCTCAGGAGGAGGTCCCTACCTGTGGCATGGGGGTAGGCAGGTGATAATGGGGGAACAGAGTCAAGGGAGGTTGGGAAGCATGATGACAGTAGGGGCATTTGAGGGAGGGGGCAACCCACAAAAGCCTGCAGCAGGCCGGGCATGGTGGATCATGCTTGTAATCTAGCACTTTGTGTGGCTGAGGAGGGTGGATCACTTAGTCAGGAGATCCAGACCAGCCTGTCTAACATGGTGAAACTGCATCTCTACTGAAGCTACAAAATATGAGCCGGGCATGGTGGCTGTGCCTGTAGTCTCAGCTGCTCAGGAGCCTAGGCAGGAGAACGGCGTGAACCCCGGAGGAGGAGGTTGCAGTGAGCCAAGGTCATGCCACTGCACTCCAGCCTGGGAGACACAGCAAGACTCCGTCTGGAAGAAAAAGGAAGAAAAAAAGGCAGAAAGAAAGGCAGAGAGAAAGAAAGAAAGAAAGAAAGAAAGAAAGAAAGAAAGAAAGAAAGAAAGAAAGAAAGAAAGAAAGAAAGAAAGAAAGAAAGAAAGAAAGAA
>NW_012105388.1:269219-271806 GCF_000951045.1 Mandrillus leucophaeus
GAAAGAAAGAAAGAAAGAAAGAAAGAAAGAAAGAAAGAAAGAGAGAGAGAAAGAAACAAACAAAGATAGAAAGAAAGCAAGAGAGAGAAAGAAAGAAAAGAAAGTGAGAAGGAAAGAAAGAAAAAGAAAGAAAGAAAAGAAAGTGAGAAGGAAAGAAAGAAAAAGAAAGAGAGAAAGAAGGAAAAGAAAGAAAGAAAGAAAGAAAGAAAACGAAGAAAGAAGGAAAGAAAGAAAGAGAAAGAAAAGGATGAAGGAAAGGAAGAGACAAAGTAAGAAAAGAAAGAAACTAAGAATGACAACAAGAAAGAAACAGAGACAAAGAAAGAATGAAAGAAAAGAAAGAAGAAAGAAAGATAGAGAGAAAGAAAAGAAAGAAAGGGAGAGAGAAAGAAAAGAAAGAGGGAAAGAAAGAAGGAAGAATGAAAGGAAGAAAAGTGGAAAGAAAGAAAGAGAGAAAGAAAGAAAAGAAAGAACGAAAGAGAGAAGAGAGAGACAGAGAAGGAAAGAAAGGCAGGTAGAAAAGAAAGAAAGACAAGAAAGAAAACAAAAATGCCTAAAGCACCCGGTATTCCTAGGCGGTCTCCCATCCAAGTACTAACCACGCCCCACACTGCTTAGCTTCCGAAATCAGGCGAGATCAGAGGGGTTCAGGGTGGTATGCCAGTAGACACCGGCAGAGGTGCCTGGCTGGCCCAAGAGCCCGGCCCAGCCATACCCATCGGCTTCCAATCGGCACTGCCAACCCAGGGCCTCCGGGCTGGTATCAGGACCCTCGAGCCGCTCACCCGTGGCCTTCCCTGGGCTCCCGAGCTGCCGAGCTTCCACCTCGTCGGGCCTGCTCGGAACAGGGAGTGCTCCGAGGCGTCAGGGCCCAGGGCCCACAATCCTGGAAACCCGTCTGGTCCTCCGCCCTGTTGCAGAGGTATTTTTTGGATCCCTGGCGGCTCAGGAGCTCCTGCGAGGCCCCCTCTTGGCCCACCCACCCAGAGGCGTCAGGGCTGGCCAAGGGCGAACAGCCGGACCAGTCGATCCTGGCCCTTTTCTCACAACGCCCCCACCACAGTGGCTTGTCTCGACCAAGACCCGGCCGGTGAGCGACAGGACGTAGGGGTTTGGGGATTGGTAGATGACCCTGTTTTGCCCGGAGCTGACACTTGTGACGGCAGCCTGATCCCCAGAGAGAAGGGTTCAGAGAAACCCAGACACACCCCACCACCACCAGGAGCAAATCGGCAGCCCCACACACAGACACACCCCTGCCGTTGCATACAAGAACCCATATACGTGCTTGCGCGCACACACAGAAACACACACACACATACACACACATGCACGCCCACACAATGGCTTGAAGGAGAGCAAGGAACAGATGGATGGAGAGATTGAAATCGAGGGAGGGTGAGAGCGATCGAGAGAGACAGGGGAGGAGGAGAGGGAAAGAGACAGACAGAGAGGCAGAGAAAGAGAGAGAGACAGAAAGACAGACGGAAGACGACAGAAGTAGCGCAAGGTGCAGGGGCAAACCCGGAAGAGAGAGGGGAAGGGAGCTAGAGAGCAAGAGCGACAGAGCCTTGGAGAGGGAGCGCCCTGCTCCTTTATGCAGTTCCCTTTTGGGCAGGCCGGATAGGGTGGAGGGGGCTTGGGCTGGGCCAGAACAGGGTGGCCAGGCCGTCCAAGTGAGAGGAGAAACGGAGCACTGACACAGGTTTTGTCTTGGATTAATTGCTTGCTTTGGAGGTGGGTTTCATAGGCTCTTTCCTTTTTTGGAACCTCCATGTGCTCTTCTCTTCACGTGGTGCAGTGGTCCCCTTGATTTGTCGAGTGCACCCGCCCATTTTGTGGGGGCCGTGGAACTGGGTGTGCCCACGGGGCCCAAAGCCTGGGTCTCTGGCGAGTCCTCGAGACTTAATTTACACGAGGTTGCTAGCAATGGGAATTCGGATGTACAGGAACTGTTTTCCTGGTGGCTGGCGTAGCAACGTCCTTCCCCCAGATAAAGCAGGCCGTGTATTCTGGAGCAGAGGTCTTGGCTGGCGTGTATGGCACCTGCTGCCCCTGCCCTTCTCTTCTCACAGTTTGAAAGATTCCGGCAGTGCTTGATGAGTGTATTGAATCCCGTGGGCATTCTGGAAGGGGGTAGGCACCATGAATGGCAGGAAACCTGTGCCTGTGCCTTTGGGGTCCGGCCCCCTGCCCTCCCTGGCTGGAGACGGGCTCCTGGCAGGGTGGCGGCTAGGCGGAAGTGGTGGGATGCTGCTTCCCGGTGGTGCTTTGTTGGTGTCCCCCCAGAAGGAGGTCCCCAGCTGCAGCGGGAGTGTAGGGGATCCATAAATGGAGAGCAGAGTCAAGGGAGATTGGGAAGCATGGCGACAGAAGGGGGAAGGGATGGAGGGGAGAAGTCACAAAAGCCTACAGCAGGCTGGGCGTGGTGGAAAACGACTGTAATCCCAGTACTTTTGGAGGCCAAGGCAGATGGATCACGAGCTCAGGAGATCCAGACCAGTATGGCTTACATGGTGCAAAACCGTGTCTACAAAAACTACAAAACATGAGCTGCGTGTGGTGGTGGGTGCCTGTAGTCCCAGCT
>NW_012105388.1:272051-274835 GCF_000951045.1 Mandrillus leucophaeus
GAAAGAAAGAAAGAAAGAAAGAAAGAAAGAAAGAAAGAAAGAAAGAAAGAAAGAAAGAAAGAAAGAAAGAGAGAAAGAAAGAAAGAAAGAAAGAAGAAAGAGAGAGAAAGAGGATTAAAGAAAGAAGAAAGAAAGAAAAAAGAAGGAAAGAAAGAAAGAAAAGAAAGAAATAAAGGAAGAGAGAGAAAGAAAAGAAAGGAAGAAAGGATTAAAGAAAGAAGAAAAGAAAGAAAGAAGGAAAGAAAGAAAGGAAGGAAAGAGGGAGAGAGAAAGAAAGAAAAGAAAGGATTGAAGAAAGAAGAAAGATAAAAGAAAGAGAGAAAGAAAAGAAAGAAAGGATAGAAAGAAGTAAGAAAGAGAGAAAGACGGAAAGAAAGAAAGACAAAGAGAGAGAGAAAATAAAAAAAGAAAAGAAAGAAGGAAAGATAGAAGAAAGTAAGAAAGAAAGAGAGAATGAAAGAGAGAAAGAGAGAGAAATAAGGAAAGAAAAGAAAGAAGGAAAGAAAGAGAGAAAGAAAAGAAAGAGAGAAGGAAAGAGAGAAAGAAAGAAAGAAGAGAGAGAGAGAGAGAGAAGAGAAGAAAGGAAGGTAGAAAAGAAAGAAATGCGAGAAAGACAGCAAAATAGGCTACAGCAAATGGTATTCCCAGGCAGTCTCCCATCCAAGTACTAACCAGGCCCAAACCTGTTTAGCTTCCGAGATCAGACAGGATCGTTTGCATTCAGGGTGGTATGGCAGTAGATGCCGGTGGAGGTGCCTGGCTGCCCCAAGAGTGGGGCCCTGCCATGCCCACAGACTTCCAGCCGGCACGGCCAGCCTGGTGCCACTGGCCTCGGATCAGGACACCCGAGCTGCTCACCTGCAGCCTTGCCCCATCTCCGGGGCTCCCAAGCTTCCATCACGTCAGACCCTCTTGGAACAGGGAGTGTTCTGAGGCGACAGGGACCAGGGCCCACGATCCTGAGACCCCATCCAGTCCTCCCCACTGTTGCGGAGGTATTCTTTCCAATTCCTGGCTGCTCAGTAACTCCTGAGAGGACCCCTCTTGCCCCACCCACGCAGAGCCATCCGGGCTGGCCAAGGTCGAACAGCCAGCCCAGCTGCATGTGGCCTTTTTCTCACAACGTCCCCACCACGGTCGCTTGCCCCAACCAAGACCCAGCATGTGGGCCAGAAGGTGTGGCGGGTTGGGGGTTGGGGGATGTCTCTGCTTTGCCCTGGGCTGGCACTAGCACCAGCAGCCTGATCCCCCTCCACAGGGGCTGAGGCACACACAGACAAACACACACACACACACACACACACACACACACACACACACACACATGCACGCACACACAAGCGGCTTGAAGTAGAACAAGGAAGAGATGGATGGAGAGATTGAAACCAAGGGAGGGAGAGAGACGGCCACTGAGAGAGACAAGCGAGGAGCAGAGGAAAGAGACAGACAGAGAGGCAGAGAAAGAGAGAGGGACAGAGAAAGAGAGACAGAGAGATAGAGGGAAGGCGATAGAAGTACCACGAGGTTCAGGGGCAAACCCAGAAGTGAGAGGGAGAGGAAGCTAGAGAGAGCGATAGAGCCTTGGAGAGGGAGCGCACTTCTCCAGTAGGCAGGGTCCTTTTGAACAGGCCGCGATAGCGTGGAGGGGTTGGGCTGGGCCAGAACAGGGTGACCAGGCCGTCTATGCGAGAGGAGCAATGGAGCGTGGAGACGGGTTTTGTCTTGGATTAATTACTTGCCTTGGAGGTGGGTTTCGTAGGCTCATTCCTTTGCTGGCACCTCCCTGTGCTCTTGGTGCAGTGTGGTTGACCCCTTGATTTGTAGAGTGTGCCCGCCCATTTGGCGGGAGCCGTGGAACTGGGAGTGCCCATGGGTCCCGAGGCCTGGGTCTCTGCTGTGTCCTTGGGACTGGAGTTTACACGAAGTTGCTGACAATGGGAATCTGGGTTCACAAGGACTGTGTTCCTCGTGGCTGGTGATGCAATGTCCTTCCACCAGATAAAGCAGCCCCTGCGAACTGGAGTGCAGGTGTAGGCTGACGTGTGTGGCACCCGCTGCCCCTGCCTGCCCCTTCCCCCAATTTGGAAGGTTCTGGGGGCACCTGATGAGTGGATTGAATCGCCTGGGCGTTCCGGGAGTGGTAAGGCACAGGGAAAGGCAGAGAACACGTGACTGGACTTTTGGGGTCCGGCTCCCTGCCCTCCCGGGCTGGCGCTGGGATCCTGGTGAGGCAACAGTGAGGCAGAAGTAGTGGGATGCAGCTGCCCAGTGGTGCTTTGGTGGCAGACCCCAGGAGGAAGTCCCCAGATGCAGCTGAGTGTAGGTGGGTGATAAAGGGGAAGGAGGGTGAGGGGAGGTCGGGAAGGATGGTGACAGTAGGGGGAAGAGATTGAGAGGGGAAGCCACAAAAGCCTACAGTAGGCTGGGCGCGGTGGATCATGCCTGTAATCCCAGCAGTTTCGGAGGCTGAGGTGGGTGGATCACGAGATCAGGAGATCCAGACCACCCTGGCTAAAACGGTGAAACACCATCTCTACTAAAACCACAAAACATGAGCTGGGTGTAGGGGCAGGCGCCTGTAGTCTGAGCTGCTCGCGAACCTGAAGCAGGAGAATGGCGTGAACCCTGGTGGCGGAACTTGCAGTGAGTCGAGATTGCGCCGCTGCACTCCAGCCTGAGTGACAGAGCGAGACTCCATCTGGAAGAGGAAGGGAAGGAAGGAAGGAAGGAAGGAAGGAAAGAAGGAAGGAAGGAAGGAAGGAAGGAAGGAAGGAAGGAAGGAAG
>NW_012105388.1:275020-277355 GCF_000951045.1 Mandrillus leucophaeus
AACGAGAGAAGGAAAGAAAGAGACAAAGAGAGAAGGAAAGAAACGAAAGAAAGTAGGAAAGAAAATAGGAAATAAGAGAGAGAAAGAAAAGGGAAGAAAGGAAGGTAGAAAGGAAAGAAAGACAAGAAAGATAGTATAAAAGCCTACAGCACCCGGTATTCCCAGGAGGTCTCCCATTCAAGTACTAACCAGACCTGACCCTGCTTAGCTTCTGAGATCAGACAAGATCAGGCACGTTCAGGATGGTATGACTGTAGATGTGGGCAGAGGTGCCTGGGTGCCCCAAGAGCCCGGCCCAGCCATGCCCACCAGCTTCCAGCCAGCCCCGCCACCAGTCTCAGATCGAGACCCCTGTGCCTCTGGCTCTCAGCCTTCACCCGGCTCCCGAGCTGCCAAACTTCCACCATGTCAGGCCCGATTGGAACATTGAGTGCTCTGAGGCGTCAGGGCCCAGGGCCCACGATCCTGGGACCCATTGCGGTACTCTACCCTGTCGTGGAGGTATTCTTTTGGATCCCTGGCCACTCAGGAGCTCCTGCGAGGCCCCCTCTTGCCCCACAAACCTAGAGACATCAGGACTGGCCAAGATCAAACAGACGGCCCAGCCACGTGTGGTTTTTGCCTCACAATGCCTAAACCACGGTCGCTTGTCCCAACCAAGAGCCGGCCTGTGGGCAAGAGGGCATGGGGTTTGGGGGTTGAGGGATGGCTCTGCTCTGCCCCAGGCTGGCAATAGAACAGGTAGCCTGATCCCCTGTGAGACCAGCTGAGAGAAACCCTGACACATCCCACCACCACCAGGACCAAATCCACAGCCCCACATATAGACACACCTGGGCGCACCCGCATTGGAAACCATACATGGGTGCGCGCAGACACACAGACACACAGACATGCACGCACACACAAAAGGCTTGAAGGAGAGCATGGAAGAGATGGATGGAGAGATTGAAACCAAGGGAGGGAGACAGACAGCGATTGAGAGAGACAGTTGAAGGGAAGAGGGAAAGAGATAGACAGAGAGGCAGAGAAGGAGAGAGGGACAGAGAAAGAGAGAGAGACAGAGAGACAGAGGGGAGGCGACAGAAGTAGCGTGAGGTGAAGGGGCAATCACAGAAGAAAGAGGGGGAGGGAGTTAGAGAGCGAGAGTGATAGAAACTTGGAGAGGGAGCGCCCTGCTCCGGTAGGCAGGGTGCTTTTGAGCAGACCTGGATAGGTTGGAGGGGGATTGGGCTGGTCCAGAACAGGGTGACCAGGCCGTCCATGAGAGAGGAGCAATGGAGCACTGTGACAGGTTTTGTCTTGGATTAATTGCTTGATTTGGAGGTGGTTTTCGTAGGCCTCTTCCTTTGCTGGCACTTCCCTGTGCACTTGGTGCGGTGCAATGGACCCGTTGATTTGCAGAGTGTGCCCGCTCATTTAACAGGAGCCGTGGAACCAGGCATGCCCACGGGGCCAAAGGCCTGGGTCTCTGGCTTGTTCCTCGGGACTGTAGCTTACACGAAGTTGGTGGCAATGGGAATCGGGGTGCACAGGGACTCTTTTCCTGGTAGCTGGTGAAGCAATGTCCTTCCCCAGGAAAAAGCAGCCCCTGCATTCTGGAGGAGAGGTCTTGGCTGGCGTGTGTGGCACTTGCTGCCCCTGTACGCCCCTTTAACCAGTTTGGAAGGTTGCAGCAGGATCTGATAGGTGGATTGAATGGCCTGCGTGTTCTGGGAGCGGGAAGGCACGGCGAATGGCAGGGAACGCGCGCCTGTGCCTTTGAGGTCTGGTCCGCTGTCCTCCTGGGCTGGAGCCGGGCTCCCGGCAGAGCAGCCATGAGGTGGAAGCGGTGGGGTCCTGCAGCCCGGGGGTGCTTTGGTGGCGGAAACCCAGTAGGAGGTTCCAGGCTGTGGGGGGTGTGTAGGCAGGCAATAAAGCGGGAGCAGAGTCAGGGGAGGTTGGGAAGCATACTGACAATAGGGGGAAGGGAGGGATTTGGGAAGCCACAAAAGCCTACAGCAGGCCAGGTACTGTGGATCACGCTTGTAATCCCAGCACTTTGGGAGGCCAAGGCGGGTGGATCACAAGGTCAGGTGATCCAGACCAGCCTGGCTAACACAGTGAAATGCCGTCTGTACTAAAACTACAATACATGAGCTGGACGTGGTGGTGGGCACCTGCAATCCCAACTACTCGGGAGACTGAGGCAGGAGAATAGTGTGAACCCAGGGGTAGGAATTTGTGGTGAGCCGAGATTGAGCCACTGCATTCCAGCTTGGGTGACAGAGCGAGATTCTGTCTGGAAGAAAAAGAAAGAGAAAGAAGGAAGGAAGGAAGGAAGGAAGGAAGGAAG
>NW_012105388.1:277550-280227 GCF_000951045.1 Mandrillus leucophaeus
AAGAAAGAAAGAAAGAAGGAAAGAAGGAAGGCAGGCAGGAAGAAAGAAAGGAAGGAAGGGAGAAAGAGAGAGAAAGAAAAGAAAGAAAGAAGGGAAGAATGAAGAAAAAAGAAATAATGAAAGAGAGATAGAAAAGAAAGAGAGAAAGGAAAGAAAAGAAAGAAAGAAGTAAACAAAGAAGAAAGAAAGAGGAAGAAAAGAAAGAAAGAAAGAAGGAAAGAAAGAGAAAGAAAGAAAAGAAAGAAGGGAAGAATGAAGAAAAAAGAAATAACGAAAGACAGAAAAGAAAGAAAGAAAAGAAAGGTAAAGATAGAAGAAAAAAAGAAAGAAAAAAAGAAAGAAGGAAGAAAGAAAAGAAAGAAAAAGAAGAAAGAGAGAGAAGGAAAGAAAGGAAGGCAGAATGGAAAGAAACAAGAAAGAAAGCAAAAAAGCATACAGCATCCGATATTCCCAGGCGGTCTCCCATCCAAGTACTAACCAGGCCCTACTTTGCTTAGCTTCCAAGATCAGATGAGATCAGACGTGTTCAGGGTGATATGGCCTTAGATGCCGGCAGAGGCGCCTGGCTTCCCCAACAGCCCGTCACAGTCATGCCTGCCATCATCCAGCCAACACCACCAGCCCGGGGGCCCCGGGCTCAAATCGGGACCTCTGAGCCGCTCTCCCATGGCCTTCCCCTGCTCCCGAGATTCCAAGGTTCCACCACATCGGGCCTGCTCAGAACAGGGAGGGCTCCGAGGCATCAGGGCCCAGGGCCCAGGATCCTGTGACGCCGTCCTGATCTCAGCCCTGTTGCAGAGATATTCCTTTGGATCCCAGGGCGCTCAGGAGCTCCTACGAGGCCCCCTCTTGGTCCACCCACACAGAGCCGTCAGGGCTGGCCAAGGATGAATAGCCAGCCCAGTCGCGCATGGCCTTTTTCTCACAACAACCACACCACAGTCGCTTGTCCCGACCAAGACCCAGCTGGTGGACAAGAGGACGACAGAGTTTGGGGGTTGGAGAATGGCCCTGCTTTTCCCTGGGCTGGCACTAGAGCTGGCAGCCGGATCCCCAGCGAGAGTTACTGAGAGAAACCCAGTCACACCCCACCACAATCCAGAGAAAATCCACAGACCCACACACAGACACACCTGGGCAATCGCGCACGTGAACCCACACACGTGCGAAAACACACAAAGACACACATACACACACATGCACGCGCATGCAAACAGCTTGAAGGAGAGCAAGGAAGAGATGGATGGAGAGGCTGAAATGGAGGGAGGGAGAGAGACAGAGGTCGAGAGAGACAGGGGATGGGGAGAGGCAAAGAGACAGACAGAGAGGCAGAGAGAGAGGGACAGAGAAAGAGAGTGAGACAGAGAGACAGAGGGAAGGCAACAGAAGGAGCACGAGGTCCAGGGGCAAACCCAGAAGAGAGAGGGCAAGGGAGCTACAGAGCGAGAGCGATAGAGCCTTGGAGAGGGAGCGCCCTGCTCCGGTACACAGGGCCCTCTTGAGCAGGCCAGGGTAGGGTTTAGGGGGCATGGGCTGGGCCAGAACAAGGTGACCAGGCCGTCCATGCAAGAGGAGCAATGGAACGCTGAGATGGGTTTTGTCTTGGGCTAATTGCTTGCTTTTGAGTTGGGTTTGGTAGGCTCCTTCCATTGTTGGCACCTCCCTGTGCTCCTGGTACCGTGCATTGGGACCCTCGATTTGCAGAGTGCACCTGTCCATTTGGCAGGAGCCGTGGCACTGGGTGAGCCCACAGCACCCAAGGCCTGGGTCTCTGGTATGTCCTCGGGACTGGAGTTTACACAAAGTTGGTGGAAATGGAATCCAGCTGCACAGGGACTGTTTGCCTGGTGGCTGGCAAAGCAGTATCCTTCTCCTGGATAAAGCGGCCCCTGCCTTCTGGAGCGGAAGTCTTGGCTGGTGTGTGTGGCACCCACTGCCGCTGCTTCCCACTTCCCCCAGTTTGGAAGGTTGTGGCAACACCCGATGAGTGCATTGAATTGCCTGGGAATTGGGGGAGTGGGAAGGCAGCATGAACGGCAGGGAATCGGCACCTGCGCCTTTGTGGACTGGCCCCCTGCCCTCCTGGGATGGACCCAAGCTCCAGGCATGGTGGCGGCAAGGCGGCAGTGGTGGTAGGCTACTGCCTGGTTGTGCTTTTGTGGCAGACCCCCAAGAGTATGTCCCTGGCTGCGGCAGGGTTGTAGGCAGGCAATAAAGTGGGGACAGAGTACGGAGAGTTTGGAAAGGATAGCAAGAGTAAGGGGAAGGGAGGGAGGAGGGAAACCACAAAAGACTACAGCAGGGAGGGCAGGGTGGATCACGCCTGGAACCACAGCATGTTGGGATTCAGAGGAGGGTGGATCACGAAGTCAGGATATCCAGATCAGCCTGGCTAACACAGTAAAACCCCCCGTCTACTAAAACTACAAAACATGAGCCCAGCGTGTGGGCAGTTGCGTGTAGTCCCCGCTGCTCGGGAGGCTGAGGCAGGAGAATGACATGAACGCGCGAGGCAGAGCTTGCAGTGAGCAGAGATCACACTACTGCACTCCATCCTGGGTGATAGAGTGACACTCCATCTGAAAGAAAAAGAAAGAAGGAGAGAAAGAAAGAAAGAAGGAAAGAAAGAGAGAGAGAGAGAGAAAGAAAGAGAGAGAAAGAAAGAAAGAAAGAAAGA
>NW_012105388.1:280442-282299 GCF_000951045.1 Mandrillus leucophaeus
AAGAAAGAAAGAAAGAAAGAAAGAAAGAAAGAAAGAAAGAAAGAAAGAGAGAAAGAAAAGAAATAAGGAAAGAAAGAAAGATAGAGAAAGAAAGAAAGAAAAATAAAAAAGAAAAGAAAGAGGAAAGAAAGAAGGAAAGAAAGAGAGTAAGAAAAAGAAGAGAGAGAGAAGGAAAAAAGAAAGGTAGAAAAGAAAGAAAGACAAGAAAGGAAGCAAAAAAACCTACAGCACTCGGTATTCCCACGTCGTCTCCCATCCAAGTACTAACCAGGCCCGACCATCCATAGCTTCCGAGATCAGAAGAGATCGGGGGCATTCAGGGTGGTATGGCAGTAGACGGCAACAGAGGCCCCTCGCTGCAGCAAGATCACGGCCCAGCCACGCCCACCGGCTTCCAGCCAGCACCACTGGCCCGGGCCCGCCGGGCTCGCATCGGGACCCCGGAGCCGCTTGCCCGCAGCCTTCCCCCGGCTCCTGAACTCCCAAACTTCCACCAAGTCCGTCCCTCTCAGAACAGGGAGCACTCCGAGGCGTCAGGGCCCAGGCCCCACGATCCTGGGACCCCGTCTGGTCCTCCGCCCTGTCGCGGAGGTATCCTTTTGGATCCCTGGCCGCTCAGGAGCTCCTGCGTGGCCCCCTCTTCCCCACCCACCCAGAGCCGTCGGAGCTGGCCAAGGGCGAATAGCCGGCCCAGCCGCGCGTGGCCTTTTTCTCACAACACACCCATCATGGTAGCTTGTCTGGAGCAAAACCCGGCCGGTGGGCAAGAGGGCATGGAGTGTTGGGGCTTGGGAGATGCTCTGCTTTGCCCTGGGCTGACACTAGAGCTGGCAGCCCTGGTGAGAGGGGCTGAAAGAAACCCAGATACACCCCACCACCACCAGGAGCAAATCCACAGCCACACACACAGACAAACCCGGGCGCTCGAGCACAGGAACCCACACACGCGTTAGCGCACACACACAGACACACACACGCACACACACACATGCAGGCACACCAAAACAGCATGAAGGAGATCAAGGAAGAGATGGATGGACAGATTGAAACGGAGAAAGGGAGAGATATAGTGATCGAGTGAGACAGGGTAGGTGGAGAGGGAAAGAGACAGACTGAGAGGCAGAGAAAGAGAGAGGGACAGAGAAAGTGAGAGAGACAGTTAGACAGAGGGAAGGCAACAGAGGTAGCATGAAGTGCAGGTGCAAACCCGGAAGACAGAAGTGCAGGGAGTGAGTGAGATCAATAGAAAGAGAGTGAGATCAATAGAAAGTTGGAGAGGGAGCACCCTGTTCTGGTAGGCAGGGTCCTTTTGAGCAGGCCGGGATAGGTTGGAGGGGGCTTGGGCTGGGCCGGAACAGGGTGGCCAGGCCATCCATGTGAGGGGAGCAACAGAGCACTGAGACGGGTTTTGTCCTGGATTAATTGCTTTCTTTGGAGGTGGGTTTCATAGGCTCCTTCCTTTTTCGGCACCTCCCTATGCTCTTGGTGTGGTGTGGTCGCCCCTTGATTTGCAAGGTTTGCCCATTCATTTGGCGGGAGCTGCAGCACCGGGCTTGCCCACGGGGCCCTAGGCCTTTGTCTCTGGCGTGTCCTCGGGAATGGAGTTTACAGGAAGTTAGTGGCAATGGGAATGTGGGGGCACAGGGACTGTTTTCCTGGAGGCTGGCAGAGCAATGTCTTTCCCCCGCATAAAGCAACCCCTGCGTTCTGGAGCGGAGTTCTTGGCTGACGTGTATGGCACCAACTGTTCCTGCTTGACCCTTCCCCCTATTTGGAAGGTTGTGGCAGCGCCTGATAGGTGAATAGAAACGCCTGGGCGTTCCAGGAGTCGGAAGGCACCTCGAACGTCAGGGAACC
>NW_012105388.1:282349-283121 GCF_000951045.1 Mandrillus leucophaeus
GATAAAGCGGCCCATGAACTCTGGAGCGGAGGTCTTGGCTGGTGTGTGTGACACCCGCTGCCCCTGCCTGCCCCTTCCCCTGGTTTGGAAGGTTGTGGCAGCGCCTGATAGGTGAATAGAAACGCCTGGGCGTTCCAGGAGTCGGAAGGCACCTCGAACGTCAGGGAACCCGCGCCTGCGCATTTGGGATCCGTCCCCCTGCCCTCACGGGCTGGAGCTGAGCGACAGTGAGGCAGAGGGGGTGGGGTCCTGCTGCCCGGTGGTGCTTTGGTGGTGGACACACAGGAGGAGGTCCCCAACTGCGGCGGGGATGTAGGCAGGTGATAAACGGGGTGCAGATTCACGGGAGGTTGGGAAGCATGGCGACAGTAGGGGGAAGGAAAGGAGGGGGGATGCCACAAAAGCCAACACCAGTTTGGGCGCAGTTTATCACGCCTGTAATCCCAGCACTTTGGGAGGCCGAGGCCTGTGGATCACGAGGTGAGGAGATCCAGACCAGCCTGGCTAACACGTTGAAACCCCATCTCTACTAAAACTATAAAACATGAACCAGGAGTGGTGGCGGGTGCTGGCAGTCCCAGCTGCTTCGGAGGCTGTGGCAGGAGAATGACGTCAACCCAGGAGGCCGAGCTTGCAGTAAGACGAGATCATGCCACTGCAATCCAGCCAGGGTGACACAGCGAGACTGTCTGGAAGAGAAAGAAAAGAAAGAAAAGAAGGAAGGAAGAAAGGAAGGAAGGAAGGAAGGAAGGAAGGAAGGAAGGAAGGAAGG
>NW_012105388.1:283406-288494 GCF_000951045.1 Mandrillus leucophaeus
AGAGAGAGAAAAAAGAAAGAAAAGAAAGTAGGAAAGAAAGAAGAAAGACATAAAGAAGGAAAGAAAGAAAGATAGAAAGAGACAAAGAAAGAAAGAAAAGAAAGTAGGAAGAGAGACAGAAAGAAAGAAGGAAAGAATGAAGGAAAGAAAGAAAGAAATTAGGAAAGAATGAAAGAAAGAAAGAAGAAAGGAGAGACAGAAAGAAAAGAGAGAAAGAAAGAAGGAAAGAAGGAAATAAAGACAAAGAAGAAAAGAAAAAGAAGGAAAGAGAGGAAAGACCAAAAGAGAAAGAAAGAAGGGAAATAAAGAAAGCAAGAAGAGAAGAGAGAAAGAAGAAAGAAAGACTGAAAGATAGAAAAGAAAGAAAGAAGGAAAGAAAGAAAAAAGAGAGAAAGAGAAGAGAAGAAAGGAAGGTACAAAAGAAAGACAAGAAAGAAAGCAAAAGCGCCTACAGCGCCCAGTATTCCCAGGTGGTCTCCCATCCAAATACTTACCAGACCCTACCCTGCTTAGCTTCCAAAATCAGACAAGATAGGGCGTGTTCAGTGTGGTATGGCTGTAGACACCTGCAGAGCCGCCTGGCTGCCCCAAGAGCTCGACCCATCCATGCCCACCAGCTTCCAGCTGGCACCACCAGTCCAGGGCCGCCGGGCTCAGATTGGGACCCCGGAGTCACTCACCCACAGCCTTCCCCCAGCTCCCAAGCTCCTGAGCTTCCACCACGTCAGGCCCGCTCGGAATAGGAAGTGCTCCGAGGCGTTAGGGCCCAGGGCCCAGGATCCTGGGACCCCATCCGGTCCTCTGCCCTGTCACAGATGTATTCTTTTGGACCCTGGGCCGCTCAGGAGCTCCTTCGAGGCCCCCTCATGCCCCACCCACCCAGAGCCATCATGGCTGGTCAAGGACGAACAGCTGGAACAGCTGCACGTGACCTTTTTCTCACAGCACCCCCACAAAGGTCACTTGTCCAGACCAAGACCTGGCTGGTGGGCAAGAGGTCGTGGGGGGTTGGGGATTGGGGGATGGCCCTGCTTTGCCCCAGGCTGGCACTAGCAGCCTGATCGCCGGCGAGAGGGGCTGAGAGAAACCCAGACACACCCCACCACTACCAGGAGCAAATCCATAGCCCCACACACAGACACACCCGGGCGCTCAAGCACAGAAACCCCCACACGTGCGTGTGCACAGACACAGACATACAGACACACACACTCAAACACATGCACGCACAAACAAACGGCTTGAAGGAGAGCAAGAAAGAGATGGATGGAGAGATTGAAACTGATGGTGAGAGAGACATCCATGGAGAGAGACAGGGGAAAGGCAGAGGGAAACAGACAGACTGAGATTCAGAGAAAGAGAGAGAGACAGAGAGACAGAGGGAAGGTGACAGAAATAGCAGAAGGTGCAGGGGAAACCCAGAAGATAGAGGGGGAGGGAGATAGAGAGCTAGAGAGATAGAACCATGGAGAGGGACGCCCTTCTCCAGTAGGCAGGGCCCTTTTGAGCAGGCTGGTATAGGGTGGAGGGGGAATGGGCTGAGCCAGAACAGGGTGACCAGGTCGTCCATGCAAGAGGAGCAATGGAGTGCTGAGACTGGTTTTGTCTAGGGTTAATTGCTTGTTTAGAGGTGTTTTTATATGCTCTTTAATTCTTTGGCACCTCCCTGTGCTCCTGGTGCTGTGTATTGGCCCCTAGATTCGCAGAGTGCAACCGTCCATATGGTAGGAGCCGTGGCACCGGGCGTACACACAGTGCCCGAGGCCTGGGTCTCTGGCATGTCCTCGGGACTGGAGTTTACACGAAGTTGGTGGCAATGGAATCCGGGTGCACATGGACTGTTTTCCTGATGGCTAGCAAAGCAATGTCTACCCCCGGATAAAGCGGCCCATGAGCTCTGGAGCGGAGGTCTTGGCTGGTGTGTGTGACACCCGCTGCCCCTGCCTGCCCCTTCCCCTGGTTTGGAAGGTTGCAGCGTCGTTCGATGTGTACATTGAATTGCCTGAGCATTCTGGGTGTGGGAAGGCAGCGTGAAGGGCAGGGAACCTGTACCTGCGCCTTTATGGTCCCACCCCCTGCCCTCCAGGGATGGACCCGGGCTCCTAGCTTGGCGGCAGCGAGGTGGAAGCATTGGGAGGCTGCTGCCCCATTGTGCTTTTGTGGCGGACCCCAAAGAGGACATCCCCGGCTGCAGCAAGGCTGTAGGCGGGTGATAAATTGGGAGCAGCGTCCGGGGAGGTTGGGAAACATGGCAACAGTAGGGGGAAGGGAGGGAGGGGGAAGCCACACAAGACTACTACAGGCTGTGCGCAGTGAATCACGGCTGTAACAACAGCACCTTGGGATTCCAAGGAGGGTAGATCACGAGGTCAGGATATCCAGATCAGCTTGACTACCACAGTGCCGTCTCTACTAAAACTTCAAAACATGAGCCCAGCATAGGGATGGGTGCCTGTAGTCCCCGCTGCTCAGGAGGCTGAGGCAGGAGAATGGTGTGAATGAGTGAGGTGGAGCTTGAAGTGAGCCGAGATCATGCCACTGCACTCCAGCCTAGGTGACAGAGCGAGACTCTGGAAGTAAAAGAGCATAAGAAAGAAAGACAGAAAGAAAGAAAGAAAAGAAAGAAACAATGAAATAAAGAAGAAAGAAGGAAGGAAGGAAGGAAGGAAGGAAGGAAGGAAGGAAGGAAAGAAAGAAAGAAAGAAAGAAAGAAAGAAAGAAAGAAAGAAAGAAAGAAAGAAAGAAAGAAAGAAGAAAAGAAAGAAGGAAAGAAAGAGAAAGAAAGAAGGGAAGAAGGAAAGAAAGAAAGAAAGAAAGAAAGAAAGAAAGAAAGAAAGAAAGAAAGAAAGAAAGAAAGAAAGAAGAGATAGAGAAGGGAGGAAAGGAAGGTAGAAAAGAAACAAAGACAAGAAAGAAAGCAAAAAACCCTGTAGCACCCGGTATTCCCAGGGGGTCTCCCATCCAAGTGCTAACCAGACCCGGCACTGCTTAGCTTCCGAGAACAGATGTGGTGGGGTGGGCTCAGGGTAGTATGGCTGTAGACACCAGCAGAGGCCCTTAGCTGCCCCAAGAGCCCGGCCCAGCCATGTCTGCTGGCTTCCAGCTAACACCAACAGCCCAGGGACGCTGGGTTCAGATCGAGACCCCGCGAGAACCTCGCTCATGGCCTTCCCCCGGCTCCCGATCTCCCAAGCTTTCAACACGTCGGGACCGCTCGGAATAGGGAGTGCTCCAAGGCATCAGGTCCCAGGGCCCATGCTTCTGGAACACTGTTCAGTCCTCTGCCTTGTCGCAGAAGTGTTCTTTTGGATCTCTGGCAACTCAGGAGCACCTCCGTGGCACCCTCTTGCCACAGCCACCCAGAGCCGTCAGGGTTGTCCAAGGGCGAACAGCACTCCCAGCCGCAGGTGGATTTTTGTCACAACGTGCCCACCACAGTCGCTTGTCCCAACAAAGACCCAGCCGGTGGTCAAGAGGGTGTGGGGGATTGGGGGTTGGGGGATGGCCCTGCTTTGCCCCAGGCTGGCACTAGAGCCCGCAGCCTGATCTCCAGCCAGAGGGGCTGAGAGAAACCCAGACACACGCCAACACCACCAGAAGCAAATCCACAGCCCCACACACACACAACAGGGCTCTTGCGTGTGGGAACCCACACACGCATGCACACACACACACACATATACACACTCACATGCACACACACACAAACAGCCTGAAGAAGACAAAGGAAGAGATGGTTGGTGAGATTGAAACCGAAGAAGGGAGAGAGACATCCATCGAGAGAGACAGGCGAAGGGGAGAGGGAAAGAGAAAGACAGAGATTCAGAGAAAGAGAGTGGGACAGAGAAAGAGAGAGAGAGAGAGACAGAGGGAAGGTGACAGAAGTAGTGGGAGGTGCAGGGGCAAACCCAGAAGAGAGAGGGGGAGGGAGCTAGAGAGCGAGAGAGATAGAGGTATGGAGAGGGAGCACCCTGCTCCGGTAGGCAGGGCCCTTTTGAGCAGGCTGGGAAAGGGTGGAGGGGGCTTGGACTGGGCTGGAACAGGGTGGCCAGGCCGTCCATGCGAGAGGAGCAATGCAGCACTGATATGGATGTTGTCTTGGATTAATGGCTTATTTTGGAGATGGGTATCTTAGGCTCCTTCCTTTGTTGGCAACTCCCTGGGCTCTTGGTGCAGTGTGGTGGGTTCCTTGATTTGCAGAGTATGCCCACCCATTTGTTGGGAGCCATGGCACCAGGGATGCCCACGAGGCCCGAGACCTGGGTCTCTGACGTGTCCTCCAGGCTGGAGTTTACACGAAGGTTGTGGCAATGGGAATCTTGCTGCACAGGGACAGTTTCCCTGGTGGATGGCGAAGCAATGTCCCTCCACCAGATAAAGCAGCCCCTGCGTTCTGGAGCAGAGGTCGTGGCTCACCTGTGAGGCACCCACAGCCCCTGCCCACCCCTTCCTCCAGTTTGGAAGGTTGCAGTGGTACCCGATGAGTTGATTGAATCTCCTGGGCGTTCCAGGAGGGGGAAGGCACCGTGAACAGCAGGGAACCCGTGCCTACGCCTTTGGGGTCTGGCACCCTGTCCTCCCGGGCTGGAGTCGGGATCCTGGCGGGGTGTCAGCGAGGGGAAAGCACTGGGATGCTGCTGCCTGATGGTGCTTTGGTGATGCTCCCCCAGGAAGGAGGTCCCGGCTGCAGCAGGAGTGTAGGGGTGCCATGAATGGGGAGCAGAATCAGGGGATGTTGGAAAGCATGGTGACAGTAGGGCAAAGGGAAGGAGGGGGGAAGTCAAAAAAGCCTACAGCAGACTGGGTGCAGTGGATCACGCCTGTAATCCCAGCACTTTGGGAGGCCGAGGTGGGTGGATCACGCGATCAGGAGATCCAGATCAGCCTGGCTTACACGGTGAAACTGCATCTCCACAAAAACAACAAAACATGAACCGGGCGTGGCAGCGGGCACATGTAGTCCCAGCTGCTCGGGAGGCTGAGGCAGGAGAATGGCGTGAACATGGGAGGCAGAGCTTGCAGTGAGCTGAGATCACGCCACAGCACTCCAGCCTGGGTGACAGAGCAAGACTCCGTCTGGAAGGAAAA
>NW_012105388.1:288746-292652 GCF_000951045.1 Mandrillus leucophaeus
GAAAGAAAAAGAAAGAAAGAAAGAAAGAAAGAAAGAAAGAAAGAAAGAAAGAAAGAAAGAAAGAAAGAAAGAAAGAAAGAAAGAAAGAAAAGAAAGAAAAACGGAAGTAAGAAAGAAGGAAAGAAAGAGTGAAAAAGAAGAGACAGAGAGAGAAGGGAAGAAAGGAAGGTGGAAAAGAAAGAAAGACCAGAAAGAAAGCAAAAATCCTACAGCTCCTGGTATTCCCAGGTGGTCTCCCATTCAAGTACTAACCAGGCCCGACCCTGCTTATCTTCTGAGATCAGACGAGATCAGGCGCGTTCAGGGTGGTATCACCATAGACACCAGTAGAGGCGCCTGGCTGCCCCAAGAGCCCAGCAAAGCCATGCCCGCCGGGTTCCAGCCCGCACTGCCAGCCCGGGGTTGCAAGGCTCAGATGGGGAACCCCGTGCCGCTAGCCCACATCCTTCACCCGGCTCCCGACATCCTGAGGTTCCACCACGATGGGCCGGCTCAAAACAGGGAGTGCTCCGATGCATCAGGGCCCAGGGCCCAGGGCCCATGATCCTAGGACCCCATCCGGTCCTCCGCCCTGACGTGGAGGTATTCTTTTGGATCCCTGGTGGCTCAAGAGCTCCTGCAAGGCCCCCTCTTGCCCCACCCACTCAGAGCCGACAGAGCTGGCCAAGGGCGAACAGTCGGATGAGCCACGCATGGTCTTTTTCTCACAACGCCCCCAACAAGGTGGGCAACAGGGAGTGGGGGTTGGGGGTTGGGAGATGGCCCTGCTTTGCCCGGAGCTGGCACTAGTGCCGGCTGCCTGATCACTGGAAAGAGGGGCTCAGAGAAACCCAGACACACCCCACCACCACCAGGAGCAAATCCACAGCCACACACAGAGACACACCCGGGCGCTGGTGCATGGGAACCCACACACAAGTGCATGCACAGACACAGAAACACACACACACACATGCACGCCCACACAAAGGGCTTGAAGGAGAGCAAGGAACAGATGAATGGAGAGATTGAAACCGAGGGAGGGAGAGAGACAGCAATCGTGGGACAGGGGAAGGGGAGAGGGAAAGAGACAGACAGAGAGGCAGAGAAAGAGAGAGAGACAGAGAGACAGAGGGAAGGTGACAGAAGTAGCGTGAGGTGCAGAGGCAAACTCAGAAGAGAGAGGGGGAGGGTGCTGGCGGGCAAGAGTGATAGAACCTCGGAGAGGGAGCTCCCTGCCCTGGTAGGCAGGTCACTTTTGAGCAGGCTGGGATAGGGTGGAGGGGGCATGGGCTGAGCCAGAACAGGGTGGCCAGGCCGTCCATGCAAGAGGAGCAATGGAGCTCTGAGACAGGTTTTGTCTTGGGTTAATTGCTTGTTTGGAGATGGGTTTCGTAGTCTCCTTCCTTTGCTGGCACCTCCCTGTGCTCCTGGTGTGGTACATTGGGCCCCTAGATTTGCAGAGTGTGCCCATCCATTTGGCAGCAGCCATGCCACTGGGTGTGCCCACGGCGCCCGAGGACTGGGTCTCTGGCATGTCCTCGGGACTGGCGTTTACACGAAGTTGGTGGCAGTGGAATCCGGATGCACTGGAACTCTTTTGCTGCTGGCTGGCAAAGCAATGTCCTTCCCCTGGATAAACCGGCCCCTGCGTTCTGGAGGGGAGGTCTAGGCTGGCGTGTGTGGCACCCGCTGCCCCTGCCCGCCCCTTCCCCCAGTCTGGAAGGTTGCGGTGGCGCCTGATGAGTGCATTGAATCGCCTGGGAGTTCGGAGATCGGGAAGGCAGCGTGAACGGCAGGGAAGCTGCGCCTGAGCCTTAATGTTCCCACCCCCTGCTCTCCCGGTTTGGAACTGGGCTCCTGGCTTGGCGGCGGCGAGGCGGAAGTGGTGGGAGGCCACTTCCTGGTCGTGCTGTCATGGCGGACCCCCAAAAGGACGTCTCTGGCTGGGCTGTGGCGGGGATGTAGGCGGGCGATAAAGTGGGAGCAGAGTCCGGGGAGGTTAGGAAGTCTGGCGACAGTAGGTGGAAGGGAGAGAGGGGTGAAGTCACAAAAGACTACAGCAGGCCGTGCACGGTGGATCGTGCCTGTAACCACAGCACGTTGGGATTCCGAGGAGGGTGGATCACGAGGTCACAAGATCCAGACCAGCCTGGCTAACATGGTGAAACCCCGTCTCTACTAAAACTACAAAACTTGAGCCCCGCATGGGGGCGGGCTCCCCCCATGCACAGGAGGCTCCCCTCAGCTCAGGAGGCTGAGGCAGGAGAATGGCATGAACCTGGGAGGAGGAGCTTGCAGTGAGCCGAGATGGCGTCACTGAACTCCACCCTGGGTGATAGAGCAAGACTCCATCTGGAAGAAAAAGAAGGAAAGAAAGAAAGAGAGAGAGAAAGAAAAAAAGAAGGAAAGAAAGAAAGAGAGAGAGAAAGAAAAAAAGAAAGAAAGAAAGAAAGAGAGAGAGAGAGAAAGAAAGAAGAAAGAAAGAGAGAAAGGAAGAAAGAGAGAGAAAGACAGAAAGAAAAGAAAGAAGAAAGAGAAAGAAAAAGAAGGAAAGAAAGAAAAAGAGAAAGAAGAGAGAGAGAGGGAAGGAAAGAAAGGAAGGTGGAAAAGAAAGAAAGGCAAGAAAGAAAGCAAAACAGCCTACAGCACCCAGTATTCCCAGGTGGTCTCCCACTCAAGCACTAAGCAGGCCTGACCATGCTTAGCTTCCGAGATCAGACGAGATCGGGCACGTTCAGGGTGGTACGGCTGTAGACGCCAGCAGAGTCGCCTGGCTTCCCCAAGAGCCTGGCCCAGCCATGCCCACCAGCTTCCAGCTGGCACCACCAGCCCCGGTCTGCCCGGCTCGAATCAGGACCCCTGAGCCGCTGGCCAGTGGCCCTCCCCCAGCTCCTGAGATTCTGAGGTTCCACTACGTCAGGCCCACTTAGAAGAGGGAGTGCTCCAAGGCGTCAGGGCCCAGGTCCCAGGATCCTGGGACCCCGTCCCATCCTCAGTCATCTCATGGAGATGTTCGTTTGGATCCCAGGAGGCTCAGCAGCTCCTGGGTGGCCCCCTCTTGCTCCACCCACCCAGAGCCGTCAGGGATGGCCAAGGGTGAACAGCCAAACTGTTCACAATGTCCCCACCACAGTCGCTAATCCCGACCAAGACCCGGCCGGTGGGCAAGAGGGCGTGGGTGGTTGGGGGTTGGGGGATGGCCCTGCTTTTCCTCAGGCTGGCACTAAAGCCGGCAACTTGATCACTGGTGAGAGTTGCTGAGAGAAACCCAGTCACACCCCACCACCACCAGGAGAAAATCCACAGCCCCACACACAGACACACCTGGGTGCTCACGCTCAGGAAACCACACACGTGCATGCAAACACACACACACACACACATATTCACACACACGCAAACGGCTTGAAGGAGAGCAAGGAAGAGAAGGATGGAGAGATTGAAACTGAGGGAGGGAGAGAGACAGTGGTCAAGAGAGACAGGGGAGGGGGAGAGGGAAAGAGACAGACAGAGAGGCAGAGAAAGAGAGAGGGACAGAGAAAGAGAGAGAGACAGAGAGACAGAGGGAAGGCAAGAGAAGGAGTGCGAGGTGCAGGGGCAAACCAAGAAGAGAGAGGGTGAGGGATCTACAGAGCGAGAGCGATAGAGCCTTGGAGAGGGAGCGCCCTGCTCCAGTAGGCAGGGCCCTCTTGAGCAGGCCAGGATAGGGTGGAGGGGACATGGGCTGGGCCAGAAGAGGGTGACCAGGACGTCCATGCAAGAGGAGCAATGGAGCGCTGAGACAGGTTTTGTCTTGAGTTAATTGCTTGCTTTGGAGGTTTGTTTCATAGGCTCCTACCTCTGTTGGCACCTCCCTGTGCCCCTGCAGGGGCCTTTGAAAACAGTATGCTGAGAATAGATAGGGCTCAAGGACAGTATCTCCAA
>NW_012105388.1:301447-302567 GCF_000951045.1 Mandrillus leucophaeus
AGTGAGGCGGAGGCTCTGAGTGCGGCTGCCATGTTCTCTGTGTGTCTTTGTCTTTGTGTGTGTTCTTTCATTCTCCACCACCCCCGGTGCGGCCCCCAACATGCCCCTGTTGTGGTGCATTGGGCCCCTAATTTTGCAGAGTTCGCCCATCCTTTTGGCAGGAGCCGTAGCACCAGACATGCCCACAGAGCCCGAGGCCTGGTTCTCTGGCATATCCTCGGGACTGGAGTTTACACGAAGTTGGTGTCAATGGAATCCAGGTGAACAGGGACTGTTTTCCTGGTGGCTGGCAAAGCAATGTCCTTCTCCCGGATAAAGCGGCCCCTGCGTTCTGGAGCAGAGGCCTTGATTGGCGTGTGTGGCACCTGCTGCCCCTGCCCGCCCCTTCCCCCGGTTTGGAAGGTTATGGCAGCACCCCATGAGTGCATTGAATCGCCTGGGCGTTCTGGGAGTGGAAAGGCAGCGTGAACGGCAGGAACCTGCGCGTACATATTTATGGTCTGGCCCCCTGCCCTCCCGGGATGGACCTGGGCTCCTGGCATGGTGGTGGTGAGGCGGAAGCAGTGAGAGGTTGCTTCCCAGTTGTGCTTTCATGGCGGATACCCAAGTGGATGTTCCCGGCTGCGGCAGGGCAGTAGGCAGGCAATGAAGTGAGAGCAGAGTAAGGGGAGGTTGGAAAGCATGGCGACAGTAGGGTCAAGGAAAGGAGGGGTGAAGCCACAGAAGACTATAGCAGGCCATGCACGGTGGATCACACCTGTAACCACAGTACATTGGGATTTGGAGGAGAGTGGATTATGAGGTCAGGAGATCTAGACCAGCCTGGTTAACATGGTGAAACCCCGTCTCTACTAAAACAGCAAAACATGAGCCTGACCCAGGGGTGGGTGCCTGTAGTTCCTGCTGCTTGGGAGACTGAGGCAGGAGAATGACATGAATGCATCAGGTAAAGCTTGCAGTGAGCCAAGATCACGGCACTGCACGCCACACTGGGTGACAGAGTGACACTCTGTCTGGAAGAAAAAGAAAGAAAGAAGAGGAAGAAAGAGAGAAAGAGAGAAAGAGAGAAAGAAAGAAAGAAAGAAAGAAAGAAAGAAAGAAAGAAAGAAAGAAAGAAAGA
>NW_012105388.1:302617-305999 GCF_000951045.1 Mandrillus leucophaeus
AGAAAGAAAGAAAGAAAGAAAGAAAGAAAGAAAGAAAGAAAGAAAGAAAGAAAGAGAAAGAAAGAGAGAGAGAGAGAGAAAGAGAAAGAGAGAAAGAAAGAAAAAGAAAGAAAGAAAGAGAGAGAGAAAGAAAGGAAGGAAGGAAAGAGAGAAAGAAAGAAAATAAAGAACGAAGGAAAGAAAAGAAGGAAAGAAAGAGAAAGAAAGAAAAAGAAAGAAAGAAAGAAAGAAAAGGAAAGAAAGAAAGAAAGAAAGAAAAGAAAAGAAAGAAAGAAGGGAGAGAGAGAGAAGGAAACAAAAGAAGGTAGAAAAAAAAAATGAGAAGCAAAGCAAAAAGCCTACAGCACCCGGTATTCCCAGGCGGTCTCCCATCCAAGTACTAAACAGGCCCGACCCTGCTTGGCTTCCGAGATCAGATGAGATCTCGTGTGTTCAGGTTGGTATGGTCGTAGACGCTGGTAGAGGAGCCTGGCTGCCACAAGAGACCGGCCCAGCCATGTCTGCCGGCTTCCAGCTGACACCGCCAGCCTGGAGCCACCGGGCTCGGATCAGGACCCCCGAGCCTCCAGCCTGCGCCCTTCTCCTGGCTCCTGAGTCCCTGACTTTCCACCACGTCGGGCCTGCTAGGAACAGGGAGTGCTCCGAGGCATCAGGGCCCAGCGTCCATGACCCTGGGAACCCGTACTGTCCTCCACCCTGTCGCGGAGGTATTCTTTGGATCCCTAGCCGCTCAGGAACTCCTGTGAGGCCCCTTCTTGCCGCACCCACCCAGAGCCGTCAGGACTGGCCAAGTTTGAACAGCCGACCCAGCTGCGCCAGGCCTTGTTCTCATAACGCCCAAACTACGGTCGTTTGTTCCGACCAAGACCTGGCTGGTGGGCAAGAGGGCATGGGGCATTGGGGGTTGGGGGATGCTCTGTTTGCCCTGGGCTGGCACTAGAATTGGAAGCCTGATCCCTAGGGAGAGGGGCTGAGAGAAACCCAGACACACCCCACCAACACCAGGAGCAAATTCACAGCCCCACACACAGACACTCGCATGCAGTAACCCACACACTTGCGAGCACAGGCACACAGACACACACACACACACACATACACACACACATGCATGCATGCACAAATGGCTTGAAGGAGATCAAAAAGAGATGGATGGAGAGACTGACACCGTGGGAGGGAGAGAGACAGTGATCGAGGGAGACAGGGGACAGGGAGAGGGAAAGATACATACAGAGAGGCAGAGAGAGAGGAACAGAGAAAAAGAGAGACAGAGGGAAGGTGACAGAAATATCACGAGGTGCAGGGGCAAACCCAGAAGAGAGAGGGGGTGGGAGCTAGAAAGTGAGAGCAATAGAGCCTTGGAGAAGGAGCACCCTGCTCCTTTAGGCAGGGCACTTTTGATCAGGCTGGGATAGGGTGGATGGGGCTTAGGCTGGGCCAGAAAAGGGTGATTAGGCAGTCCACGTAAGAGGAGCAACGGAGCGCTGTGATGGGTTTTCTCTTGGATTAATTGCTTGCTTTGGAGGTGGATTTCATAGGCTCCTTCCTTTGTTGGCACATCCATGTGCTCTTGATGTTGTTCGGTGGGCCCCTTGATTGGCAGAGTGTGCCCGTACGTTTGGCAGGAGCTGTGGTAACAGGCGTGCCCACAGGGCCCGAGGTCTGGGTCTGTGGAGTGTCCTCAGGACTGGAGTTTACACGAAGATGGTGGCAATGGGAATCTGGGTGCAGAGGGACTGTTTTCCTGGTGGCTGGCGAAGCAATGTCCCTAACCCAGATAAAGCAGCCCCTGCGTTCTGGAGCGGAGGTCTTGGCTGGTGTGTGTGGCTCCAGCTGCCCCTACCTGCCCCTTTCCCCAGTTTGGAAGGTTGCAGTGGAGCCCGATGAGTGGATTGAATCGTCTGGTCATTCCCGGAGCAGGAAGGCACCACGAATGGCAGGGAACGCGTGCCTGGGCCTTTGGTGTCCGGCCACCTGCCCTCCCAGACTACAGCTGGGCTCCTGGTGGGGCAGCAGTGAAGCGGAAGCAGTGGAATTCTGCTGCCCGGTGATGCTTTGGTGGCAGACACCCAGGAGGAGGTCCCCGATTTCGGCGGAGGTGTAGTAAGGTGATAAAGGGGGAGTACAGTCAGGGGAGGTTGGGAAGAAAGAAAGAGAGAGAAGGAAAGAAAGGAATGCAGAAAAGAAACAAAGACAAGAAAGAAGGCAAAAACCCTACAGCACCCGGTATTCCCAGTCGGTCTCCCATCAAAGTACTATCCAGGCCCGACCCTGGTTAGCGTCTGAGATCAGATGAGATCTCGCGTGTTCAAGGTGGTATGGCCATAGATGCTGGCAGAGGTGCCTGGCTGCCACAAGAGGCCAGCCCAGCCGTGCCTGCCAGCTTGCAGTAGGCACCGCCAGCCCAGGGCCTCCGGGCTTGTATCGGAACTCTGACCCACTCGCCCCTGGCCTTCTCCCAGCTCCCGAGCTCCCGAGCTTCCACCACATACGGCCCACTCGGAACAGGGAGTACTTCGAGGCATCAGAGCCCAGGGCCCACGATCCTGGGACCCTGTCCAGTCCTCCGCCCTGTCCCATGGTATTCTTTTGGATCCCTGGTGGCTCAGGAGGTCCTGCGAGGCCCCCTCTTGTCCCACTCAGCCAGAGCCATCAGGGCTGGCTAAGGGCAAACAGGCGGCCCAGCGGTGCATGGACTTTTTCTCACAATGCCAACACCTGGACCGGTGCTTTTGGGATCCGGCCCCCTACCTTCCCAGGCTGAAACCGGGCTCCTGGCGGGGCAGCGGCTAGGCAGATATTGTGGAATGCTTCTGCCAGGTGGTACATTGGTGGTGCACCCCCAGAGTGAGTTCCCCGGGTGTCTCGGGGGTGTAGTGGCGTGATAAAGGGGGAGAAGAGTCAGGGGAGGTTGTTAAGCATGGCGATAGTAGGGGAAAGGGAAGGAGGGAGGAAGCCACAAAAGCCTGCTGCAGGCTGAGCGGGGTGGATCACAAATGTAATCCCAGCACTTTGGGAGGCTGAGCCGTGTGGATCACGAGGTCAGGAGTTCCAGGCCAGCCTGGCTTACACGGTGAAACCCCGTCTCTACTAAAACTACAAAACATGAGCCGGGGGTGCTGGTGGTGGTGTGTAGTCCCAGCAGCTCGGTAGACTGAGGCAGGAGAATGGCGTGAACCAGGAGGCGGAGATTGCAGTGAGATGAGATTGCGCCATTGCACTACAGCCTGGTTGACAGAGCGAGACTCCGTTTGGAAGAAAAAGAAAGAAAGAAAGAAGGAAAAAAAGGAAGGAAGGAAGGAAGGGAGGGAGGGAGGGAGGGAGGGAGAGAGAGAGAGAGAGAGAGAGACAGAAAGAAAGAAAGAAAGAAAGAAAGAAAGAA
>NW_012105388.1:306164-308655 GCF_000951045.1 Mandrillus leucophaeus
GGAAGGAAGGAAGGAAGGAAGGAAGGAAGGAAGGAAGGAAGGAAGGAAGGAAGGAAGGAAGGAAGGAAGGGAGGGAGAGAGAGAAAGAGAAAGAAAAGAAAGAAAGAAGGAAAGAAAGAGGAAAGAAAGAAAGAGAAAGAAAGAAAGAAAGAAAGAAAGGAAAGAAGTAAAGAAAGAATAAAAGAAAGAAAGAAAGCAAAAAATAAGAGAGAGAGACAGAGAAAAGGGAAGAAAGGAAGATAGAAAAGAAAGAAAGACAGTAAAAAAGCCTACAGCACCCGGTATTCCCATGCAGTCTCCCAACCAAGTACTAACCAGGCCCAACCCTGCTTAGCTTTAGGAGATCAAACAAGATCAGGCACGTTCAGGGTGGTATGGCCGTAGACGTGGGCAGCGGCTCCTGGGTGCCCCAAGAGCCCGGCCTAGCCATGACCACCGGCTTCCAGCCAGCATCGCCAGCCCTGGGCCACCGGGCTCCTCTCGGGACCCCTGGGGCGCTGGCTCTCAGCCTTACCCGCTCCCGAGCTGCCGAGCATCCACCATGTCGGGCCCGCTAAGAACATTGAGTGCTCTGAGGTGTCAGGGCCCAGGGCCCACGAGCCCCTGGGACACCGTCCACTCCTGCGCCCTGTCACGGAGGTATTCTTTTGGATCACTAGCTGCTCAGGTGTTCCTCCGAGGCCTCCCCTTGCCCCACCCACCCAGAGTAGCCTGAGCTGGCCAAGGGCGAACATCCAGACGAGCTGCTCATGGCCCTTTTGTCACAACGCCCCAACCACGGTGGCTTGTCTGGACTAAGTTCCTGCCGGCGGGCAAGAGGGTGTGGGGGATTGGAGGTTGGGAGATGGCCCTGCTTTGCCTAGAGCTGGCACTAGAGCCGGCAGCCTGATATCCAGTGAGAGGGGCTCAGAGAAACCAAGACACACCCCACCACCACCAGGAACAAATCCACAGACCCACACACAGACACACCCGGGCGCTCCCGTGTGGGAACCCACACACACGAGTGCTCACACACACAGAAACACACACACAGACATACACACACACAGATGCACACACAAACAGTTTGAAGGAGAGCAAGGAACAGATGGATGGAGAGATTGAAATGGAGGGAGGGAGAGAGACAGCGATGGAGAGAGAGGAGGGTGGAGAGGGAGAGAGACAGAGAGACAGAGAAAGACAGAGAGGCAGAGAAACTGAGGGAAGGCGACAGAAGTAGCACGAGGTGCAGGGGCAAACCCAGAAGAGAGAGGGAGAGGGAGCTAGAGGGGGAGGGAGCTAGAGAGTGAGAGCGATAGAGTCTTGGAGAGACACCGCCCTGATCTGGTTGGCAAGGCCCTTTTGAGCAGACGGGGATAGGGTGGAGCAGGCTTGGGCCGGGCCAGAACAGGGTAGTCAGGCCCTCCATGTGAGAGGAGAACTGCCTAGCACTGAGACGGGTTTTGTCTTGGATTAATTGTTTGCCTTGGATGTGGGTTTCATAGGCTTGTTCCTTTTTTGGCACCTCCCTGTGCTCTTGGTGCGGTGCAGTGGGCCCCTTGATTTACAGAGTGTGCCAGCCCATTTGGCGGGAGATGTGACACCGGGGGTGCCCACGGGTCCCAAGGACTGGGTCTCTGGTGTGTCCTCAGGACTGGAGTTTACAAAAAGTTGGTGGCAATGGGAATCCAGGTGCAAAGGCACTGTTTTCCTGGTGGCTGGCGATGCAATGTCTTTCCCCTGGATAAAGCAGCCCCTGCGTTCTGAAGCGGAGGTCTTGGCTGGCATGTGTGGCACCCGCTGCCCCTGCCCGCCCTTTCCCCTGATTTGAAAGGTTGCCACAGCGCCCAATATGTGGATGAAATCGCATGGGCATTCCGGGAGTGGGAAGACACCGGGAACGGCAGGGAACCCACGCCTGCATCTTTGGTGTCCCGCCCCCTGCCCTCCCAGGCTGGAGCCGGGCTCCTGGCAGGGCGTGGATGAGGCGGAAGCAGTAGGATGCTGCTATCTGGTGGTGCTTTGGTGGCGGACTCCCAGGAGGAGGTCCCCAGTTGTTGCGGTGGTGTAGGCGGACAATAAAGGGATAGCAGAGTCAGGGGAGGTTGGGAAGCATGGCGACAGTAGGGGCAATTGAGGGAAGGGTCAAGCCACAAATGCCTACAGCAGGCTGGGCACAGTGGATCATGCCTGTAAACCCAGCACTGTGGGGGCCCGAGGTGGGTGGGTCAGGATGGCAGGAGATCCAGACCAGCCTGGCTAACATGGTGAAATCCCGTCTCTACTAAAACTACAAAACATGAGCCCAGTGTGGGGGGCAGGTGCCTGTAGTCCCAGCTGCTCTGGAGGCTGAGGCAGGAGAATGGGGTGAACCAAGGAGGCAGAGCTTGCAGTGAACCGAGATCGCGCCGCTGCCAGACAGCCTGGGTGACAGACTGAGACTGAATTTGGAAGAGAAGGAAGGAAGGAAGGAAGGAAGGAAGGAAGGAAGGAAGGAAGGAAGGAAGGA
>NW_012105388.1:308790-311065 GCF_000951045.1 Mandrillus leucophaeus
AAGGAAGGAAGGAAGGAAGGAAGGAAGGAAGGAAGGAAGGAAGGAAGGAAGGAAAAGAAAGAAAGAAAAGAAGAAAGAAAAGAAAAAGAAAGAAAAGAAAGAGAGAGAATAAAGGCAGAAAAGAAAGAAGGAAAGAAGAAAGAAAGAAGGAAGGAAAGAAAGAAAAAAGAAGAGAGAGAAGGGAAGAAAGGAAGGTAGAAAAGAAAGAAAGCAAAAACACCTACAGCACCCGGTATTTCCATGCAGTCTCCCATTCGAGTACTAACCAGGCCCAACCCTGCTTAGCTTCCGAGATCAGGCAAGACCGGGCGCGTTCAGAGTAGTATGGCTGTAGACACCTACAGAGGGGTCTGGCTTCCCCAAGAGCTGGGCGCAGCCATGCCCGCCGGCTTCCAGCCATCCCCGCCAGTCCGGGGCAGCCGGGCGTGGATCAGGACCCACTAGCATCTCCCCCGCGGCCTTCCCGCAGCTCCCGAGCTGCCAGGCTTCCACCACGTCCGGCCCGATCGGAACAGGGAGTGTTCTGAGGTATCAGGGCCTGTCGCGGAGGTATTCCTTTGGATCCCTGGTAGCTCAGGAACTCCTTCGAGGCCCCCTCTTGCCGCAGACACCCAGAGCCGTCAGGACTGGCCAAGTTCGAACAGCCGGCCCAGCCGCGCGTGGCCTCTTTCTCACAACGCCCCAACCACGGTCGCTTGTTCCGACCAAGACCTGGCCGGTGGGCAAGAAGGCGAGGGGTATTTGGGGTTGAGGGATGACCCTGCTTTGCCTGGAGCTGGCACTAGAGACGGCAGCCTGATCCCCTGTGAGAGGAGCTGAGAGAAACCCAGACACACCCCAACACCACCAGAAGCAAATCCACAGCCCCACACAGACATACCTGGGCTCTTGCGTGCGGGAACCCACATATGCACGCACGCATACGCACACACACACACACACACACACGCACACCCACACCCACACAAACAGCTTGAAGGACAGCAAGGAAGAGATGGATGGAGAGATTGAAACTGAGGGAGGAAGAGAGACAGCCATTGAGACAGACAGGGGATGGGGAGAGGGAAAGAGACAGACAGAGGCAGAGAATGAGGGAGGGACAGAGAAAGAGAGAGAGACAGAGAGACAGAGGGAAGGTGACAGAAGTAGTGCGAGGTGCGGGGGCAAACCTAGAAGAGAGATGGGGAGGGAGCTAGAGAGCGAGAGTGATAGAGTCTTGGAGAGGGTGTGCCCTGCTCCAGTAGGCAGGGCCCTTTTGAGCAGGCCGGGATAGGGTGGGGGGGAATTGAGCTGGGCCAGAACAGGGTGGCCGGGCCGTCTATTCGAGAGGAGTAACGGAGCGCTGAGACCGATTTTGTCTTGGATTAATTACTTGCTTTGGAGGTGGGTTTCGTAGGCTCCTTCCTTTGTTGGCACCTCCCTGTGCTCTTGGCGTGGTGCGGTGGGCCCCTTGATTTCCAGAGTGCCCCCGCCCATTTGGCGGGATCCGTGGCACCGGGCGTACCCACGGGACCAGAGGCATGGGTCTCTGGCATGTCCTCAGGACTTTAGTTTACACGAGGTTGGTGGCAATGGCAATCTGGGTGCACAGGGACTGTTTTCCTGGTGGCTGGCATAGCAATGTCCTTCCCCCCGGATAAAGCAGGACCTGTGTTGTGGAGCGGAGGTCTTCACCGGCATGTGTGGCACCCGTTGACCCTGTCTGCCCCTTTCCCCGGTTTGGAAGATTGCGGTGGCGCCCGATAAGTGAATTGAATCGCCTGTGCATTCTGGAAGGGGATAGGCACCGCGAACAGCAGGAAACCGGCGCCTGAGCCATTGGGGTCCGGCCCCCTGCCCTCCCGGACCGGAGATGGGCTCCTGGCTGGGCGGCGGCTAGGCGGAAGCGGTGGGATACTTCTGCCCGGTGGTGCTTTGGTGGCGGACCCCCAGGAGGAGGTCCCTGGCTGCGGCTGCGGTGTAGGTGGGCGATGACGTGGGAGCAGTCAGGGGAGGTTGGGAAGCATGGCGACAGTAGGGGGAAGGGAGGGAGAGGGGAAGAAACAAAAGCCTACAGCAGGTCCGGCGCAGTGGATCACGCCTGTAATCCCAGCACTTTGGGAGGCCGAGGTGTATGGATCAGGAGGTCAGGGGATCCAGACCAGCCTGGGTTACACAGTGGAAACCCCTTTCTGGGGCAGGAGAATGGCGTGAACCCGAGAGGCGGAGCTTGCAGTGAGCCGAGATCGCGCAACTGCTCTCCAGCCTGGGTAACAGAGCGAGACTCCGTCTGGAA
>NW_012105388.1:311201-313574 GCF_000951045.1 Mandrillus leucophaeus
GGAAGGAAGGAAGGAAGGAAGGAAGGAAGGAAGGAAGGAAGGAAAGAAAAGAAAAGAAAGAGGGAAAGAAAGAAGAAAGAAAGAAAGATATAGAGAAAAAAAGAAAGATAGAAGGAAAGAAAGAAAGAAAGGAGAGAGAACGGAAGAAAGGAAGGTAGTATAAAAGAAAGACAAGAAAGAAAGCAAAAAAGCCTACAGCGCCCAGTATTCCCAGGCTGTCTCCCATTCAAGTAAGCAACCAGAACCGACCCTGCTTAGCTTCCAGAGAACAGATAATATCGGGCCTGTACAGGATGGTATGTCCATAGTCACCAGCAGAGGCGCCTGGCTGCCCCAAGAGCCGGGCCCAGCCATGCCCCCCGGCTTGCGGCCGACTCCGCCAGCCCGGGGACGCTGGGCTCGGATCGGGACCTCTGAGGCGTCAGGGCCCAGGGTCCAAGATCCTAGGACCCCGTCCCCTCTTCCGCCCTGTAGCGGAGGTATTCTTTTGGATTTCTGGCCAATCACGAACTCCTACGAGGCCCGTTCTTGCGGCACCCACCCAGAGCTGTCAGGACTGCCCAAGTTCCAACAGCCGGCCCAGACGCTTGTGGCCTCTTTCTCACAACGCCCCCACCACGGTCGCTTGTTCCGACCAAGACCCGGCTGGTGGGCAAGAGGGCGAGGGGGGTTCGGGGTTGAGGGATGACCCTGCTTTGCCCCTGGCTGTCACTAGAGCCAGCAACCTGATCCCTGGCGGGACGGGCTGAGAGAAACCCAGACACACCCCACCACCACCAGGAGCAAATCCACAGCCCCACACACAGACACACCTGGGCGATCTCGCTCGGGATCCCACACGCGCGCACGCACACACACATAGACACACATAGACACACACATACACACACACATATGCACAAACACACAACCGGCTTGACAGAGAGCAAGGAAGAGATGGATGGAGAGATTGAAACCGAGGGAGGGAGAGAGACAGCGATTGAGAGAAACAGGGGAGGGGGAGAGGGAAAGAGACAGACAGAGAGGCAGAGAAAGAGAGAGGGACAGACAAAGAGAGAGAGACAGAGAAACAGAGGGAAGGCGACAGAAGCAGCACGAGGGGCAGGGGCAAACCCAGAAGAGAGAGTAGGAGGGAGCTAGAGAGAGAGAGCAATAGAGCCTTGGAGTGGGAGCGCCCTGCTCCGGTAAGCAGGGCCTTTTTGAGCAGGTCAGGATAGGGTGGAGGGGGCTTGGGCTGAGCCAGAACAGGGTGGCAAGCCCTTCCGTGCGAGAGGAGCAACGGTGTGCTCAGACGGGATTTGTCTTGGATTAATTGCTTGCTTTGGAGGTGGGTTTCCTAGGCATCCCCCTGTTCTCTTGGTGCGGTGTGGTGGTCCCCTTGATTTGTAGACTGCGCCTGCCCGTTTGGAGGGATTCATGGCAACGGGTGTGCCCATGGGGCCCGAGGCCTGGTTCTCTGGCGTGTCCTCAGGACTGGAGTTTACACGAAGTTGGTGGCAATTGGGAATCCGGGTGCACAGGGACTGCTTTCCTGGTGGCTGGCGTAGCAATGCCCTTCCCCCGGATAAAACAGCACCTGCGTTATTGAGTGGAGGTCTTGGCTGGTGTGTGTGGCACCCGCTGCCCCTGCTCACCCCTTCCCCCGTTTGGAAGGTTGTGGCGGCGCCCGATGAGTGGATTGAATCTCCTGAGCGTTCCTGGAGCGGGAAGGCACCGCGAATGGCAGGGAACCCGCGCCTGGGCCTTTGGGGTCCGGCCCCCTGCCCTCCTGGACTGGAGCCGGGCTCTTGGTGGGGTGGCGGCGCGGAGGAAGCAGTGGGATTCTGCTGCCCGGTGGTGCATTGGTGGCAGACGCCAAGGAGGAGGTCCCCGGCTGCGGCGGGGGTGTTGGGCGATAAAGGGGGAGCAGAGTCAGGGGAGATTGGGGAGCATGGCGACAGTAGGGGGAAGGGACGGAGGGGGGAAGTCACAAAAGCCTACAGCAGGCCAGGCGGGCTGGATCACGCCTGTAATCCCAGCACTTTGGGAGACCGAGGCGTTTCGATCACGAAGTCAGGAGATCCAGACCAGCCTGGTTTACACAGTGAAACCTCGTCTCTTCTAATACTACAAAACATGAGCCTGGGGTCATGATGGGTGCCTGGAGTCCCAGCAACTCAGGAGGCTGAGGAAGGGGAATGGCCTGAACCCGGGAGGCGGAGCTTGCAGTGTGCCGAGATCGCGCCACTGCACTCCAGCCTGGGTGACAGAGCAAGACTCAGAAAGAAAGAAAAGAAGAAAGAAAGAAAGAAAGAAAGAAAGAAAGAAAGAAAGAAAGAAAGAAAGAAAGAAAGAAAGAAAGAAAGAAAGAAAGAAAGAAAGGAAGGAAGGAAG
>NW_012105388.1:313624-316210 GCF_000951045.1 Mandrillus leucophaeus
AAAGAAAGAAAGAAAGAAAGAAAGAAAGAAAGAAAGGAAGGAAGGAAGGAAGGAAGGAAGGAAGGAAGGAAGGAAGGAAGGAAGGAAGAGAGAGAGAGAAAGAAAGAAAGAAAGAAAGAGAGAAAGAGAGAGAGAAAGAGAGAAAGAGAAAGAAAGAAAGAAAGAAAGAAAGAAAGAAAGAAAGAAAAGAAGGAAGAAAGAGAGAAAGAAAGAAATGAAAGAAAGAAGAAAGAAAGAAAGAATGCAAGAAAGAAAGAAAGAAAGAGAAAGAAAGAAAGGAAAGAAAGAAAGAAGGAAAGGAAGGAAGGAAGGAAGGAAGGAAGGAAGGAAGGAAGGAAGAAGACACAGAGAAAGGAAGAAAGGAAAGTAGAAAAGAAAGAAATCAGAAAAGCCTACAGCACCTGGTATTCCCAGAGGGTCTCCCATTCAAGTACTAACCAGGCCCCACCCTGCTTACCTTCCGAGATCAGGTGCGTTCAGGGTGGTATGGTGGTAGATGCCGGCAGAGGCACCTGTCTGCCCCAAGAGCTTGGCCCAGCCATGCCTGCTGGACTCCAGCCAGCACCGTAGGCCCGGGCCGTCGGGCTGGGATCGGGACCCCCGAGCTCCTGGCCCGCAGCCTTCCCCCTGACTCCCAAGCCCCCAAGCTTCCACCATATCACACCCGCTCTGAACAGGGAGTGTTCCCAGGCGTCAAGACCCAGGCCCCACGATCCTGGGACCCCGTCTGGTGCTCCATCCTGTCGGGGAGGTATTCTTTTGGTACCTGGCCGCTCAGGAGCTTCTGTGAGGCCTCCTATTACCTCACGCACACAGAGCCGTCATGGCTGGCCAAGGGCAAACAGCTGGCCCAGCCGCACGTAGCCTTTTTGTCACAACGCCTCCACCGCGATCACTTGTCCCAACCAAGGACCGGCTGGTGGGCAAGAGGGGTGGGGAGTTGGGGATGGGGTTGGCCCTGTTTTGCCCTGAGCTGGCACTTGAGCTGGCAACCTGATCCCCGGCGAGAGTGAGAGAAATCCAGACACACCCTACCACCACCAGGAGCAAATCCACAGCCCCACACAGAGACACATCTGAGCGCTCGCGTGAGGGAACCCACACACGTGCGTGCGCGCACACACAGACACACACAGACACAGACACACAGATGCACACACACACAAACGGCTTAAAGGAGAGTAAGGAAGAGATGGATGGAGAGATTGAAACCAAGCGAGGGAGAGAGACAGCAATCAAGAGAGACGGGGGGGAGGCGGAGAGGGAAAGAGACAGACAGAGAGGCAGAGAAAGAGAGAGGGACAGAGAAAGAGAGAGACAGAGAGACCGAGGGAAGGCGACAGAAATATCGAGAGAAGCAGGAGCAAACCCAGAAGAGAGAGGGGGAGGGAGCTAGAGAGTGAGAGCTATAGAGCCTTGGAGAGACACCGCCCTGCTCCAGTAGGCAGGGCCCTTTTGATCAGGCCGGCATAGGGTGGAGGGGACTTGGGCTGTGCCAGAACAGGGTGGCCAGGCCGTCCATGCAAGAGGAGCAACGTGGAGAGCTGAGACCTGTTTTGTCTTGGATTAATTGCTTACTTTGGGGGTGGGTTTCGTAGGCTCCTTCCTGTGTTGGCAGCTCCCCGTGCTCTTGGTGCGGTGCGGTGGGCCCCTTGATTTGCAGTGTGCCAGCCCGTTTGGCGGGAGCCGAGTCATCAGGCGTGCCCATAGGGCCCGAGGCCTGGTTCTCTGGCGAGTCGTCTGGACTGGAGTTTACAAGAACTTGGTGGCAATGGGAATCCAGGTGCACAGGGACTGTTTTCCTGGTGGCTGGTGAAGCAATGTCCTTCCCCCGGATAAAGCAGGTCCTGTGTTATGGTGCGGAGGTCTTGGCTGGCGTGTGTTGCACTTGCTGCCCCTGCCCGCCCCTTCACCCGGTTTGGAAGGTTGCGGCAGCGCCCAATGAGTGGACTGAATCGCCTGGGCGTTCCGGGAACGGGAAGGCACTGCAAACGGCAGGGAACCCGCGCCTGCGCCTTTGGGTTCGGGCCCCCTCCCCTCTCGGGCTGGAGGCGGGCTCCTGCCTGGGCGGCGGCTAGGCAGAAGAGGTGGGATGCTGTTGCCCCATGGTGCTTTGTTGGCGGACCCGCAGCAGGAGATCCCCACGTGCGGCGGGGGTGTATGTGGGCGATAAAGGGGAAGCAGAGTCAGGGGAGGTTGGGAAGCAGGACGAAAGTAGGGGGAAGGGAGGGATGGGGGAAGCCACAAAAGCCATCAGCAGGCTGGGCGCGGTGGATCACGCCTGTAATCCCAGGACTTTGGGATGCCGAGGTGGGTGGATCACCTGTTCAGGAGATTTAAACCAGCCTGGCTAATATGATGAAACCCCGTCTCTAGTAAAACTACAAAACATGAGCCGGGCGTGGTGGCAAGTGCCTGTAGTCCCAGCTGCTCAGGAGGCTGAGGCAGGAGAATGGCAAGAACCTGGGAGGCCGTGCTTTTAGTGAGCTGAGATCAGCCACTGCCCTCCAGCCTGGGTGACAAAGTGAGACTCCGTCTGGAAGAAAAAGGAAGGAAGGAAGGAAGGAAGGAAGGAAGGAAGGAAGG
>NW_012105388.1:316260-318740 GCF_000951045.1 Mandrillus leucophaeus
AAGGAAGGAAGGAAGGAAGGAAGGAAGGAAGGAAGGAAGGAAGGAAGGAAGGAAGGAGAAAGAAAGAAGGAAAGATAGAAGAAAGAAAGAATGAAAGGAAGATAGAAAAAAGAAAAGAAAGAAGGAAGGAAGGAAGGAAAGAAAGAAAGAAGAGAAGAAAGAAAGAAAGAAAGAAAGAAAGAAAGAAAGAAAGAAAGAAAGAAAGAAAGAAAGAAAGAAAGAAAGAGAAAAGAAAGAAGGAAGGAAAGAAAGAAGGAAGGAAGGAAAGAAAGAAAGAAAGAAGAAAGAAAGAAGAGTGAGAAAGAGATGGGAAGAAAGGAAGTTATATAAGAAGGAAAGACAAGAAAGAAAGCAAAAAAGTCTACAGCACCTGGTATTCCCAGGCAGTCTCCCATCCAAGTACTAACCAGGTCCAGATCCTGCTTAGCTTCGGAGGTCAGGCATATTCAGGGTGGTATGGCAGTAGACACCAGCAGAGGATGCCTAGCTGCCCCAAGAGTGCAGCGCCGCCATGCCCGCCGGCTTCCAGCCAGCACCGCCAGCTCGGGGCCACCAGGCTCGGATCAGGATCCCTGAGACTCTCACCCGCGGCCTTCTCCAGCTCCCGAGCTCCCGAGCTTCCACCACGTCGGCCCACTCAGAACAGGGAGTGCTCCCAGGCATTAGGGCCCAGGGTCCATGATCCTGGGACCCCGTCAGGTCCTCCACCCTGTCACGGAAGTATTCCTTTGGATCCCTGGCCACTCAGGAGCTCCTGCGAGGCCCCCTCTTGCCCCACCCACCCAGAGCTGTCAGGGCTGGCCAAGTTCAAACAGCCGGCCCAGCCGCCCAGGGCTTTTCTCACAACACCCCCAGCAGGGTCACTTGTTTCAACCAAGACCCAGCCGGTGGGCAATACAGCCTTGGGGGTTGTGGCTTTGGGGATGTTCCTGCTTTTCCCCCGGCTGGCCCTAGAGCGGCAGTGTGGTCCCCGGTGAGAGGGGCTGAGAGAAACCCAGACACACCCCATATCCACCAGGGGCAAATCCACAACCCCACAAACAGACACACCCGGGTGCTCGCATGCGGGAACCCACACACGCGAGCACGCACGCACACAGACACACACACACACACACACACACATGCAAACCCACATAAGTGGCTTGAAGGATAGCAAGGAAGAGATGGATGGGGAGATTGAAACCGAGGGAGGGAGAGAGACAGCAATCGAGAGAGAAAGGGGAGGGGGAGAGGGAAAGAGACAGAGAGGCAAAGAAAGAGAGAGGGACTGAGAAAGAGACAGAGACAGAGAGACAGAGGGAAGGTGAGAGAAGTAGTGTGAGTTGCAGGGGCAAACCCAAAAGAGAGAGGGGCAGGGAGCTAGAGAGCAAGACCCATAGAGCCTTGGAGAGGGAGCACCCTGCTGAGGTAGGCAGGGCCCTTTTGAGCAGGCCGGGATAGGGTGGAGGGGGCTTGGGCTGGGCCAGAACAGGGTGGCCAAGCCACCCATGGGAGAGGAGCAACAGAGCGCTGAGATGGGATTTGTCTTGGATAAATTGTTTGCTTTGGATTTGGGTATCCTAGGATCCTTTCTTTGTTGGCACCTCCCTCTTCTCTGGTATGGTGGCACCGGGCCTGAACACTGGGCTCGAGGCCTGCGCCTCTGGCATGTCCTCAGGACTGGAGTTTACACGAAGATGTTGGCAATGGGAATCCGGGTGCACAGGGACTGTTTTACTGGGGTCCGGCAGCCTGCCCTCCTGGACTGGAGCCAGGCTACTGGCGGGTCGGTGGCCACGCGGAAGCGGTAGGATGCTGCTGCTCTGTGGTGTTTTGTTAGTGGACCCCCAGGAGGAGGTCCCCAGCTGCAGCAGTGGTTTAGGTGCGCGATAAAGGGGGAGCAGAGTCAGGGGAAGTTGGGAAGCATAGCTACCGTAGGGGGAAGGGTGGGAGGGGGGAAGCCACAAAAGCCTACAGCAGGCCGGGCATGGTGGATCACGCCTATAATCCTAGCACTTTAGGAGGCCGAGGCGGTGGGATAACGAGGTCAGGACGTCCGGGCCAGCCTGGCTAACACGGTGAAACCCCGTCTTTAATAAAACTACAAAACATGAGCCGGGTGGGGTGGCGGGCGCCTGTAGTCCCAGCTGCTCGGGAGGCTGCGGCAGGTGAATGGCGTGAACCCAGGAAGCGAACCTTGCAGTGAGCCAAGATTGTGCCACTGCACTTCAGCCTGGGTGACAGAGCCAGACCCTGTCTGGAAGAAAAAGAAAGAAAGACAGAAAAAGAGAAGAAAGCAAGCAAGCAAGCAAGAAAGAAAGAAAGAAAGAAAGAAAGAGAGAGAGAGAGAGAGAGAGAGAGAAAGTAAACAAGGAAAGAGAGAAAGAAGGAAAAGAAAGAAAGAAAAGAAAGAGAGAAAGAAAGAAAGAAAGAGAGAAAGAAAGAAAGAAAGAAAGAAAGAAAGAAAGAAAGAAAGAAAGAAAGAAAGAAAGAAAGAA
>NW_012105388.1:318790-321207 GCF_000951045.1 Mandrillus leucophaeus
AGAAAGAAAGAAAGAAAGAAAGAAAGAAAGAAAGAAAGAAAGAAAGAAAGAAAGAAAGAAAGAAGAGAGAGACAAGGGAAGAAAGGAAGGTAGAAAAGAAAGAAAGACCAGAAAGAAAGCAAAAAACCCTATAGCACCCGGTATTCCCAGGCAGTCTCCCATCCAAGTACTAACCAGGCCCAACCCTGCATAGCTTCCAAGATCAGATGAGATCGGGCGCGTTCAGGGTGGTATGACCGTAGATGGCAGCAGAGGCGCCTGGCTGCCCCAAGAGTCGGGCCCAGAAATGCCCGTCGGCTTCCAACCAGCACCACCAGCCCGGGGCCGCCGGGTTCGGATCCGGACTCCCGAGTCGATTGCCCGAGGCCTTCCCCCGGCTCCCAAGCTCCAGAGCTTCCACCACGTCGGGCCTGCTGGAAACAGGAAGTGCTCTGAGGCGTCAGGGCCCAAGGCCCATGATCCTGGGACCCTGTCCGGTCCTCCGCCCTGTCTAGGAAGTATTCTTTTAGATCCATGGCCGCTCAGGAGCTTCTGAGAGGCCCCCTCTTGCCCCACCCACCCAGAACCATCAGGGCTGGTCAACGGAGAACAGCCAACCCAGCAGAGCGTGGCCTTTTTCTCAGAATGCCCCTACCACGGTCGCTTGTACCGACCAAGTCCCAGCCTGTGAGCAAGAGGGTGTGGGGTTTTGGGGAATGGGGAATGGTCCTGATTTGCCCCGGGCAGGCACTGGATCCGGCAGCCTGATCTCCGGCGAGAGGGGCTGAGAGAAACCCAGATGCACCCCACCACCATCAGGAGCAAATCCATAGGCCCACACACAGACACACCTGGGACCTCGCGCGCGCGGGATCCTACACATGCGCGCGTGCACACAGACACACACACACGCACACACACACACGCACACACACACATGCACGCACACACAAACGGGTTGAAGGAGAGCAAGGAAGAGATGGATGGAGAGATTGAAACCGAGGGATGGAAAGAGACAGCGATCGAGCCAGACGGGGGACGGGGACAGGGAAAGAGACAGAGAGGTAGAGAAAGAGAGAGGGACAGAGAAAGAGAGAGAGAGAGACAGAGACACAGAGGGAAGGCGACAGAAGTATCGCGACCTGAAGGGGTAAACCCAAAAGAGAGAGGGGGATGGAGCTAGACAGCGAGAGCGATAGAGACTTGGAGAGGGAGCGACCTGCTCCGGTAGGCGGGGCCCTTTTGATCAGGCCGGGATAGAGTGGAGGGTGCTTGGTAGGCCGGAACAGCTTGGCCAGGCAGTCTGTGCGAGAGGAGCAATGGAGCGCTGAGACGAGTCTTGTCATGGATTGATTGCTTGCTTTGGAGGTGGGTTTCGTAGGCTCCTTCCTTTGTTGGCACCTCCCTGTGCTCTTGGTGCGGTGCAGTGAGCCCCTTGATTTGCAGAGTGCACCCGCCCGTTTGGCAGGAGCCATGACACCGGGAGTGCCCACGGTGCCTGAGGCCTGGGTCTCTTTCATGTCCTCGGGACTGGAGTTTACACGAAGTTGGTGGCAATGGAATCCGGGTGCACAGAGACTGTTTTCTTATCGGCTGGCAAAGCAATGTCCTTCCCCCAATAAAGCGGTCCCTGCGTTCTGGAGCGGAGGTCCTGGCTGGCGTGGTGTGGCACCTGCTGCCCCTGCCCGCCCCTTCCCCCGGTTTGGAAGGTTGCGGCGGCGCCCGCCCGATGAATGGATGCCCGATGAGTGCATTGAATCGCCTGGGCGTTCTGGGAGCGGGAAGGCAGCGCGAATGGCAGGGAACCTGCGCCTGCGCCTTTATGATCCCGCCCCCTGCCCTCTGGGGATGGACCCGGGCTCCTGGCTTGGCAGCGGCGAGGCGGAAGAGGTGGGAGGCTGCTGCCCGGTTGTGCTTTCGTGGCGGACCCCCAAGAGGATGTGCCCGGCTGTGGCGGGGGTGTAGGCGGGCGATAAAGTGGGAGCAGAGTCCGGGGAGGTTGGGAAGCATGGCGATAGTAGGGGCAAGGGAGGGAGAGGGGAAGCCACAAAAGCCTACAGCAGGCCGGGCGCGGTGGATCACGCCTGTAATCCCAGCACTTTGGGAGGCCGAGGCGGGTGGATCACGAGGTCAGGGGATCCAGACCAGCCTGGCTAACAGGGTGAAGCCCCGTCTCTACTAAAACTACAAAACATGAGCCCGGTGTGGTGGTGGGGGCCTGTAGTCCCCACTTCTTGGGAGGCTGAGGCAGGAGAATGGCGTGAACCCAGGAGGCCAAGCTTTTAGTGAGGCGAGGTCTCACCACTGCACTCCAGCCTGTGTGACAGAGTGAGACTCTATCTGGAAGAGAAAGAAAGAAAGAAAGAAAGAAAGAAAGAAAGAAAGAAAGAAAGAAAGAAAGAAAGAAAGAAAGAAAGAAAGAAAGAAAGAAAGAAAGA
>NW_012105388.1:321307-329799 GCF_000951045.1 Mandrillus leucophaeus
AAGGAGGGAGGGAGGGAAAGAGAAAGAAAGAAAAGGAGATAAAGAAAGAAGGAAAGAAAGAAGAAAGGAAGGAAGAAAGAAAGAGAAAGAAAGAAGGAAGGAAAAAAGAAAGAAAGAAGGGAAGGAAGAAAGAAAGAGCAAGAAATATAGAAAGAAGGAAAGAAAGAATGAAAGAAAGGAAGGGAGAAAGAAAGAAAGAAAAGAAGGAAAGAGAGAAGTAAGAAAGAAAGAGAGAAAGAAAAGAGGGAAAGAGAGAGAGAAAGAAAGAAAAAGAAAGAAGAAAGAAAAAAGAGAGAAAACGAAGAAAGAAGAAAAGAAAGAAAAAAGAAAAAAGAGAGAGAGAAGGGAAGAAAGAAAGGTAGAAAAGAAAGAAAGACATGAAAGAAAGCAAAAAAGCCTTCAGCGCCCGGTGTTCCCAGGCGGTCTCCCATCCAAGTACTAAACGGCCAGACCCTGCTAAGCTTCCGAGATCAGACGAGATCAGGCGCATTCAGGGTGGTATGGCTGTAGATACCAGCAGAGGCTCCTGGTTGCCCCAAGAGCCCGGCCCAGCCACGCTCGCCGGCTTCCAGCCGGCACTGCCAGCCTGGGGCTGCCGGGTTCGGATCAGGACCCCCAAGCCGCTCCCCCGCGGCCTTCCCCCGGCTCCGGAGCTCCGGACATTCCACCACATCGGGCCCGCTCAGAACAGGGAGTGCTCCGAGGCGTCAGGGCCCAGGGACCATGATCCTGAGACTCCGTCCAGTCCTCCACCCTGTCGCTTAGGTATTCTTTTGGATTCGTGGTCGCTCAGGAGCTCCTGCCTGGCCCCCTCTTGCCTCACCCAGCCAGAGCCGTCAGGGCTGGCCAAGGGCGAACAGCTGGCCCAGAGGCACGTGGACTTTTTCTCATAAGGCCACCACCACGGTCGCTCTTCCCCAACAAGACCTGGCTGTTGGGCAAGATGGTGTGGGGAGTTGGGGGTTGGGGTATGGCCCTGCTTTGCTCCATCCTGGCACTATAGCCAGCAGCCGGATCCCCGGTGAGAGGGGCTGAGAGAAACCCAGACACACCCTGTCACAACCAGGAGGAAATCCACAGCCCCACACACAGACACACCCGGGTGCTCGCGTGTGGAAACTCACACGCGCCCGTGCACTCACTCACACACACACACACGCACGCACACACAAACGTCTTGAGGGAGAGCAAGGAAGACATGGATGGAGAGATTGAAACTGGGGGGGGGAGAGAGACAGCGATCGAGAGAGACAGGGGAGGGGGAGAGGGAAAGAGACAGAGAGGCAAAGAAAGAAAGAGGGACAGGGAAAGAGAGAGAGACAGAGAGACAGAGGGAAGGCGACAGGAGCGCGAGGTGCAGGGGCAAACACAGAAGAGAGAGGGGGAAGAAGCTAGAGAGCGAGAGTGATAGAGCCTTGGAGAGGGCGTGCCATGCTCCGTAGGCCAGGGCCCTTTTGAGCAGGCCAGGATAGGGTGGAGGGGGATTGGGCTGGGCCAGAACAGGGTGGCCAGGCTGTCCATGTGAGAGGAGTAATGGAGCGCTGAGACCGATTTTGTCTTGGATTAATTGCTTGTTTTGGAGGTGGGTTTCATAGGCTCCTTCTTTTGTTGGCACCTCCCTGGGCTCTTGGTGCGGTGCAGAGGGCCCTTGGATTTGCAGAGTGCCCCCGCCCCTTTGGCGGGAGCCATGACACCGGGTGTGCCCACGGGGCCTAAGGCCTGGGTCTCTGGCGTGTCCTCGGGACTTTAGTTTACACGAGTTTGGTGGGAATGGGAATCCGGGTGCACAGGGACTATTTTCCTGGTGGCTGGCATAGCAATGTCCTTCCCCCTGGTAAAACAGGCACTGAATTCTGGAGTGGAGGTCTTGGCTGGTGTGTGTGGCACCCGCTGACCCTGGCCACCCCTTCCCCCGGTTTGGAAGATTGCAGGGGTGCCAGATGAGTGTAATGAATTGCCTCGGCCTTCCGGGAGCAGGAAGGCACCACGAACTGCAGGGAACCCGCGACTGCGCCTTTGGGGTCAGGCCCCCTGCACTCCGGGGCTGGAGAAGGGGCCCTGGCAGGGCGGCTGCGAGGCGTGAGCAGTGGTATGCTCCTACGGTAGGCCAAGTGTGGTGGATCAAGCCTGTAATGCCATGACTGTGGGATGCCTAGGCGGGTGGATCAGGACTTCAGGAGATCTAGGCCAGCCTCGCTAATACAGTGAAACTGCGTCTCTAATAAAACTGCAAAACATGAGCCGGGCGTGGTGAAGGGCACCTGTAGTCCCAGGCTGAGGCAGGAGAATGGCGTGATCGCGGGAGGCCGAGCTTTTAGTGAGCCGAGATAGCGCCACTGCACTCCATCCTGGGTGACAGAGCGAGACTCCGTCTGGAAGATAAAGAAGGAAAGACAGGAAGACAGGAAGGAAGGAAGGAAGGAAGGGAGGGAGGGAAGGAAGGAAGGAAGGGAGGAAGGGAGGGAAGGAAAGAAAGGAGAGAGAGAAAGAAAGAAAAGAAAGACGGAAAGAAAGAAGAAAGAAAGAAAAAGAGAAAGAAAGAAAAGAAAGAGGGAAAGAAAGAGGAGAGGAAAGAAGAAAGAAAGAAAGAGAAAGAAACAAAGAAAGAAAGAAAAAGAAGGAAGGAAGGAAAGAAGGAAGGAAGAGAGAAAGAAAAGAAAGAAAGAAAGAAGAAAGAAAAAGAGAGAGAAAGAAAAGAAAGAAGAGAGAGAGACAGAAGGGAAGAAAGGAAGGTAGAAAAGAAAGAAAGACAAGAAAGAAAGCAAAAAAGCCTAAACCGCCCGGTATTCCCAGGCGGTCTCCTATCCAAGTAATAACCAGGCCCGACCCTGCTTAGCTTCCGAGATCAGACGAGATCCGGGGCATTCAGGGTGGTATGGCCGAGGATGTGGGCAGAGGCAGCTGGGTGCCCTAGGAGCCTGGCCCAGCCATGCCCGCCGGCCCGGGGCCGCCGGGCTCAGATCAGGACCCCCGTGACCCTGGCTCTCGGCCTTCCCCCGGCTCCCGGGCTGCCAAGCTTCCACCACGTTGGGCCCGATCGGAACATTCAGTGCTTGGAGGCCTCAGGGTCCAGGGCCCACGATCGTAGGACTGGTACTCCGCCCTGTCCCGGAGGTATTCTTTTGGATCCCTGGTCACTCAGGAGCTCCTGCGAGGCCCCTGCTTACCCCACAAACCCAGAGACGTCAGGGCTGGCCAAGGTCGAACAGACGGCCCAGGCGCGTGTGGCCTTTGTCTCACAACGCCCAAAGAATGGTCGCTTGTCCCAACCAGGAGCCGGTCTGTGGCCAAGAGGGCGTGGCGATTGGGGATTGGGGGATGGTCCTGCTTTGCCTTGGGCTGGCAATAGAGCCCGCAGCGTCATCCCGGGTGAGTCGAGTTTTGTCTTAGATTAATTGCTTCCATTGGAGGTGGTTTTCGTGAGCTCCTTCCTCGGCTGGCAGCTGCCTGTGCTCTTGGTGCTCTTGGTGCGGTGCGGTGGACCCTTAGATTTCCAGAGTGCGCCCGCCCGTTTGGCGGGAGCCGTGGCACTAGGTGTGCCCATGGGGCCCAAGGCCTGGGTCTCCGGCTTGTTCCTCGGGACTAGAGTTTACACGAAGTTGGTGGCAATGGGAATCCAGGTGCACAGGGACTCTTTTCCTGGTAGCTGCCGAAGCAATGTCCTTCCCCCAGATAAAGTAGCACTTGCGTTCTGTAGCGGAGGTCTTGGCTGGCATGTGTCTCACCCGCTGCCCCTGTCGGCCCCTTTAACCGTATTGGAAGGATGTAGCCGGGTCTGATGAGTGGATTGAATCGCCTGCGCGTTCCGGAAGCGGGAAGGCACCGCGAACAGCAGGGAACCCGTGCCTGCGCCTTTGGGGTCCGGGCCACTGCCCTCCCAGGCTGGACCCGGGCTCCTGGAGTGGAGGCGGCGAGGTGGAAGCGGTGGGATGCTGCCGCCTGGTGGTGCTTTGGTGGCGGACCCCCAGGAGGAGGTCACCGGCTGCAGTGGGGGTGTAGGCAGGCGATAAAGGGGGAGCAGAGTCAGTGGAGGTTGGGAAGCATGGAGACAGTAGGGGGAAGGGAGGGAAGGGGGAAGTCACAAAAGCCTACAGCATGCGGTGGATCACGCCTGTAATCCTAGCACTTTGGGAGGCCGAGGAGGGTGGATCACGAGGTCAGGAGATCCAGACCAGCCTGGGTAACACGGTGAAACCCCGTCTCTACTAAAACTACAAAACATCAGCCGGGCGTGGTGGTGGTCGCCTTTAGTCCCAGGTGCTCGGGAGGCTGAGGCAGGAGAATGGCGTGAACCTGGGAAGCGGAGCTTGCAGTGAGCCCAGATTGCGGCACTGCACTCCAGCATGGGTGACAGAGCGAGATTCCATTTGGGAAGAAAAAGAAAGGGGGAAAGAAAGGAAAGAAAGGGAAGAAAGAGAGAAAGAAAAAGAAAGAAAGAAAGAAAGAGAGAGAGAGAGAGAAAGAAAGAAAAGAAAGAAGGAAAGAAAGAAGAAAGAGAGAGAGAGAAAGAAAAGAAAGAAAGAAGAGAGAAGGAAAGAAATGAAGGTAGAAAAGAAAGAAAGACAAGAAAGAAAGCAATAATGACTACAGCACCCGATATTCCCAAGTGGTCTCCCATCCAAAGACTAACTAGGTGCTACCCTGCTTACCTTCCGAAATCAGACAAGATGGGGCACGTTCAGGGTAGTATTGCCATAGACGCCGGCAGAGGCGCCTGGCCGCCACAAGAGCCCAGCCCAGCCATGCCCCTCGGCTTCCAGCCGGCATCGCCCACCCGGGGCATCCCGGCTCGTATTGGGACCCCCGAGCCGCTCGTCCGCGGCCTTCCTCCGGCTCCCGAGCTGCCGAGCTTCCACCACGTCAGGCCCGCTGGGAACAGGGAGTGCTCCGAGGCATCAGGGCCCAGGGCCCACCATCCTAGGAACACGTCCTGTCCTCCGCCGTGTCGCGGAGGTATTCTTTTGGATCTCTGGTGGCTCAGGAGCTCCTGCAAGGCCCCCTCTTGCCGCACCCAGCCAGAGTCATCAAGGCTGGCCAAGGGCGAACAGGCGGCCCAGCAGCGCGTGGCCTTTTCCTCACAATGCCAACAACTGGGCCTGCGCCTTTGGGGTCTGGCCCCCTGCCCTTCCAGGCTGGATCCGAGCTCCTGGCCGGGCGGCGGCTAGGCAGAAGCGGTGGAATGCTGCTGCCCGGTGGTGCTTTGGTGGCGCACCCATAGAAGGAGATCCCCGACTGCGACGGGGGTGTAGGGGCGCGATAAAGTGGGAGCAGAGTCAGGGGAGGTCGGGAAGCATGGCGACAGTAGGAGGAAGGGAGGGAGAGGGGAATCCACAAAAGCCTACATCAGGCCGGGTGCAGTGGATCACTCCTGTAATCCAGCACTTTGTGTGGCCGAGGCGTGTGGATCACGTAGTCAGGAGATCCAGACCAGCCTGGCTAACACGGTGAAACCGCGTCTCTACTAAAACTACAAAACATGAGCCGGGCGTGGTGGCCGCGCCTGTAGTCCCAGCTGCTCGGGATGCTGAGGCAGGAGAATGGCGTGAACCCGGGCGGAGGAGCTTGCAGTGAGACGAGATCGCGCCACTGCACTCCAGTCTGGGTGACAGAGCGAAACTCCGTCTGGAAGAGAAAAGAAAGAAAAGAAAAGAAAAGAAAAGAAAAGAAAAGAAAGAAAAGGAAAGAAAAGAAAAGAAAAGAAGAAGAGAAGAGAAGAGAAGAGAGAGAAAGAGAGAGAGAGAAAAAGAAAGAGAGAGAGAGAAAGAAAGAAAAGAAAGAAAGAAAGGCAGGGAGGGAGGGAGGAAGAGAGAGAAGAAAGTGAGAAGGAAAGAAAGAAGAAAGAATGAGAGAAAGAAGGAAAAGAAAGAAAGAAAACAAAGAAAAAAGAAAAGAAGGAAAGAAAGAGAAAGAAAGAAGGACAGAAAGAAGGACAGAGAGAAAGAAAGACTGAAAGAAAATAAAGAAGAAAGAAAGAGAAAGAAAAAAAAAAGAAGGAAAGAGAGAGAAAGAAAAGAAAGAAGGAAAGAGAAGAAAGAAAGAAGGAAAGAAAGAAAGTGAAAGAAAGAAAAGAAAGAAAGAAACAGAGAAGAGGGGAATGAAAGGCAGGTAGAAAAGAAAGACAGACAAAAAAGAAAACAAAAAAGCCTACAGCACTCGGTATTCCCAGGCGGTCTCCCATCCAAGTACTAACCAGGCCCCACGCTGCTAAGCTTCAGAGATCAGACGAGATCGGGCGGGTTCAGGTGGCATGCCTGTAGCCGCCGGCAGAGGCACTTGGCTGCCCCAAGAGCCCTGCCCTCCCATGCCTGCCGGTTCCCAGCTGGCACCGCCAGCCCGGGGACGCCAGGCTCATATTCAAACCCCCGAGAAGCTCGCCCTCGGCCTTCCCCCGGCTCCCGAGCTCCCGAGTTTCCACCACGTAGGGCCCGCTCGGAACAGGGAATGCTCCGAGGCGTCAGGGCCCAGGGCCCACGATCCCGGACCCCGTCCGGTCTTCCGCCCTGTCTAGGAAGTATTCTTTTAGATCCATGGCGGCTCAGGAGCTCCTGCGAGGCCCCCTCTTGCCCCACCCAGCCAGAGCCCTCAGGGCTGGCCAAGGGCGAACAGGCGGCTGAGCAGCGCATGGACTTTTTCTCACAATGCCAACACAATGGTCATGTATCCCGACCAAGACCCGGCCGGTGGTCAAGAGGGCGTTGGGGGTTAGGGTTTGGGGGATGGCCCTGCTTTGACCCGGTCTGGCCCTAGAGCCAGCAGCCTGATCTCCAGCGAGAGAGGCTGAGAGAAACCCAGACACACGCCAACACTACCAGGAGCAAATCCACAGCCCCACACACAGACACACCCTTGCTGTCACGCGCAGGAACACACACGCGCGCGCGCACAGACACACGCAAGCATGCACGCACACACAAACGGCTTGAAGGACAGTAAGGAAGAGATGGATGGAGATATTGAAACTGAAGGAGGGAGAGAGACATCCATGGAGAGAAACAGGGGAACGGGAGAGGGAAAGAGACAGACAGAGATTTAGAGAAAGATAGTGGGACAGAGAAAGAGAGACAGACAGAGAGACAGAGGGAAGGCGGCAGAAGTAGTGGGAGGTGCAAGGGCAAACCCAGAAGAGAGAGGGGGAGGGAGCTAGAGAGCCAGAGTGATAGAGACTTGGAGACGGAGTGCCCTGCTCTTGTAGGCAGGGCCGTTTTGAGCAGACCGGGATAGGCTGGAGGGGCCTTGGGCTGGGTCAGAACAGGGTGGCCAGGCCATCCATGCGAGAGGAGCAACGCAGCGCTGATACAGAGATTGTCTTGGATTAATTGCTTGTTTTGGAGGTGGGTATCATAGGCTCCTTCCTTTGTCGGCACTTCCCTGTGCTCTTGGTGAGGTGCGGTGTGCCTCTTGATTTAGGCTCCTTCTTTTGTTGGCACCTCCCTGTGCTCTTGGTGCGGTGCGGTGCGGTGTGTCCCTTGATTTAGGCTCCTTCCTTTTTTGGCACCTCCCTGTGCTCTTGATGCGGTGCGGTGTGCCCCTTGATTCGCAGAGTGCGCCCGCCCATTTAGCGGGATCCGTGGAACGGGGCGTGCCCACGGGGCACGAGGCCTGGGTCTCTGGCGTATCCTCGGGGCTGGAGTTTACACGAAGATGGTGGCAATGGGAATCTGGGTGCACAGGGATAGTTTCTTGGTGGCTGGCGAAGCAATGTCCTTCCCCGGATAAAGCAGCCGCTGCGATCTGGAGTGGAGGTCGTGGCCGGCGTGTGTGGCACCCGCTGCCCCTGCCCGCTCCTTTCCCCGGTTTGGAAGGTTGCGGTGGTGCCCGATGAGTGGATTGAATTGCCTGGGCGTTCCGGGAATGGAAAGGTACCATGAACGGCAGGGAACCCGCGCCTACGCCTTTGGGATCCGGCCCCCTGCAATCCCGGGCTGGAGCCGGGCTTCTGGCGGGGCGGCAGCGAGGTGGAAGCGCTGGGATGCTACTGCCCGATGGTGCTTTGGTGCTGGAAGCCCAGAAGGAGGTCCCCAGCTGCAGCAGGAGTGTAGCGGGGCGATAAAGGAGTAGCAGCGTCAGGGGAGGTTGGGAAGCATGGCGACAGTAGGGGGAAGGGAGGGAGAGGGGAAGCCACAAAAGCCTACAGCAGGCTGAGTGTGGTGGATCACGCCTCTAATCCCAGCACTTTGGGAGGCCGAGGCGGATGGATCACGAGGTCAGGAGATCCAGACCAGCCAGGCTTAGACGGTGAAACCCCGTCTCTACTAAAACTACAAAGCATGAGCCGGGTGTGGTGGCGGGCGCCTGTACTCCCAGCTGCTCCTGAGGCTGAGACGTGAGAATGGCGTGAACCCGGGAGGCGAAGCTTACAGTGAGCCAAGATCGGGCCACTGCACTCCAGCCTGGGTGAAAGAGTGAGACTCTGGAAGAAAAAGAGAGAAAAGAAAAGAGAAAAGAAAAGAAAAGGAAAGAAAAGAAAAGAAAAGAAAAGAAAAGAAAAGAAA
>NW_012105388.1:330501-336035 GCF_000951045.1 Mandrillus leucophaeus
GCTCGCCCGCGGCCTTCCCCCGGCTCCCGAGCTCCCAAGCTTCCACCACGTCGGGTCAGCTCAGAACAGGGGGCACTCCGAGGCGTCAGGGTCCAGGGCCCACGATCCTGGGACCTCATCCGGTCCTCCACCCTGTCGCACAGGTATTCTTTTGGATCCGTGACTGCCCAGGAGCTCCTGCGAGGGCCCCTCTTGCCCCACCCATCCAGAGCCGTCAGTGCTGGCCAAGGGCAAACAGCCGGCCCAGCCGCGCAGGGCCTTTTTCTCACAACGCCCCCACCACGGTAGCGAGTCCCAGCCGCTGGGCAAGAGGGCGTGGGGGTTTGGGGGTTGGGAGACGGCCCTGCTTTGTCCCGGGCTGGCACTAGAGCTAGAAGCCTGATCCCCGGAGAGAGGGGCTGAGAGAAACCCAGACACACCCCACCACCACCAGGAGCAAATACACAGCCGCACACACAGACAAACCCGGGCGCTCGTGCATGGGAACCAACACATGCGCGAGCTCACGCACATAGACACACACACAGACACACACACACACACACACGCATGCATGCACACACAAACGGCTTGAAGGAGAGGAAGGAAGAGATAAATGGACAGATTGAAACCGAGGGAGGGAGAGAGACAGCGATCGAGAGAAACAGGGGAGGGAGAGAGGGAAACAGACAGACAGAGAGGCAGAGGAAGAGAGAGGGACAGAGAAAGAGAGAGAGACAGAGGGACAGAGGGAAGGCGACAGAAGTAGCGTGAGTTGCAGGGGCAAACCCAGAAGAGAGAGGGGGAGGGAGCTAGAGAGCAAGAGTAATAAAGGCTTGGAGAGGGAGCGCCCTGCTCCGGTAGGCGGGGCCCTTTTGAGCAGGCCGGGATAGGGTGGAGAGGGCTTGGGCTTGGCCAGAACAGGGTGGCCAGGCAGTCCATGCCAGAGGAGCAACGGAGCGCTGAGACGGGTTTTGTCCTGGATTAATTGCTTGCTGTGCAGGTGGGTTTCATAGGCTCCTTCCTTTGTCAGCACCTCCCTATGCTCTTAGCGTGGTGCGGTGGTCCCCTTGATTTGCAGGGTTTGCCCGTCCGTTTGGCGGGAGCAGTGGCAAAGGGCTTGCTCACGGGGCCCGTAGGCCATTGTCTCTGGCGTGACCTTGGGACTGGAGTTTACAGGAAGTTGGTGGCAATGGGAATCCGGGTGCACAGGGACTGTTTTCCTGGTGGCTGGCGAAGCAATGTCCTTCCCCCGGATAAAGCAGCCCCTGCGTTCTGGAGCAGAGTTCTTGGCTGGCGTGTGTGGCACCCGCTGCCCCTGACTGACCCTTCTCCCCGTTTGGAAGGTTGTGGCGGCGCCTGATGAGTGAATAGAATCGCCTGGGCGTTCCGGGAGCGGGAAGGCACCGCGAACGGCAGGGAACTGAGGCCTGCGCATTTGGGGTCCCTCCCCCTGCCCTCCTGGACTGGAGCCGGGCTCCTGGCGGAGCGCCAGCGAGGCGGAAGGGGTGGGGTCCTGCTGCCCGGTGGTGCTTTGGTGGCAGACCCCCATGAGGAGGTCCCAGGCTGTGGTGGGGGTGTAGGCGGGCGATCAAGTGGGAGCAGAGTCAGGGGAGTTTGGGAAGCATGGCGACAGTAGGGGGAAGGGAGGGAGGGGGAAGCCACAAAAGCCTACAGCAGGCCGGGCACCATGGATCACGCCTGTAATCCCAGCACTTTGGGAGGCCGAGATGGGTGGGTCACGAGGTCAGGAGATCCAGACAAGCCTGGCTAACACGGAGAAACCCAGTCTCTATTAAAACTACAAAACATGAGCCGGGCTTGGTGGCGGGCGCCGGTAGTCCCAGCTGCTGGGGAGGCTGAGGCAGGAGAAGAGCGTGAACCCTGGAGTCGGAGCTTACAGTGAGCTGAGATCACTCCACTGCACTCCAGCCTGGGTGACAGAGTGAGACTCCATCGGGAAGAAAAAGAAAGAGAGAGAGAGACAGAGAGAGAGAGAGAAAGAGAGAGAGAGAAGGAAAGAAAAAGAAAGAAAGAAAGAAAGAAAGAAAGAAAGAAAGAAAGAAAGAAAGAAAGAAAGAAAGAGGCAGAAAGAAGGAAAGAAAGAAGAAAGAGACAAAGAAAGAAAAGAAAGAAGGGAAGAAAGAAGAAAGAAAGAAAGAAAGAAAGAAAGAAAGAAAGACTAGAAAGAACGAAAGAAAGAGAGAAATAAAGAAAAGAAAGGATAGAAAGAAGGAAGAAAGAGAGGAAGAAAAGGAAGAAAGAAAAAAGGAATGAAAGAAAGAAAGAGAGAGAAAGAAATAAAAGAAAGAAAGGAGGAAAGAAAGAAAGAGAGAAAGAAAGAAAAGAAAGAAAAAGAAAGGAGAGAGAGAGAAGGAAAGAAAGGAAGGTAGAAAAGAAAGAAAGACAAGAAAGCAAAAAAGCCTACAGTACCCGGTATTCCCAGGTTGTCTCCCATCCACGGTGGCTTGTCCCGAGCAAGACCCGGCTGGTGGGCAAGAGGGAGTGGGGGGTTGGGGGTTGGAAGATGGCCCTGCTTTTCCCGGAGCTGGCACTAGAGCCAGAATCCTGATCCCCAGCGAGAGGGGATCCACTACCAGGAGCAAATCCACAGCCCCACAAACAGACACACCTGGGCGCTCACGCGCAGAAACCCACACACGCGCGTGTGCACACAGAAACACACACACACACACATATGCACGCCCACACAAATGGCTTGAAGGAGAGCAAGGAACAGATGGGTGGAGAGATTGAAACCAAGGAAGGGAGAGAGACAGCGATCGACAGAGACACGGGTGGGGGAGAGGGAAAGAGACAGACAAAGACGCAGAGAAAGAGAGAGAGACAGAGAGACAGACGGAAGGTGACAGACGTAGCGCGAGGTGCAGAGGCAAACCCAGAAGAGAGAGGAGGAGGCAGCTAGAGAGCGACAGCGATAGAACCTTGGAGAGGGAGCATCCTGCTCCGGTAGGCAGGTTCCTTTTGAGCAGGCCTGGATAGGGTGGAGTGGGCTTGGGCTGGGCCAGAACAGGGTGGCCAGGCCATCCATGCAGAGGAGCAACGGAGCCTGAGACGGGTTTTGTCTTGGATTAATTGCTTGCCTTGGAGGTGGGTTTCGTAGACTCCTTCCTTTTTTGGAATCTCCCTGTGCTCTTGGTGCGGTGCAGTGGTCCCCTTGATTTGCACAGTGCGCCCGCCCGTTTGGCGGGAGCCGTGGCACCGGGTGTGCCCATAGGGCCCGAGGCCTGGGTCTCTGGCGTATCCTCGGGACTGAAGTTTACACGAAACTGGTGGCAATGGGAACCCGGGTGCACAGGGACTGTTTTCCTGGTGGGTGGCGTAGTAATGTCCTTCCTCCGGATAAAGCAGCCCCTGCGTTCTGGAGCGGAGGTCTTTGTTGGTGTGTGTGGCACTCGCTGCCCCTGCCCGTCCCTTCCCCCGGTTTGGAAGTTTCTGGCGGCGCCTGATGAGTGGATTGAATCGCCTGGGCGTTCCGGAAGTGGGTAGGCACCACGAACGGCAGGAAACCCGCGCCTGCACCTTTGGGGTCCGGCCCGGTGCCCTACCAGGCTGGAGCCGGTCTCCTGGCGGGGCGGCAGCGAAGCGGAAGCGGTGGGATGCTGCTGCCCCGTGGTGCTTTCGTGGCGGAAGCCCTGGAGGAAGTCCGCGGCAGCGGCGGGTGTGTAGGCGGGTGATAAAGTGGGAACAGAGTCAGGGGAGGTTGGGAAGCATGGCGACAATGGGGGGACTAACCAGGCCCGACCCTGCTTAGCTTCGGGACCATCCGGTCCTCCGCCCTGTCTCGGAGGTATTCTTTCGCATCCCTGGCCGCTCAGGAGCTCCTGCGAGGCCACCTCTTGCCCCACCCACCCAGAGCCGTCAAGGCTGGCCAAGGGCCAACAGTCAGACCAGCAGCGCCTGGCCCTTTTCTCAGAACGCCCCCACCACGGTGGCTTGTCCCGACCAAGACCCAGCTGGTGGGCAAGCGGGCCTGGGGTGTTCGGTGTTGGGGGATGACCCTGCTTTGCCCCTGGCTGGCACTAGAGCCGGACACCTGATCCCCGGCGAGAGGGGCTGAGGCACACACAGAGACAAACACACACACACACACACACACACACACATGCACGCACATACGAATGGCTTGAAGGAGAGCAAGGAAGAGATGGATGGAGAGATTGAAATCGAGGGACGGAGAGAGACAGCGATCCAGAGAGACAGGAGAGGGAGAGAGGGAAAGAGACAGAGAGGCAGAGAAAGAGAGAGGGACAGAGAAAGAGAGAGAGACAGAGAGACAGAGGGAAGGCGACAGAAGTAGCAAGAGGTGCAGGGGCAAACCCAGAAGAGAGAGGGGGAGGGAGCTAGAGAGCGAGAGTGATAGAGTCTTGGAGTGGTAGCCCCCTGCTCCGATAGGCAGGGCCCTTTTGGGCGGGCCGGGATAGGGTGGAAGGGGCTTAGGCTGGGCCAGAACAGGGTGGCCAGGCCTTCCATGGGAGAAGAGCAACGGAGCGCTGACACGGGTGTTGTCTTGGATTAATTGCTTGTTTTGGAGGTGGGTTTAGTAGTCTCCTTCCTTTGTTGGCACCTCCCTGTGCTCTTGGTGCGGTGCAGTGTGCCCCTTGACTTGCAGAGTGTGCCCGACCGTTTTACGGGAGCCGTGGCACCAGGCGTGCCCATGTCGCCCCAGGCCTGGGAATCTGGCACGTCCTCGGGACTGGAGTTTACACGAAGTTGGTGGCAATGGGAGTCCGGGTGCACTGAGACTGTTTTCCTGGTGGCTGGCGAAGCAATATCCTTCACTAGGATAAAGCAGCCCCTGCGCTCTGGAGCGGAGGTCTTGGCTGGCGTGTGTGGCACCTGCTGCCCCTGCCTGCCCCTTCATCCAGTTTGGAAGGTTGCTGTGGCGTCCGATGAGTGGATTGAATGGCCTGGGCGTTCAGGGAGCTGGAAGGCACCGTGAAAAGCAGGGAACACACGCCTGCGCCTTTGGGATCCGGCCCCCTGCCCTCCCGGGCTGGAGCTCCTGGTGGGGCCGGCGGTGAGGTGGAAGCGGTGGGATGCTGCTGCCCAGTGGTGCTTTGGTGGCGGACCCCAGGAGGAGTTCCCTGGCTGCGGTGGGGGAGGTGTAGGCGGGCGATAAAGGGGGAGCAGAGTCAGGGGAGGTTGGGAAGCATGGCGATAGTAGGGGCAAGGGAGGGAGAGGGGAAGCCACAAAAGCCTACAGCAGGCCGGGCGCGGTGGATCACACCTGTAGTCCCAGCACTTTGGGAGGCTGAGGCAGGTAGATCACGAGGTCATGAGATCCAGACCAGCCTGGCTAACACGGTGAAACCTCGGCTCTACTAAAAGTACAAAAGCATGAGCCAGGAGTGATGGCGGGCGGCTGTAGGCCCGGTTGCTGGGGAGGCTGAGGCAGGAGAATGGCATTGAACCCGGGAGGCGGAGCTTACAGTTAGCCAAGAACGTGCCCCTGCACTCCAGCTTGGGTGACAGAGCAAGACTCTGACTGGAAAAGGAAAGAAGGAAGGGAGGGAGGGAGGGAGGGAGGGAGG
>NW_012105388.1:336174-409196 GCF_000951045.1 Mandrillus leucophaeus
GGAGGGAGGGAGGGAAAGGAAAGAAAGAGAGAGAAGAAAGAAAAAGAAAAGAAAGAAGGAAGGGAAGAAAGAAGAAAAAAAGAATAAAAGAGAGAAAGAAAAGAAAGAGAGAGAGAAAGAAAAGAAAGAAGGAAAGAAGGAATAAAGAAAGAAAGAGAAAGAAAAGAAAAAGGAAGAAAGAACGAAAGACAGAAAGAAAAAGAAAGAGAGAGAAAGAAAGAAAAGAAGGAAAGAAGGAAGAAAGAAAGAGAAAGAAAAGAAAGAAAGATGGTAAGAAAGAAAGGAAGGGAGAGAAAGAAAGAAAAGAAAGAAGGGAAGAAAGAAGAAAGAAAGAAAGAGAGAGAGAAAGAAAGAGAAAGAAAGAAAGGAGAGAGAGAAGGAAAGAAAGGAAGGTAGAAAAGAAAGAAAGCAAAAAAGCCTACAGCACCCGGTATTCACAGGTGGTCTCCCATCCAAGTACTAACCAGGCTCGATCATGCTTAGTTTCTGAGATCAGACGAGATCGGGCGTGTTCAGGGTGGTATGGCTGTAGACCCCGGCAGAGGAGCCTGGCTGCCCCAAGAGCCCGGCCCAGCCATGCCTGCCGGCTTTCAACCGGCACCGCCAGCCCGGGGCCGCCGGGCTCGCATCGGTACCCCGGAGCCGCTCGCCTGCGGCCTTCTCCAGCTCCTGAGCTCCCTAGCTTCCACCACATTGGGTCCGCTCGGAACAGGGAGTGCTCCGAGGCGTCAGGGCCCAGGGCCCATGATCCTGGCACCCCGTCCAGTACTCCGCCCTGTCGCGGAGATATTCTTTTGGATTCCTTGCCTCCCAGGGGCTTCTGTGGGGCCCCCTCTTGCCCCACCCACCCAGAGCCGTCAGGGCTGGCCAAGGGGGAACAGACGGACGAGACACGAGTGGCGTTTTTCTCACAACGCTCCCACCACGGTAGCTTGTCCCGGGCAAAACCCGGCCACTGGGCAAGAAGGCGTGGGGGGTTGGCGGTTGGGGGATGGCCCTGCTTTGCCCCGGGCCGGCACTAGAGACGGCAGCCTGATCCCTACCCAGAGGGGCTGAGAGAAACCCAGACACACCCCACCACAACCAGGAGCAAATCCACAGCCCTACACACAGACACACCGGGGCGCTCGCGCGCAGGAACACACACACGCACACGCGCACACAGACACACACACACACACACACACACACACAAGTGCATGCACACAAACGGTTTGAAGGAGAACAAGGAAGAGATGGATGGAGAGACTGAAACCGAGGGAGGGAGAGAGACAGCGATCGAGAGAAACAGGGGAGGGGGAGAGGGAATGAGACAGACAGAGAGGCAGAGAAAGACAGAGGGACAGAGGAAGAGAGAGAGACAGAGAGACAGAGGGAAGGCGGCAGAAGTAGCGCGAGGCGCAGGGGCAAACCCAGAAGAGAGAGGGGGAGGGAGCTAGAAAGCAAGAGTGATAGAGCCTTGGAGAGGTAGCGCCCTGCTCCAGTAGGCAGGGCCCTTTTGGGCAGGCTGGGATAGGGTGGAGGGGGCTTGGGCTGGGCCAGAACAGGGTGGCCAGGCCGTCCATTCGAGAGGGGCAACGGAGCGCTGTGACGGGTTTTGTCTTGGATTAATTGCTTGATTTGGAGGTGGGTTTCGTAGGCTCCTTCCTTTGTTGGCACCTCCTTGTGCTCTTGGTGCGGTGCGGCGGGCCCCGAGATTTTCAGAGTGCGCCCGCCAGTTTAGCGGGATCCGTGGCACCGGGCGTGTCCACGGGGCCCAAGGCCTGGGTCTCTGGCGTGTTCTCCGGACAGGAGTTTACACGAAGTTGGTGGCAATGGGAATCCGGGTGCACTGGGACTGTTTTCCTGGTGGCTGTCGAAACAATGTCCTTCCCCCGGATACAGCAGCCCCTGCGTTCTGGATCGGAGGTCTTGGCTGGCGTGTGTGGCACCCGCTGCCCCTGCCCGCCCCTTCCCGCGGTTTGGAAGGTTGAGGCGGCGCCCGATGAGTGGATTGAATCGCCTGGGCGTTCCGGGAGCGGGAAGGCACCGGGAGCGGGAAGGCACCGCGAACGGTAGGGAACCGGCGCCTGTGCCTTTGGGGTCCGTCCCCCTGCCCTCCCGGCATCCCCTCAGTGAGCAGAGGGGATAATTTTGAATGGAATTGGAGGAAGGTTTGCCTTAATCAGTTTCCACTTTGAGTTTTCCTTAGTAATTTTGGGGTCCCAAGATACTTTCTTTTCACATATGTTACTCATATAGTGCATTTACTGAAAAGGAAAGTGTTGTAATTAATTTATACCTCAGATCCCAACAGGTGATCTTAGATGAATACTGTCTTTCCTGTACCTTAGTTTTCTCCTCTGAGAGATGGAGATATCACAGCTACCTCACAAGCTTCTAATACAGATAAAGAGCCCAGGACAGTCCCATAGCAAGTAGCCATAGCTTTATTATCATTCGTTAGATAAATCAGATGTCCCAAAGAGTTTCAGAATGCAAGAGAATAGGCTCCATATAAGTAGAGAGCCATAAGGACACATTCACTACTCTAAAATGTTCTTTTATACCAACTAGCAACACTTGTGTCCTATGTTATCCTCACAGCAATCCTGCTCAAGTGACTATACTGAACTTTCTGAAACTACCGCAATTCTTTTGGTAGTCAGCCTCATAATCAGGAATTCAACAGTAACAAAGAAGCTCCTGCTCTGCTATCTCCGTATCACTGAGACAGGCCTCACTTGCTGGTTGAAGTTTCTGTTCAAAGCCACACTCAGGGCAGTGGTGATCTGGGAGAGCTCTCTGGCTCCTGGCCTTTGCTGTGCTGGATGTTTTCAAGCCTGAAATGGGATTTCCAGGCACTGCAGGTTGTATCCAAGATAATCAAGAGACAGAGGAGAGGTTCTAGCTCTTCAATCTGAAGTCAAACAACAACAACAACAAAAAACTGTATCTTAAAATGTGATATGGGAGTTTGCAGAAGTATTTGACACCTGCATAAATAAATAAGCAAAGTCAACCAAGCCCACAAACACTAGATAAAGAAAACCAAAACAGTTCCTCAGCTATAATAATAAAAATAATCTCCACATGGCATTATAACTTATTGAGGACCTCCTAGTTTCCAGGAACAGTGCTGCACACTTTAAAGGCACTATCTTTGATCCTTAGAAACAAGCTGCCAGGTTGTGTTATCAGCCCCATTCTACATGTAGTAACAACAGCTAACTATTCACAAACCTATGTACATTTCTTCTTGTGTACTCAGTTAGAATCTATTCTCCAATTTCCCTTCCAGTTAGGTATGTCATATAAATTACTTTTGCTGACAGAATGTAAACTGAAATTATATGTACATTTTGAGATCAGGCTCATATAAACCTCCCACATGTAATGTTCTCTCTTCCCTAAATGTTAAATGGATATTGACAGAGTAATCTCAAAATACATGGATAAAAAGAGGCAGAGCCGCCATCTGCCTGGATCCTTGAATGACTATATGAAGCAGAGCAAGGACTCCTACTGTTACAGGAAAGGGGTCTCAATCCAGACCCCAAGAGAGGCTTCTTGGATCTCACACAAGAAAGAATTCAGGGCAAGTCCACAGAGGAAAGTGAAAGCAAGTTGATTAGGAAAGTACAGGAATAAAAGAATACCTACTCCATAGACAGAGCAGGCCCAAGGGCTACTGGTTGCACATTTTTATGGTTATTTCTTGATGATATGCTAAACAAGGGGTGGATTATTCATGCCTCCTCTTTTTATACCATATAGGGTAACTTCCTGTCATTGCCATGGCATTTGTAAACTGTCATAGCACTGGTGGGAGTGTAGCAGTGAGGACCACCAGAGGTCACTCTCATGGCCGTCTTGGTTTTGGTGGGATTTGGTGGGCTTCTTTACTGCATCCTGTTTTATCAGCAAGGTCTTTATGACCTGTATCTTGTGCCATCCTCCAATCTCATTCTGTGACTTAGAATGCCTTAACCATCTGGGAATGCAGCCCAGTAGGTCTCAGCCTCATTTTACCCAGCTCCTGTTCAAGATGGAGTTGTTCTCATTCACACGTCTCTAACACTACCCCTCTAACCACTAAATCACCTTTATGTGAGTAAGAACCAAGTATTGTATTAAATCCATTGAGATTTGGGGGTTATATCAATTTGCTTTACCATAAGTAACACATTGAATATTAGAAACTGGGGAAGAGCCATCATAGAAAACTGAAGATGTCTCAGCTTATAAAAACATACACATTAACTTTATAGCAAGGTTTGCTTTCCAAAGTGCTGTAAGATTCCAAATCTCTACTCATACATCCACCTATTCATAAAGAGAAGCCACACCATGAAGGAGCAAAAATAAAAACTTGTAGCCCCACTCTGCTTCTGTTTTTATTCCATTCATCCAAGTAAGGAAATTTAGATTGTTTAATTAAAAGCATTCTATGAGAAACTTAATATATGCATATGCAATTATATGTTTGTGTGTATATATATATATTCATTCATTTGATATTCAATACTTTTATGAGGTAATGACTATTACCTCTTATTTTACAAATGAGGAAACTTGAACTTAATCCAGAAAGATCAGTAACTTGTTCGAAGTCCTTCAGCTAATAAGTGATGGAGCTGAAATGTGAATGCAGGCAGTTTGGCTTTGGAACTTGGACATGCAACCTCTATACTGTAGAGGGATGAAAATAAATAGAGTTAAAGAGATAAATCATAAAATGTTTAGCAATAGAATTATGATTCAAATATTCATCCAGTACAACTGTATTGGTTTTTAAGTTCTGGACTACTTTCACACCAGTGGGTAAATATAATAACAATGTGCTGATGAGCCTGCTGGTGCTGCTTCCCCCTCCTGCCCCAAACCTCATTGACTGAAGAGTTGGTTTCTTCTTCCTCTAGGAAGCTCCAAGACTCTGTTCTAGTTCTATGTCTTATATTTCTTCTGACTACTTGACTCCCATATGCCATCTAGTTCTCGCCTATCTTGGATATTGTCCCTGAGTATAATGAGATGCAAATTCTGTGACATGCAATTCTAGATGCAAAAGTAGTTTATCCAATATCCACATATTATATCTGACCCCTACCAGAGTCAGGAATTACTTGATTCAGATATTAAAGTAGTATTATGTGTGACATATGTGACTCAGAACAGAGCACAGAAGAAAATTTCACAGAAGCCAGAAAATCTCTACATTTGGAAAGAGATGAAACTAATTTTTTTGAACACTGGTCTAACCTGTGCTTACTGTTCTTCATCAGTACCTGACACTGACACTGTACACATTTAACTAATGTAAGACAGTTGTTAGTACATGACACATCTAACAAATGGGTATGAAAAATTGCCTTCCATTTAACTTGCCTGCTGTCCTCTTCTAGCTGGAGATACGCCTAGCAGAGAACAACGTTCTTTATGGGACTGATCTACGTGTCTCAGATCATTCTGCATGCAATTTCTCTTTGGTTTGTACTTTCTCCCTCAAAATTTACCCTTTAGAATTGTGGTAAAAGAAGAAATAGGGGCCGGGCACAGTGGCTCACACCTGTAATCCTAGCACTTTGGGAGGCCAAGGTGGGTGGCCAACCTGAGGTCAGGAGTTCGAGACCAGCCTGGCCAACATGGTGAAACTGCCTTTCTACTAAAAATATAAAAATTAGCCAGGCATGGTTGCAGGCCCCTGTAATCCCAGCTACCCAGGAGGCTAAGGCAGAATCACTGGAACCTGGGAGGCGGAGGCTACAGTGAGCCAAGACCATGCCACTGCACTTCAGCCAGCCTTGGCGACAGAGTGAGACTCTTTCTCAAAAAAAAAAAAAGAAGAAGAAGAAGAAGGAGAAGGAGAGGAGAGGAGAAGGAGAAGGAGAAGCAGGAGAAGGAGAAGCAGGAGGAGCAGGAGCAGGAGCAGGAGCAGACGGAGAAGCAGAAGCAGAAGCAGCAGAAATAGGCCTGTGGATAAAGTATAAAGTATTAGTCAAAAACTATTAGTTTAATAGAACAGCACTGCCATTAGAACTGTAACACTGAGCACATGAGCCTATAAAGTTCAAAGCCTTTTTACCAGGATAAAGTGGTCAAACACGTTGGTTTCAAACACCTCCTGGAGCCCATCAGCAGTAATTTTGTCATCTTGGGTCAGCGGTTCTTCAGCTATGGAGAATACATGAATCACCTTTCTGAAATAGATGATTTTAAAAAGAAAAGAAAAGAAAAATAAATTTTACTCAATGTGCTATTTAGTTAAAAATCAAAAAGTTGAACCGGGCATGTTGGTTCATGCCTGTAATCCCAGCACTTTGGGAGGCCGAGGCAGGTGGATCATGAGATCAGGAGATCGAGACCATCCTGGCCAATGTAGTGAAACCCTGTCTCTACTAAAATACAAAGAAAATTAGCTGGGCGTGGCTGCATGTGCCTGTAGTCCCAGCTACTGTGGAGACTGAGGCAAGGGGAATCGCTTGAACCCGGGAGGCAGAGATTGTAGTGAGCCGAGATCGTGCCACTGCACTCCAGTCTGGTGACAGAGTGAGGCTCTAACCAAAAAAAAAAAAAAAAAATCAAAAAGTTGTTCCTTTCTGAGAGAATGGTTGTCTTTGTTTTCTGGTGCTTATAGAATACTTGAAACTGGATAATTTATAAAGAAATGTATTTCTTATGTCGATTGAGGCTGAGAAGTCTAATGTCCAAGGAAAGGGCACATCTGTGAGGGGATTCTTGCTGGTGGAGACATTCAAGAGTCCCGGGTGGTGCAGGACATTACACAGTGTGGGGGCTGAGGATGCTAATGTGCTAGATCAGATCTTTCTTCCTCTCACAAAGGCACCAGTCCCACTTTCATAAGAACCCATTAATCCATTAGCCCATTAGTCTGTTCATCCATGACTGGGTTGTCTATTCATCTATTGATAAACTATTAGGTAGCCTCCAATCATTGTACCTGCCTCCTTGTGCACAAGTAGGCATAAGGTAGTTTGCTCTTTCAGGGTCCACAGGAGAGCACTACTGTAGCTGTAGATCTCTCTGACTTAACTTCTGCTCTTTCTCTACAGCTTGTAAGGGCTCATGTGGCCCACCTGAATAACCCAGGATAATCTCCCTATTTTAATAACAACTGTGCCGCATAACAATGCAATCATGACACTAACCCAGCAAAGGTCATGGGGGACATTTTAAATTCCGCCTACTACAGCAGTGATATAAGACTCCGCAACTTTTTTTTTTTTCCCCGATTACTAGCCACTTGTCCCAAAGTTATTTTGAATAAATCACTGATACTATCAATTTGTTTGGTTGTTTGACATTTAGATTTCTGGGTAATTCAGAAATATTCATGATTTGAGAGGAACTCAGCCCCTACCCTTCTCCCACTCAAACTCCTTCAAAGACAAGAGATCAGTATTTGACAACTCTAACTCTGAAAATGAGAATAGTCTTATTCCAGGGCCAGACCCAAAGGCTCAATGTGAAAGTTCCTGGATTCGGGGGTATCATGTAAGGAAAGAAAGTGAGTGGAAACTTGGGTGTATGGCTGTCCCATGAAGAGCTCACCCTGTGGAAAACAAAAAGGGGTCCCAATCTTGGAGGTTTGATGCTCATCATAATGTGAGAATGACAGCTAGAAAAAAAACTGTGAGCTCCAGGAAGACTTGAAGGCATTGGAGCAAGGCCAGCAGCCTCTGCCTCCCACCATCACTTCCATCAGAACCAAGTAGGAAAGACCTAGTTTCTTGTTATCCCCAGAGACCTGGCACCTTTCACTAAAGAATTTGCTTTCAAGCTGCTGCAAACTTTGAACAATTGTCTGACCTACTAAAAGTAACAGAGAAGGACAGAACTCTAGATGACTGAAGAAATCATGCATTTATTAAAATGTATTATGTATAGGACAGTTATCATGATACTATCATTTTGTTGAGGTCTCTTTGTGTACTTTTGATACCAGCCAGGTTCATTCTACCTGCACAGTAAGTAAATTACTGGGGCAATGGGTTTTTGCAAAAGAAAAGATTAATTAGACATCCCAGCAAGGAGGTGGGACAACAGCTCTCAAATCCGCCTCCCCAAAGATAGGAAATATTTATGGATTAGAGAAGTGGGTGGTCTAAGACATGGGGAAAGGTGAATGGCAGTGGGTAAAAATGAGGTAATCAGTGATCTATGCCAGCATTATCGGGGTCCATGGCATTTCACAGGATATATGTCTCAGATCAGCATTAGCATGATCTGAGAATGGTGTTTTTGCCTCTGACACCAAAAGGCTCCCTCTCAGGTATGTACACATGCCTAGTTGAAGGGTACATGGTCTCAACTGGTTTGAACTGGACAGGAGCTGCCCTAAGTTCCTAAAAAACAACTGAAATGACCACTATCATGTGACTTACGTTATCTGTAAGGTAGCCAGTGAAGGTTAGGTACAGCATTCAGTGGTGCAGCCTTCAGCTACCATGCCTTCAGCTTCAGGGAAAAACAAAAACAAAAGCAAAAGGCAAACAACCAAAAGCAAGCAGGGCAGGATAAGTTTGGTGGACTAATCAAATTAAGCCCTTGGTTTTACTTTCAATAACTCCTATGTTTTCATCTTGATTTTTGTTGTGTTGATGTAGATATTTTAGTTTCTGGACATGGAGAAGCATCACCTGGTCATGATAACCCTATTCCTGGATAACCATTCATCCATTTTCTCGATAAGAATCTGACACATCTATCTGTGGCTGATTATTTGCTATTTTTTTCATCCACTTCTACCCTGAACTTTAAAATCTAGCTCTAATTCCCATCATGTGCCTGAACTAAGTCCTTGAAGGCCAAGAATAAAATGATTTATTTTTAGCCCCTTATAACAGGGAACTTGTAGTTCTCTGTAGATGTCTCTGGAATGAAGTTGCCTCCAGTTTCAAGCAGGGGGAAAATACTGCCTTGACTCAAACACTCTCCCTTTGTTTCCTTTCCCTCCTATCATTCATCTCTCTTCTTTTCAAATCCCCATTTATCTGGCCTGGCTCACAACTAATGTGTGGGATAGGATTTTTTACATTGTTATAAATGATAAGTAATCAATTCTTACTCATATGGCACATATAATAAATCATTTTTCCTGGGTGCTTGTGAATATATTTCTTTCAAATGTGGAATATAAATGATAGTTATAAATAGAGATCACTTTGCAATCAAAGATACAGAGAATATAGAATCATTTTGACTGTTAAATACAGCAGAGTGGGATAGTGTTACTTCCTAGCCTAAGAAAGAAAATAAATCCTTGCATAGCCTATATCTAAAGCATCATCTGTGTCATCTACCCACATTTAAACCTATTTATGAGTCACTAACAAAAAATGTTTCTCGAACATCCAGTCTCTGAGATTTTTCTTTTCCACTATAAACCGCTCTAAAACCTCCTATAATTCCCTTATTTGAAATAGGAGTCAAATGAGACAGTGAGGAATAACCTCCAGCAATGGTGAGATGAGCTCTCTTTAACCCAGTGGATTACTCTCCATTTTCAACAGTCCTTTATGTATATTGTCATGGTTATTAAACATAATAAGTAAACAAGACTTGTCAGATAATGAAATTTGTTCACATTTTCAGGTGCCAGACAAGAAATATGGATTACTGTGTGGAGTTCCATTAGTAGGAATAAGGCTCATTCTACATTCTTGTTGTTCTTTGTATTTTTTGTTTTTCATGAGAAGGAATTGTATCAGCACAAGGCAATATTCTAACATGACAATGACAGCAGACAGAAACTCAATAAACTCTTGACTTGGTACTGCAAACACCACTTCAAATTAAGATCGAAATTGTGATAGAGTTTGTTTGTTTTTTTTTTTTCAATATGGCTGTAACAAAAAAAGTTGATTAAGGCTATAAATGTCAAGGAGCATGATACCTTTATTAAAATAAACCTTTGTTTAATCAATTGTTCATGTATTTATTTATACAACAAGCAGTAATCGAGTGCCTACTATATGCCTTGCACTAATAGTAGAGAAACAATGTTTTTAAAAGTCCCAATCATCTTGGAGCTTATACTTTGGTAGGTTGAAAGGCAATAGACAAGATAAGTAAAATACATATGTTAGATAGTAATAAGCAGCAAAAAGGAAAAAAAAAAAAGGTAGATAAGAAAGATGAGAACATATGAGGGGCATGATGAAATTTTAGACTGGGTGACCAGAAGGCTTTGCTGAGAAGTGAAGCAAACAAAATGACGGGAAAAAAAAAAAATGTTTGAGTTGACAACTACAATAACCACCATCCCCCATGCCCAAGAAAACAACTACAAGGGAGAAGAAAATACTAACCCAATGAAACAGAATTAAATATCCTTAAACAAGCATTTGGCGACATTAAAAAATACCATGCATCAAAAATTTTAAAAACAGAAATAGACAAAGAACAGGAAGAAATAAAACAAAAACTGATTATACTCAGGAAAGAAACAGAAGAAAGTAAAATCATACAGAAATAAAGATGGAACTAAAAAGTGCAGAGAAGTCTTGCTTTTAATTATAGCAACGTACCCCACCTACAGACCATCCTTCCTGAAGAACAACTATTAACTGTGGACAAAAGGCAAAAAAAAAAATTACCTTAGAATTCCAAAGAAGAAACAACAGCAGGCACAGTGTGGAGGAGAGCCCATGAGACATTCACCAAAGCTGGCCATATCCTGGGCCATAAAACAAACCTCAACAAATTTAAGGGTAGAGAAATCAGACAGAATGTGTTCTCCGACTATAATAGAATAAAACTGGAAATCAATAACAAAAATACAGTCAGAACTCAATAACAAGTTTTTTAAATCTCTAAAAATATGTATATTAAACAACATTTCTAAGTAATTCATGAGTAAAGAGAAAGTATCAAAGGAAATTAATAAAAATATGTACAACTTAATAATGTGTCAAAAAATCTGGCATGCGGCTAGAATAGTGCTAAGAAGAAGTTCATAATTAAGCTTTTACAGCAAGAAAGTAGAGAAAGAAGAGCAAAATAAATCTAAAGCAAGCAGAAGGAAGGAAATAGAAAAGATCTGAGCTGAAGTCAGTGAAATTGATAATAGGAAAACAATTGGGAAAATTTAGCAAACAAAAGTTGGTTCTTAGGAAAATACCAATAAAATTGAGAAACTCCTAGCAAGACTGACAAAAAAGAAAAGAAAAAAAAGAGAAGATACTGACATCAAGAATGAATTAGAGAACATCATTACAGATCTTGTAGCCATTAAAAAGATACTACTACAAGCAACTTTTATGCTAATAAATTTGAAAACTTAGAAATAATTGACCAATTCCTTAAAAAGCACAAATGACAAAAACACAAGATAAAACAGAAAATCTGAATAGTCTTATAATCATTAACAATTACATGCATAATTTTCAAGATCCATAAACTAAATCTCCAGGCCCAGATGGTTTCACTGGTGAATTCTACCAAATATTTAAAGAAGAATTAACACCAGTGTTACATAATATCTTCCAGAATACAGAAGATGAAAGAACACGTCAACTCATTTTCTGAGGTTGCTATCGCCAAATAACCAAACCAGTCAAAACCAAAAAAAAATACAGGCCAATGTCTTTCATGAACTTAGACACATAAATTCTCCATAAAATATTAGCAAAACAAATCCAACAATGTTAAAAAGAAATGATTTGTTTTTGGTAAAGACAGCATCCCACTATGTTGCCCAGGCTGGTCTCTAACTCCTGACCTTAAGCAATCCTTCCACCTTGGCCTCCCAAAGTGCTGGGATTACAGGCATTAGCTAATCCACCCAGTGATTTTTGTCAGTAATCTATTGTCTCCAGTTGTTTTTGCAAGTTAGTTTCTTTGGTTCTCTGCAGTTTCACTATATCTAGGTTTTTCTTTATCTGTGTCTATCTTGTTTGGAACTTGCCATTTTTCCTGAATCTAATGATCATGGCTTCCATCAATTCTAACAACAAAAAGAAAAAAGGAAAAAAAAAAAAAAAAAAAACCTCAGTCTTCATCTCCTCAATGCTACCTCTTTCCCATGTTCTCAGTTCTTTCTAGAATGCTTATTAGAAGCATTTGAGATGTCTCACTCTATCATTCACATGTTAACTTCTATATCCTCAAAACCCAACAGTGCCTGGCATGTGGTCAGTGCTCATCTGTGGAACGAATGAATTATACTAAACCCATTGGAAATCAAAATAAATGCACCAGATCAAGGCAGAAATCAGGCATCTGCTGAAATCCAACTTCCTAGCAGTTGAATCTTTAACCTACTACTCCAGTCAGATACAAAAAGAGTTAAATCTGGGATTGTTTAATGAAAGGAACCAATTGTACAGGTACACCCTTTGGGAGTGTGGGAAGGGAGTGCTCCCTGTTTTGAGGAAATTGGATAAAATGGCTCAGAAAATACGTACAGAACCAACCTAGGGACACATCATCAATGACGTGAAATCAAGATTGGTTCATGTTTAAAGTTTCCTTTTGGGTACTTAATTTGCATTGGCTGTGCACCTACTAGAATATTATCACAATTCTGCAAGGTAGGCACTGGCATCAATATTTTATGTAATTAAACTGAGGTATAAATTGAAGTAACTTGCCCAAAGTTATACAGCTGGTCTCGAACTCCATACAGATAGTTAACTGGCTAAATCCAAATCTGATCCAAGATCTGCCCAGCCCTAAAGCCCATACTCCTCCCACCACGCCCTGCCACTTGATCAGATGCTGCCTACTGGGTCAAACTTGGAAAACTGAACCAACTCTATCAGATAGGAAGTCATCACTTAGTGCCTTACATTATAGTGTTTGAACCATGACATTCTGGCTTATCAATCTATAATAAAAATTATTACAATGTGTTAAAAAGCTCTTTATTCATTCACATATATTATTGCATTAAAGGTTCACTCCATACCCATGAGTAGAAGCAGCAAAAAGATAACCACTCCACTTTACATATGAGGAACCTGAGATTCACAATACATAATGTGCTTCTTCCAAATTGACAATGTGAGTGAATGGAAGAGTGAAAAACAGCTCGATTTCAGGTCAGCTTCACCCTTCTCTCCCAAAGACAGTGGACACAGTGGTGTGCAGCTCTCATTTTCACTTATAGAATGTTTATAGAAAACCTTTAACAACAGAATTAGAGAAACTAATCAAAAACTTCATAAACTGTGAAGAAATTATATATCATCTTTTACTTTTGTTAACTCATTCAAAATTTTACTGACTTTAGATTTCAGGCATTACATTGGTTATATTTACAGTAAAAGTATATGGCATTTTATCATTTTTTTTCATATCAAGTGAGGCCTGGGGTGTGGTTCTTTGAAAATTTATAAAGAAAAAATTTGCATAATTATCTGATACATGTAAACTAAATCCTCACCACTTTCCTCTACTACTATAGTGTACCTTACGCCAGCAGTTACCCAATTAGAAAATTTTATCGAAACTTAATGCGAGTGAGTAATTTCTTGTTGCAAGTTTACAACTATTAAGATATGATCATGAAAATAGGTTGGTCACTAATAAACAAATTTGTAAATAGTGTTAAGGATCAGGCCCAATATTAGCATGAACTCCCTCAGAATCAATAAAAGATATTTTTTAAACAAAAAATAATTCAAGTCACCCAAAAATGTATCTATTTCGTTTTTGTTATTAACCACATGGACACCACATGAGGATTGTTAGGATTCTAACAATTTTAAGATTGTCAGAAGCAGCATATGGAGGAAGAAATAGTGCAAAAGAGCTAAAAACATTGCTCGGAAAGCAACAAAGTTCCGATTGCCACTCAAATAGTGGGCAGTACTTCCTTTTGCTGGGGGCAGGCCAAAGAAAAGAGCAGTGTGTGCCTGTGTCACAATTATTCAAGTCCACCTCTTGTCCCATGGAGCACAGCTTAGACCCCAGTTGACAGAATAATATAAACAGATATTCTGTTGGGTGACTTGATTTTATTTTTACATAAAATCTTTCAGAAAAGAACTCTAATAATTTTGATGTGATACCATTCTAGAGAATAACTAATATTTTTACTTTATCGATTTTTAATTTTAGAGATGGAGTCTTGCTCTGTCACCCAGGCTGGAGTGCAGTGCCGTGATCCTGGCCCACTGCAACCTCTGCTTCCTGAGTTCAAGCGATTCTCCTGTCTCAGTCTCCCAAGCTAAGATTACAGGTGCACGCCACCACACGCGGCTAATTTTTGTATTTTTAGTAGAGATGGGTTTTTGCCATGTTGGCCAGGCTGGTCTCAAACTTCTAACCTCGTGATCTGCCCACCTCAGCTTCCCAAAGTGCTGGGATTACAGGCTTGAGCCACTGTGCCCGGCCCAGTCTTTTTCTCATATGCATACAAGCATGCACACATACACATTCTCGGAGATAATTCCAAAAGGAAGGAAAATACAGTCATAGTTCATAGTTTATTACAAATGCATATTATCCAACATGATAGAAATCCACGTGCCCCAGAATGTACAAGAAGGTATGCAATGTTCCAGAGTATCATTGTCAGTTCTGGTTTTTTTAATATATATATATGTGTGTGTGTGTATATATATGTGTGGGTATATATATATATATATAAAATATACATATTTTTTGAGACAGGGTCTCGCTGTCACCCAGGCTGGAGTGCAACGGCACAATCTCAGTTCACTGCAACCTCCGCCTCCCAGCCTCAAGAGATCCTCCCACCTCATCCTCCTGAGTAGTTGGGACTACAGATGCATGCCACCACACCCAGCTAATTTTTTTATTTCTTTTTGTAGAGACAGGGTCTCACTATGTTTCTCAGGCTGGTCTCGAACTCCTAGTCTCAAGTGATCCTTCCGCCTTGGCCTCTCAAAGTGCTGGAATTACAGGCATGAGCCACTGTGCCCAACCTGATTATCTGTCTTTTGAATAGTGACCCTAATGTGCTTTTCCAGTTCCAGTAACTTTTGATAAAATTTTTCAGCAGTGTCTTCATCTAGGTCCATCTGGAAAAGAAGCAAAAATAAAGATGTCTAGAAAGGAAAATTAAGATGAATAGTATTTGTATAAAAGAAAGTCATTCAATATATGAAACAAAAAGAAAGGAGGCAGCAGGAAAAGGCCATGGTGGCAGACACGTGGGGACTGTCAGGAAACTGAGAGCCTGAAGACATACTAAATGTCAGTCTCAGTTCCAACACTCACCAAACCCACTGATGCTTCCCTTAAACAGCAAGACTGAAAGATCCGCGTTTTGCTATCTCCCCCAACTTCTATATGCCCAGGAAACAGAAGACACCAACCAACTGTGATATCAAAGGACAAAACAGAAAAATCAAGAGTTTCGTGAATTTCTAATGGCTACTTACTTCCTAATATCCATCTGGCTTAGTAAAAAAGCCCTGGTTTGAGCTGGGCTCACGGCCCTCTAGATAAAAGATGATACTTCAGCCCCTGTTGAAACAATGGGTGCCAGAGCCATGAGACTATGTTCTGGCCAGTGAGATGTAAATAATACCTGTAGTCTCTTCAAGAGAAATAAAGCATCCCTTTTTTCTTCCCTTCTTCCATACCACTCTCCAGCCGCAGGCCTGAGGGCCACGCCCTAATGGCCAGGTGGTGACTGCAAGGAACTTGGGTTCCTGACAATTTGTGGAGCTGCCATGGCAGCCTGAGACTGCCTCTCTCGTAAATGCTTTTACAGGCAAGAAATTTAAGATTCTATCTGGTTCAATCCATAATTATTTTACATTCTTGTGTTTCATGCAGGAAATCTCGACAGTATGTAAAGGCAAACTTTCAGCCCTTTTAAAATAGCGATATCCTTTTTTCAAGCCAACACAGAGCCTAAACTTCAGGAACAGCCTCTTTGTTCACAAAACTGAAAGGCTAAAAATTAAATAAACTTTTGAACATTTTGAAAATAACATTTATTTTCAATCATGTTAGTTTTTCCATAATGGAACTGGAAGAAGCATTACAGAACTCTTCTAGTTCAACCCCATCTTTTAACAGAAGAGAAAGCTGACTTACCCAAATAATCAAAGGTTAAAATACTTTCTTCAATGCATTTCCATAAAATGCTAATGAGTATGTCAGTTTGTAGAATTAAACATTTTTTCCCTTGATAAACAAATCATTCCCTCTAAGTTAACAGACAGTAAGTTCAAATACACTCTGCTAGCCTAAAGTAAGTTATTAGTTTATAATAGAATTCCCCAAAGGGATGTTACAGGTTATGTAAAATTTGGTTTAAAAAAAATTCATGGTGAGGAACCGAAAACAGCAGGATTAAATATTTCACACACATTTCTTAACTGTTTCAACTTCTCACAGCCTTTACTTTGCTGATGTATGCTGTACAAGTCTCTGAAAGAGGGGAATGTAATATGAAGCATGGTTCAATTTTACTTGCTACAGGAACTGCTTCTTGCAAATCTTCTCAAGAAACTAGTATCCCACAGAATGTATTTTGAAAAACCTGGAAGGTTCACTTTTAGTGAACAGATAGCACAGGAAGCCAAGTGCATGGCTCCCCTTTCAGCTCATGCTACTAACAGACGCCAAGATCGATGCCAGTTACTTGACTTACCTAACAGTCACCTCAATCTTATTTTATCTTAAGCTAATACCTCCTCACAACAGGCTGGATCGTGGAAAATCGAAGGCTGAAATAAACCTTAGTCATGACAAAAGTATAACAAAGTACTTCTCTCAGTTTAAAATAAATGTTCTCATTCCCCAGTATGTAACTCTATGTTTGATTTCATTTTAGATTACACCAAGTCTAAAAAACACAGTACTGATTTGATTTTTTTTCTGCACATTATCCTGTTCCTCTTCAAAACACCAATCTATTAAAGCTGATAATTGTCACAAGCAGAATTGAATACTCAAAGGGAAGTTAAGTTCACACAGAAAAACACTTCCTATTTCATCCAACTTGCAACGTATTTACTGAGCGTCTACCATGTGTAAGGCAGTCCGCTAGGAAATGGGGTATGACCCTCCTCCTCACAGAGCTTACATTCTGACAGAGGAACCCGAAGGTGAACAAGCATGATCTGCAACAGGTACAGGATGTCAAGAAAGCCTACCACAGAGGCACCCAGGCCTGGTCTACAGGGTCACTAAAGGCTATGAGATAAGCTAATCTGAAGGATGAGCAGAAATTAATCATCAAGAGGCTGAGAGCAGCTTAGGTCAGGAGAACAAGATGTGCAAGAAACAGGAGAGAGCAGGACGAAATAAAATCAGGCCAGTGTGATGCTGGTGAACAGTGAGTACTCAGAGAAGGGAAGCTGGGGGGCTGAGGGGCTGGTCAGGAACACGGGCTTAATTCATCAACCCAGCAGCAAACATCAGTGCAACAACGTAAGCACATTTACCTTCTGGGTCATAATGTAATTTCTTCCAAAGCCAGTGGTGGCACTGAGATATTTGATCAGAGGATTGAGAGATTCGGGCTTTTGGTGGAAAAGCCATACCTGGAAAGGAAGGATGTGTCAATGATTTGTTTCTTCTGCCCAAGGTGAGTGAGGCTGGTGGAGATTCACAATCAGCACTTTATAGAGCTCCCCAGACAAATTATAAACATCTTCTCAAATATCATCAGTGAACGGTTTAGCAAATGTATTGAGAACTAATTAAAATATAGTTTAAAAGCACTTGCTTCTATAATCAATTTGTGTTCCTACAATAAACACATTTATTTCTGTAACATTTACCAAAACAAGAGCATCAAAGCCAATTCCATTTATGTTTTCCTTAGCTAATTTCAATTAAGTCAAGATTTAATAATCTACTAAGTACTACAGTGCTAGGTCCTTAGGTTTCCAAAGTGAATAGCAAAATTCCTGAAGGAGCTCAATGGAATGAGGGAGACAAACATAAAGAACTGACTCAGATACAATGGGTTTTTAATGTAGGACAATTCTGATCCATTAGTAGAGGCTGCCTCTGGAGCTCTGGGTTGAAGAATATTCAGAGACACCACTTGCGTACAACAGAAAGGAGTATTATAGCCCATTAGTAATGTCTGCCATTGATGAGGAAACACACGCAACCCATTTCCATGTGTGATTTAAGGAACTCAACTGGCTTCCTAATAAAATAACAACTTGATCCTCTAAGAAAGGGAAGAAAATCTTCATAGAGGGGAATGGTGTTGAACTTTGTTATCTTGGCTCTTGACCCACAAGATGCTCTTTCTCCATGGGAAATCACGGACTGATTGTGCAGTCATCGTCCTGCTTTGCCTGCCCCTCCAGCTTTCCACTGCTCTGTCTCTCCTCCAGCTGCTGGTGTATCCTGCCTCTAAAGAAGTGTTTTCCCTATAGTCATGGTGCCCAGTGCCATGGTAAATGTCAAACTTGCAAACTTCACTCCTAATGTTCTGCGCTTAGCCTTATAGTCCGCTTTAGCTCCAAACAGGACCTCGATTATTCACAGAGCTTATTCTCTTATTATCTCTTCTGTCGAAATTATTTCTACTACGAGTGAACCTGTAATTCACATCTGCTAAGCCATCATACAAGTTATAAAAACTTCAGTAACATACCAGCGCTTCTGTTCCATTGTATGGTGTCAAAGTGAATGCATTTGCAAAAAAGCGAAGCTGCAGAAAAGAAAACAACAGTTATTTTTGTGGTAGTTTAGAATACAGTCACAAAATAATTATTCATTTAAATATTAAAAAAGAAAACTTGCCTTTCTGATTATAGAACATTTTTTAAGTAACAAAAAATAGAGGTCAAAAAAGAAACATCACTTAATCTCCATACTCCAAATCAACCACTTTTAACACGAAGGTCTATTTACTTCTGATCTTTTCTTTATGCCTGCCCTAAAGGAGAGATATTTCTTCCTGAGCCCTAAAGGGAGAATCATTTCCTAAAAATAGCATTTTTCAATGTGTGCCAGAGAAACGATGGTCCTGCAAGATGTTCAAATCACGAAACAAAAATATGGTTCTATAGTTACATAATGTACAATTATCCCCTTTTTGGGAACTGTTAATGCACATGACCACTTTGAAAACTTAGAGAAGTCCAATTTAACAATGTTTAACATGGGTTTTCTGAAATTATATGATTACAGAACTCTTGGGATCTGTGGTGCATGAGCAATGAAACATTCCTTTAAAGAGAAGTGGACACTCAAATGGTGGTGTGGCAGTAATACTTAGAAATATAAAGCAGAGGTTTCACATTTAGTAAGTTCAAAACCTCAAGTTAAATGGCATTCAGGTTCATTCCTTAAATCATTTCCCAACCCTTAAACACATCTTCTAGGTCCCAAAAAGAGATTTTATGAGCTAAGAAAAGAAGTATTCATCACTTACTAGCAATATTGCCGGCATCAACAGTGTCCATATAAAGGGAGGCAGAATTCCATATGTCAAATTGGTCAGTGCTGTACCTGGACACACCACATTGGAATACAGACCCTAGGAACAGACAGGGGTAGCAATAAGACTTTAACTTAATGTGTATTGACTCAGTCCAGCTACATGCTAGTTAATAAAAGAGGTATGTACATGAGCCAGAAGTCAGGTAATAAAGAATTTACGTTTTGAGTTGTCTCTGAAGGTGGGTAAAACATTTATGTTGAAGAATCATGTATTAAGAGAACCCACTGTGAGAGGCACCCAGGATGTAAAAATTAGTAGGACAAAGTCTCTATTCTCATGACCTTGCAGTATAAAAAATAACCAATCTTCAAGCTGGGGGAGAAAAGCAGGGCCTGGTTATCTGAGTTTTCCCTATTATTGGCTTAACTGAAGATCAACTTTTCAATAATCATGAGCATTTACGATTAAAGGATGTACAGAGTACAGTCCTTGCATTCAAGAAGTTTCTGGCCTAATAAATAGACAGTTAAACCTAAAGTATGTGTCTGTTTCCCTGCAGGTACATAAGACCCATACGTCTAGCTTGAGGTGGGTGCTCCCGGCATCAGGCTGTATGTGCTGTCACTTTCTCCAACTGAAGATCTCTAAATCAGGTCCTTAGCCTAGAACTCATTTTAGAAAGTTCCACCCTATAAAGAGAGCCCCAATTAACACAGAGCTTATTTAATCTAAAGGGTCCTAAGTGATCTATAGTTAAGCCCTGGAGCCCTGGGACTATCATGAGGATAAGTCTTAGCTCGTGACCTTTTTCTAGAGGATTGCTGGGAAATCAAGGGGACTCTCAGGGATGGTTGATCCATGTCAGGCAATGCCAAGACTCTGCAGCACCAAATAAAGGAGGAAAAGCCTCCAGGTTCTGTTGCTTAGGGTGCTATCTGTTCATTGAACTGTCTGTTACAGACAGAACCTGAGAATCCCCTTGATTTACCAACAATCCTCTAGAAAAAAGTCAAGAGCTAAGACTTATCCTCATGATAGTCCAAAAGTTTTTCCTAAGAAAATAATGTACTCTGCCCCCAAAACAGCTAAGGAAAAGTTCTTATTCTAGGAACTACCTAGGAACACTTGTGGACTATTCTGTCCTAAATGAAGAAATCTTCAAACTAAAATCCAGGGTTTCCAACATATATAATTTTCTGATGTTGAGAGATAGAAAAAGAAAGAAAGAAGAAGACAATCTTAACCAAGACTGTATCCTTCCATTTGTTTAATTATAGGGATTAAATTGTGATGATCCTGAGTATTTCTATATGGCTTGAGTCGGGGAGGATGCATGGATGATTCAAGTCTATCAGGCAGTCTATATAGAACCTGACAACATTTCCAGTAACACAGGGCTTCAAAAGGAATACTGTAATGTCATTCTTTCTCAGCTGCTTCTTTCCTCATAAAGGCCAGGGAGAAAAAGTCATTGGCTGAGAACCAATCTCAACAGATTTTACAAGCAATAGCTAAATGTCCCTCTTTCATAAAAGATAGAATCCCAAACCTTACTTGATAACTGAGACTTAAATAGAATCCCAGACCTTTCTATGAAAGGAAAAGCTAATCCCTCTAAAAGGGAGTTCTCAGAGTACCAGGAAGCAGTTGTGACAAGTTTTTAAACGTCTCAAGAAACTTCGGAAGGAGGTGCACAATGGGGCCAACATGCTGAGTCCAACCTGCAATATTAACAGCCTATACAAGAACACGTACAGGCATCTGCAGACCACATGCACCAACACCTACACATGTGCACACACCCAAAAAATACATGCACAAACACATGTGCACACACCCACAAAACCCATACACGTACATATGAACCCCCTACACATGGGTAGGCACACAAATACATATCCACGCTCAAGCATATCCACATGTATGTATTTGTACAGACACATGCACACACAAACTCACATTCTGAATACAAAGCACTGCTGTGAGTGCTTCATCCAGATCCCCTCAGTCCATCTTCCCAATAAATCTGTGAGGCAGGCACTATTACTATCCCTATTTTTCACATGAGGAAACTGAGGCATAGGGAGATTAAATAATATGCCTAGGGTTACAAAGAGTCAGGATTCAAATTCAGTCCTAGAAAGTATGCTCTTAGCTTCAACTTTATAAGAGGCATGATTCAGGCTGGGTGCAGGCGCTGTAATCCCAGCACTTTGAGAGACTGAGGCAGGCAGATACCTGAGATCAGGAGATCGAGACCAGCCTGGCCAAAACAGTAAAACCCTGTTTCTACTAAAAATACAAAACGTGGGTGTGGTGGCACATGCCTGTAATCCTAGCTACTCGGGAAGCTGAGGCATGAGAATCACTTGAACTCAGAAGACGGAGGTTGCAGTGAGCTGAGATTGTGCCACTGCACTCCAGCCTAGGCAATAGAACGAGACTCTGTCTCAAAAAAAGGGGGGGGCATGATTCTAAGAGCCAGATCACAAAATACCACCTGATAAAGGTAGCCATTCCAGAATAAGCCAGGTCTAGACTATCACATAAGGCTTATATTTCTATGTCTAATTCATGATCCAAGAAGCTCCCTTGAGGGAAAACATAATTCTTGATCATCTTTTTATTTCACTTTTCTCCTCAACCCTAAACCTGGCCCAGTGCCCTAAACATGATAAGTCTTTTATAAATGTTAGTGAAATTAAACTTCTCCATAGCCCCATACTCATACAACACTGTTAATCAAAGCAAACAAAAGAAAATGTCCAAGGGGAAGACTGGAGATTTTCAGGTAAGAATTTAGACCTGGGCAACAGAGAGATAAAAGAAGCAGTAAACTGCAGACCATAGTGGCCACAAGGACTCAGTATGACCAACAAGGGTCACCATCCCCTGTAAAACATCCTATAAACTGAGATCCTCATAGAGACAGAGCTCTGGAGTCTTACCTAAAACCACCACTATCCAGAAGGTTTTATAACTACTTCACTGTCCTATAAACATCTGCTATGACAACCACTAGGAGGCAGCATGGTGCAGGGGGAAAAGTCCAAGCCATAAAGTCAGCCAGCCTCGGGCTCAATTTTGAGCTCTACCATTTACAAGTTGTGTGACCATCGGGTAAATGACTTAAGTTCTCCGAGATTTAGAGTCCTCATCTGAAAATGGTTATACTTAAACCCACCTCCATATAATGAGGCAGGTATTTAATAACACACACAGATGAATACAGAACCTGAAACACAGCAAGCACCAAAACAGTAGTTATTATCACTTTTAGTAGTGTCACTCTGTTAACATAAGTTAGAATTCCTGAAGAACCACAGAATGATGAATGAACTACCTGTAACTAAAATGTCAGGAGCTAATTATCTCTGCCCTAACATTTTCGTATACACCAACTATCAATCTAAACTACAAAAGTTAGTGGAAAGCCAGCTACCTTACTAGGAAATCAATAGTAGGTAATTAAGAGAACCTGCCCTGCCATTTCCATATCACTGAGATGGGCCTTACCTGCTGGTTGAAGTTCCTGTTCAAAGCCACACTCAGAAGGTCAGTGGCATATTTGGAAGAACTGTAGGGCTCCTTGCCTTTGCTGTGCTGGAAGTCGTCGAGGCTGAAATTAGATTTCCTTGCATTGCGAGACGATGTCCAGATGAGCTGAGATGGACTGTCACTGTGACAAAGGAGAGGCTCTAGTTCCCGAATCTGGGTGAAAGAAAAAAAAAAAAAGAACAAAAAAGTATTAAAATATACTGGCAGAATACAGATAACAATTTTGAAACCACTGTACATCTATACTGAAATTGAACAATTAGGAGGGAGGATGGTGGGAGTCAGGTTTGTCACTGTTGAAGTGAGACATCACAAATAAGCATGGGGAGGAAGCTAGAATGATCTATATGGTAAGAGATTAGGGTCAGAGACATCAGTATTAACTAGTTATCTAAAAGAGACATGAATTAGTTACATAGAAAAATATTTATAGATATGCATACATACATGAGTTAGTACGCTAGTATGCACACACATATCTCTGTAGTCTATTAGCACAGAGGGTTTAGAAGACACTGATCTCTCAGTAGCAATAAGCACCCAGATCTTGGTTTCTAATAACCATTCTCTGATAAAAGAAAACATATGTCTTTAGAAAAGTATCTGATTCTAGGACTGAACAAGGAAACACACAAGATGATTCTGAAGCATCTTGTGGTGCCAGATAGTAAGAAACTGCTCAAAATGAAAGCTAAAACAAAAACAGAAAACCACAATGATGGGGGTGTGCCAAAGAGATACAGGAGCCAACTGAAAGAGCTCCCAGTGGTTAAAAGTGAAAACATTTGAGCAAGAAAATAAAATAGTATTTATAATTTCAAAGCAGGAAATACATATTCATGAGTCCATGTGGAAAAAATAAATGACTGAATAAAGACATAAATAAAAGAGAACAGACAAATCTCCCTTGCAGAAAAAATCCAAACAATTTCTGTAGATAACCCACTCTCTTAAGGAGGTAAAGCATTAGCCAGTATGCATTGGCTGCACATAGTAACTTTCTTTCTTTTTCTCTTTTTTGAGACGGAGTTTCACTCTTGTTGCCCAGGCTGGAGTGCAGTGGCATGATCTCGGCTCACCGCAACCTCTGCCTCCTGGGTTCAAGCAATTCTTCTGCCTCAGCCTCCCGAGCAGCTGGGATTACATGCATGTGCCACCATGCCCGGCTAATTTTGTTTTTTGACAGAAATGGGGTTTCTCCATGTTGGTCAGGCTGATCTCGAACTCTCGGCCTCAGGTAATTCGCCCGCCTTGGCCTCCCAAAGTGCTGGGATTACAGGCATAAGCAACCGTGCCCGGCCCAACTTTCTTTCAAAAAGTAGAGTATGAAAGGGGAGAAAGAAAAAGTAACTTAACAATGGAGAAACCTGACAAACATTACTTCAAGCCAGGAGAGCAAGGTTAATATCAACACTGAGAAGTCATACTGATAGAATACACCCTTGATATGATATCATGAGAATGTCACTTTACCTCTGTGACATTTCTCCCAAAAACCACATTCTTCAGTCTCACCATGAGAAAAACATCAGACAAATCCCAATTGACAGTCTACAAAACACTAAGCAGTACTCCTCAAAACAGTCAATGTCATCAAAAACAAGGAAAGTCTGAGAAGCTGTCACAACCAAGAAGAGCCTAAGGAGACATGACTGCTAAATGTAATGGGATCCTAGAACTGAAAAAAGACATTAGGCAAAAACGAAACCGGCATAAGTGTGTACTTTAGTTAATAATAATGTAGTAAAATTGATTCATCTATTTTGACAAATGCATCATACCAATGCAAAATGTTAATAGGGGAATCTGGGTGTAAGGCATACAGAAACTCTCTATATTATCTCTGCAGTAATTCTGTAAATCAAAAACTATTAGTACACTTATTGAAGAAAAATCTACTAGGAAAGCTTCCAGAAGTATTCCATGCTTACAATAAACAAGCCAAATGCAATCAAGAAAACTCAAACATGAGATTAAGTCAGTTAACTGGTTGCTCAACTATAGCAATGCCCCGTGCCCAGAGCTTTACAGAAACTATCACACCAAATACTAGCTTATTAAGCCCACAGCTTTTTTACCAGGATAAAATGGCCAAAGACATTGGTCTCAAACACCTCCTGAAGTCCATCAGCAGTGATCTTATCACCCTGGGTCAGCAGGCCTTCAGCTGTGGAGAACATATGAATCACTTTTCTGAAATAGCAGAAGATAATTGCATGACTTTTTAAAGCTTCTTTAACTGGAAATGCTGAAAACACTTCCCAACCCATCCCCCCCCCCCCCCCCCCCATAAACTATACCTCCCTTGATTCTGTAATGACAGGAATAAAAATACCTGTTTCTCAGACTGGATTATTGCATTAAATGAAATGCCAAAGTCCCTCCTTCCCCCGACTAATTCACAGAAGTACTTACACACGTATAGCTCACACTACCAATAGGAACTTGAGTCTCTCAACAATCTGCTGCTAAAACTCTTTACCTCTTCCCCAATCAAGTTACAGGTAAACTGTTCTAAACGAATAATAAGCTATGCCAAAGGGAAAAAAGTCTTCCTGTGTATAAAGTAGGTTTAATTGCCAAAAACAAAGTTAAACAGGTTGTTTTTTTAACTGGGAATTCTTCAAACATATTAATATAGTGTTCTGCTGTGAGGTCAATTCAGTAGGTCAAGGCCAACATGGAGACAGACAGAGAGAGAGAGAGAGAGAAAGAGAAAGAGAGAGAGAGAGAGAGAGAGAGAGAGAGAGAGAGAGAGAGAGAGAGTCTGTCTGTCTTTTAATGAAAAAGAAGTAAAGCAAAAGTACTGGTATAGTAAGTAGCACATAGTAAGAATGCCTATTTATGAGTAAGTGTACTGGGTCACAAAGTAAGATTTATTCCTATAAATAAGAATTCTCCCGGTTGTGTTTCAACATTTTTGAAATTTTTGAAAGCCACTACACTAATGTGTAATGAGAATTTCCCAGGAAGACATTAGTTCTCTGCATTTCCCCAACCTACTGGTCACAGCACCTGACATACAACTGGGAAACAGTTCAAAGTAGCTTTCCTGGAAGTTGGAGTCTCTCTGAGAACTCTGCCTAATTTCAAAATGTTCTTGCTAATAGGCATATCCAGGCAGACCAAAAAATGATCTTCTAAACCATTCAACCATTTAGAATGTACTGGGACTTAGAATACCATACAAAACAGAACTTTCAGCACTCCCCACAAAAGAGGATTGCTTTTCTTTCATGATATGGTTGCATCATCTCCTTTTTCTATCTTCAACCTTTTCAACGACCCCTTACCTTTCATCCCCCCAACTTAACACACCAGCAAAACTAGGCAGAAAAATGAACACATTCCTTCCAATCAGTTCATCCAGAAAATGGAAATTACCTTGAAAAGAGGCCAAAGAAAAGTGCTTTGATATTTAGCTGTGGATTAGGCATGATCCCAGCATTTAGATATATACAGTCTAATCTCTGAAACCTGCAAGTAAACAACCAAACGAGATTGTGAGTTGCAAGTAAAAGCATCAGGTCAAGATTGTGCATTCTATCTCTAGAGTGACTAGAATCAAGGAGGCCTAAGAAAGACAAAAAATACTTTTTAAATTAATAAATTAGCCACAGCAAGCTGAGAAGAATTTACAGTACATTAAAGTTACAGCATTTCTTTCTCAACAGTTTTTCTTTAGCCACAGTAAACATCTGAGAATTCTTTCTTTGGTAGTGGCTTCAAACAGAATCTGTGGACTTTAAGTAAAACCTCTGATCAATAATTCCTTCCAGCTCTGTTCTCTCAATAAGGAACTGCAGCAACCCTCTATCTGTTAAACCCACTCCACTCTCCTCATCTTACAAAGTCTCTTGCTTTTAAAAAAAAAAAAATCCACATCTCCTCTGGTTGATAAGTAAAATTTATATAATACTGATATTCACCTGACTTGATCTATTAATGTTGAAATCTGAATGCCAAAATATATAATAAAACAGAAGATCCATGTGAAAACCTTTCAGTGTTCATGGACAAGTCCTATGTATCATAAAATAATGAAAGTTCATAAGAATACAATGAGATTGTAAAAGATGAATCGGGGTAAGATATTCTTGCTGGGCTCCCTCCTGAATACTTGTCATGGAAGGGATATGAAATGATGAGTTGAAAAAGCATTTTCAGTTTTAAACGTATGTAAGCCTTCATCTAGATGTACTGGTTTTGAACTAGGTTCAAGGCAGGTAAAGCCTGCTCTCATGATACTCACAGACACCATAAATATTCAGAATATCTCCTAGAGTTCTATGTACCAAACTGTCTCTGACTAACCCAAGACATTAAGAGCCACAGCTTCTAAAGTTAGGACCCTGAACTACATGCATGGTCTTCAGTACAGATCACATACAAGTATTTCTTCATCAGCCTATAAATAATTGACAAATGACTCAAATTATTAAACTGACCATTTAAAATGCTGATATTGTTACCATCAGTTCATCACATAAGTGCCACAAAGATAGTGTGAGTTCATCCATTGTTGCTTGTTCTATTACCTTATTTGCCAACTTTTATCTAAGAATATTAACATATTTGGCTAGGAACAGAGAGGAAATGTTTAGTAAAGACACCAAATTAAGCTCTGGCTTCAGTAAAATGGCATACCACTCATCGATAAAATAATTGACACATTGCTCTAATATGGATAAAACAGAATCACTGTTTCTTACTAGTTTTCATCTGCACATATCTAATAGAAGACAATGCTACAGATAGAAAGACCAGGTGTCAGGGATGGTGCTACTTGAGCCTTTAGAAGGAATCTCAAGCTCTCTTTAGCTCTAGTTGACTTCAAGCTTAGAACTGAAGAGATCCATTTGAGCCACTGAGTGCAGTTTCTTGACATAAGCAAGAATCTATCTGGACACTTTCATATATTCCATATTTGTGAATATCATTACAACCATCATTTCCTAAACTTGAATAACACCAACCATCTCAAAAAAAAAAAAAAAAGGCTGTTTTGTGGACTAAAAAAATACCTCAAAACTTCACTACAATGCTGATGACAGGTAGCTGGGACAACTTACTGGTACCACAGCCTCACTGCCTTGAATCTGTGCTAAGTTGCTAAATATCTTACAAAATAGTAAATTATTAAACTTGTGATAAAGTACCGAATATCTTGAACCTTTGAAGGCATTCGGGAATAGTCAGTACTATAAACGTTAAAACTTTAGGTCTCAAAAGTAAACTGCATCGGAATGGGCTATTATTAACTGGGAAATGAAGGTTCTTTTCTTCCAAATAAGAGAATATAACAAAATCTAAACAAATCAGGTAAGAAGCCAGCTGGCTAAGAAAGTTTGGGAAAAGAATGCCTGTAAACATGATTTAAAAGTCGTAACTTCTCTCAACTTCATAGTTTTTATCTCCATAAGGACATTCAGTATACAGTTTCACAGCCCTGGAGACTCTTAAGTTATGGAGGAGTAGGGGATATAGAATATATCACAATTTATGTGAAAACAGAACCTAGAAAATCTCCTCAGGTTTTTTTTTTTTTTTTTTTTCTTTTTTAAGATGTGGCAGAAAACTCTAAGAGCTCAGCAGTACTGGAGAGAGAAACCACATTTACAAAGGACTAAGGCCACACTGAGAAGAGCCAGAGCGAAGAAAACTAGCTTTCACTTTGTAACTGGTGCATTTGGAAGAGGGAAATGCAAATTATTATCAATTCACATAAAATACAAAGTATTTTTCTTCAGCAAATGTCTTCATTAAGAAGGGCTTCCTTGTTTCTACCCATTTCATTTTACTGTCCAAGGAAACAAGGTAGTTATTTGTCTCTTAAGTGCCTCAATACTAAAATATTTGAAAATTAATTATTCAAGATAGTCCTAGGGCGGCATAGACTAGTGCAGGGTTCTTGGCCTCTTTTCATCATACATTCCTCCTAAAATTTAAAAACAAACAAATAAATAAAAAGCCATCTCTGCCCAGAAAAATGCATTGTGCACCCACATGCAATTTTGTGTTCACCTGCAGGGGAGTTATACGTTATACTCTATAAGTTATACTCTATTCCTTCACATACCAACTGTTGATCAAATGTCTATTACATGCCAATTACTGTGAAGGTGTGAACAAATCTTTACTGGCCTAGGGAAAAAAATACCCCTTAGGAAGCAGGGAGAAGCCCTGGGGTCTTGGACTCACTCAACTAATATAAGATTGGATGACCTTCCTAGGGACATTACCCTTATTTCTGTGTCTCAGTTTCTTCACTTGTTAAATGTCACTACTTGCCTTATCTACTTAATGAATTCATTATGTGAAGGAAAGATGTAAAAAATGAATTCAAATGTCAAAAGAGTTACCTTAACGTAAGGCAGTGCAACTGATCACACATCAGGATGTACTTATAAATTAGTCTCCATGAAATAATTATGATCATGATTGAGACTGAAAATGTGGTACCAGGCACAATGGCTCACGCCTGTAATCCCAACACCAACTGATCACACATCAGGATGTACTCATAAATTAGTTTCCATGAAATAATTATGATCATGACTGAGGTTAAAAATGTGGTACTGGCCGGGTACAATGGCTCACGCCTGTAATCCCAGCACTTTGGGAGGCCGAGGTGGACGGATCACAAGGTCAGGAGTTCGAGACCAGCCTGACCGACATGGTGAAACCCCATCTCTACTAAAAATACAAAAATTAACCAGGCCACCGTGGTGGTGCGTGCCTGTAATCCCAGCTACTCAGGAGGTGGAGGCAGGAGAATCACTTGAACCCAGGAGGCGGAGGTTGAAGTTAGCCAAGATCACGCCATTGCACTCCAGCCTGGGTGACAGAGCAAGACTCCATCTCTTAAAAAAATTTAAAAAAAAGAAAGAAAATGTGGTACTGAGACACAATGGGTCACCCTATACAGATTTCCTCAACATAACTGCTTACACTGCACCTGTTTCTTTTTAGGTTTTTCTTTCCTCTCTTATTTTATTAAGTGTTATGCTGCACAATCACGTAAGAAAAAAAAAATCCATCAGCAAGAGATATACCTTTGCTTAAGTTCCTTGGAGGCCCGGAACACGGACTGCAGGTTGCTGATATCCACCTGGACAATGGTGACCTCAGCAGTGGGGTGAGAGGCCAGCAGAGAAGCACGGACAGCTTCTGCCTTGTTCCTATTCCTGCACGCCAAACACAGATGAAGCTCATCATCTTCCGCCAGCAGCCGCTTGCAGAGGGCCAGGCCAATGCCACTGGGAAGACAATTCAGACACAAGATGTGGGTTATCTGGGATGGCATCAGGTAGAGGCATTTCTCTCTGGTTCAGAAAACTGTGTCAACTTGACCTCCACTGAGAAGCCCAGAAAAACATAAAAGACTCAACAATTATTTAAGAATGGAGGAATCCTCCACTCCAATAGTCACTTGCTTGAGACACAGTCTAGTTTGTGTTTTTCTCATTTTGAAAAACTTCAATGACACAATAACTGGACTGAAAACAAGAGTTGTTCTTTAGTTTTGCTATTACTGGGCTTTATCCTGCCAGTGGTTTTCATTTTGTACTTATTATGCCACTCATGAGAATGATTTAATATATCACCAGTAAGGGCTGAAAAGAGCATCTTATTAGCTGTTTCCTATGTGCATCTTTACTTTGCTGTCTAGGCTCCTCAGGGGCAAGGGCTTTACCACCTATTGGTATCATAAACCCCATAAGGAGCACCAGAAATCTCCGATAAAGGAACAGATGAATCTTTCAGATGAGGCATCAGTAACATGGCAGGATGTACAAATCCCTCTCGACAACTATGATTAAATAATAGAAAAAGAAAGAACTCAACGTGATTATGTAGAAGGTAGGAATACACTAAATATTAGATGAGGACCAAGAAAAGGGAAGCAGGGATGAGTACAGCATTTGGAGACAAAGAACTTCAAAACCAACACTGTAAAACCGCATAGGAGTGGTGACATCAGTCAGATCAGCCTGGCTGATAGCAATGAAAAGTTGGGTAATAATTTCTCTTTCATGACTTAAGCTGATTCCAGGAAAATATATTAATAGTTAAAACCCAAAAAGAGCCTGGAACCATCAGTAATCTGTTAGCACCAACAACAAAGCATCAAAAACAGTTATTTGTCCTCACATGAGAACAGCAGGTATTTAATATATAATTGCACATATCACAATATATGTAAAAGAAACAGACAAAATCAATTCTGACTTATTTCAGTACCTTCCACATAAGAAGCACCAATCAACTGTTGAAGTCACTTGAGAGGGTATGCTACAAAGTTGCCAACTGCAGACACCTACCAAGCTGGCTTAGTTAATATGCATGTGGTTGAATAATTGAAAGTGGATCAATCTTAAATGTTTAACATGTCCTCTATCTTAATCATTTAAAAATGCCAAATGCAACTAGTAGAAAAAATGGTTTGATTGGCTTCATCCTCTACACATTTTTCATGGAAGTGCAAATGACAGGTAAGAGGCTGAGAGACTAAGTGAGCAACCCTGGAATTATTATGAGCTAGTTATTCTGCACCCCAACCATGCCTTCATATGAAAAGGTTAACTTTCTCTGGGTTTCTGAAGAGTGTGTTAGCTCTCTAGCACTGAGCTAAATGGAAGGGGATTGTTTTTTCTCCACAGTCCTAATGCTCATGGGTGTTCAAATTTGTAGGCAAAAGGATTGTACAGACAAAACACCTGTAGTATAAGACATGATCACGTGGTCAGGAGCAAACTGCTGGGCACTGACGATCAATACGAATAGCAGGCAAAGATGGAAAAGGGGCGGAGCCCGCGTGAGTACCCTATTCCCTTGATAACCTCAGGATCATCACTGCCACACTCATCACTTACTGATGTTCTAGTTTTCCTTTTCACTGTCATGTTTAATACCAAGTACCAGTTACTGAGCACCTCAAGAGGCCGGCACGCTCCACACCTGCTGCAGAGACTCCGGGAAACCTAGGCAAAGCCAGGGGCGGGCGCTTCCGGGGTCCGTTCGTGAAAGGTCGCAGATCCCTGCTCTCTCGGACCCCTCATCCGCTGCCACCTCTGCCAACCCAAAGGAGGCCTCACCTGCTCGCGCCGGTAATCAAAACCACCTTTCGCATCTTCGCGCATTCACACTTCCAAGCAGTGAAGCAAACGCCGCCGCTGCTTTCGGAAGTCCTAAAATTTCGGGCAGCAGCCGGGCCCACCTCACCCGTCACCAATCAGAGTACGGCCACGCCCCGCCTCCCGTTGCGTCATCGAGTCTGCGCTGATCCCGCCAATCTCAGTCCGCCAACCGCTCCCTGCCCTCGGAGTCGGCGTCGGGTGAGATAGGCCGAGGGGAGGAGCTGCGTGACGCAAAGCTCGGAGCCATTTCAGGCTCTTCTCGCTCCGCCTCAGCGCAGGTGTCCGTCACTGCCGCGTAGGGCTTATTGGAAGCCGGATCTTTAATCCTGGTGGGCGTGTCACCCGGCCTAGCTCTTAGGAGAGGAGTAACACGCACTGGGTCTGTGCCCTGGCGTCTGAGATTGGCACTTCATTGCAGGAAGGCCTCACGGTATTTGCACCAGTACTCATTTTAGAGAAAAGGTTTGAGTCTAGGAGCCAGAGTTGGGCGACTATTATTTAATTTTCCACTCCTTTTTGGATGTATAGATCCAGGCATTGTGCCACTTCACAGCCCAACTTCTGATCCCAGACCTCCTCCTCTAAAGAAACTTATTTGAGAAAATGAGCACTGATTTTGTTAAGAATTTTATGTAGAATCATGCGTAAATTACCAGTATTCAAAAGTTGGAATGTGGCGTGGAATCAGAATCTCAGAACTTCATTAGCGAAGTACTGAGAATGTGTTGTAACCTCCTATATCAGTGCATCTCAAACTGTGCTGAAGGGCCTGTTTGTGTTTCCAAGCCATCCCAGATGGGTGCTTTTAGAAAATACAGAAAAAAAAAAAAAGAAGTGCTAGAAAAAGAAAAGCAAAAGGCATACAAAACACAAGCCCCGATTTTTTTTAATTAGATTCAAGACTTATAAAAATACTCTGCCAAAATGAGGCAGAATAGGGTTTGGAGGCAGGGTACTTAAGGCCAATTCGTGTTGACTTCCTAGAGCTCAATCTAGGAAAAACAGCAAGGGCTGGGAGTAGGGATTCTGAGACCAATTGGTGCTGGCTTCCCAAAGCTGGATCAAAAGGAAAACACCTGGTTCTGGGGGCTGGAAAACTAGGGCCAATTAACACCAACTTCCTAAAGCTAAAGAAGGAAAAACCCCATCTCCCCACCTCCCAGTAGCAAAGGATCAAAGGCTACTCTCCCTACAACCTTCTGGTCCCAGACCAAACTGAGGGTTGGGCTGCTGTTTTTCAAGGTCCAATAACAAGATGCAGATGAACTGGGGAAGAGGAGAGTTCTTATTTCTGTAACCGGTTACAGGGAGAAGGCCTGGAAATTATCGCCAGACCAACTCAAAATTACAGTTTTTCAGAGCTTATATACTTTCTAAGTGATCTGTCTACCTGTAAGTGTGCATTTATCTAAAGACATAAGTGATTAACTTCTTTTAATCTGTAACTAAGGTCTGAGTCCTGAAAACCTTCCTCTGGAGCCTCAGCAAATTTACTTAACCTAAATGGGTCCAGGTGCTGGGGTGATTACCCTTGTATTTTCTCCTGCTAAGTCATGGAGGTTTGAGGAGTTCCCTTAGACCCCCCAATGAACTTGTTTGTGGAGGCCTGGGGAGTTTCTTCAGACCCACAATAAAACTTGTTTAATCCTAAATGGGGTCCTGTTAAGAATTCCTTCGTTATTTTGTCATGCTTTAAGAGGCCCAGGAAAGGCCTAGGCAAAATTCTTGATGGGCTTTTGTTACATCCCAGCCTTTGTATAAGGGCACTGGCTTTTAATATTTAACCACTTAGTCAGTACTGAAACAGTTGTTAGTGAGACCTGGCCTGCCACACTTCCACCATGTCTCAGATGGAAAGGGAAAGTGCCTTGGATTGGCTGTGGGCCAAGCACTAAGCATGGGCCATGCCATCATCTGCATAGGGCACACATTCACCTCAGCCTTTACTTAGCCATAAACCAAATCCTTCATCCAGGTAAGGGGTAGCCCATGGGGACCTCAAAAGAACTACTTAAAACCCAGAAAACTTTGTAACTTGGCCCTTGAGCCACTTGCTCAGGCCCACTCCCACCTTGTGGAGTGCTGTCTCAGTTTAATAAATCGCTGCTTTTGCCTTCACGGGTTCGTTCCTTTGTTACTTTGTGCATTTTGTCCAACTTTTCGTTCCAAATGCCAAAAACCTGGATGACTCACACTCAAGACCCTGCTTCCAGTGACAAAACTGCTATCAAGGTTTCTAATGCTTACTCTAGGTTTCCATATTTGTAGTAGACTGATAATGGGACCATCACTAGCCCCAGCTCACACGGAATAAAACTGTGTATCATACATCAAACTCTACTGAGCATACTTTAATCTATTTAATGGCCTCTTTCAGTGTTTCAATTATTTATGAACAGCAATGATCCCTAAAACACTGTGATAATTTATATTGGCTTTTGATCCTAGAGGTTTTGATCAATGATACCAACTTACTTAGTAATCATTTATCCTATATCAAGAAAATTAGATTGAAAGAACAAATCTGGTTATGAGAACATTAGATTCCTAAATAAAACTTTTTTTTTCTTTTTTAGACAGAGTCTCGCTCCATCAGCAGGCTGGAGTGTAGTGGTGCGATCTCGGCTCACTGTAACCTCTGCCTCCCGGGTTCAAGTGATTCTCCTGCCTCAGCCTCCCAAGTAACTGGGACTACAGGCACACGCCACCACACTCGGCTAATTTTTGTTTTTTGTTTTTTGTTTTTTCAGTAGAGACAGGGTTTCACCATGTTGGCCAGGCTGGTCTTGAACTCCTGACCTCAAGTGATCTGCCTGCCTCAGCCTCCCAAAGTATTGGGATTACAGGCGTGAGCCACCATGCCCAGCCAATAAAACTTCTTTATCATAGGGGTGGAAATCAGCTCCTGTGTTTATCCCACTTTCAACTGTTCTAAAGAGACCACAATTTAACAATATTTTCTGAAAGTCATGGAGTAAAATTAAGCCTAATTGTGAGAGTCTAGACCCAAAGGCTCATTTTTAAATGTCCTAGAGCTCAGAGGTGATGAGGAATAAGAAGAAGGAGACCAGGTTGTGTGCCTGTCTCATACAAAACTCATTTCTATAAAGAAGGGGGAGGGCCTGGGCTGTGGAGGCTCAGCATTACCGCAGTCTCTGGATGCCCGCCAGCCTAAGACAGATTGAATTAAGTGAAGTCCAGACAACTTCAGAGCAAGACCATCTGTCTCTCCTTTCCTCAAGATTTTCATTCAAGCCAAGTGATGAAACTACTCTCTTCCCTTTTTTCCACTAAAGTTGCTGTTTTCAAGGTGTTGTGACTTTTGAAAGATGGGCTGAACTGCTGGAGGTGCTCAGAGAGACTAGAATAGAGTTCTATTCACAATAGATGCCATTTAATTCTATATTTTACAAATATTTTATCACTCATAGGACACAGCTTGATAACGATCATAATATGTTTTTATTGATGAGTGAATGGATAGGTATTTTTTTTTTTATCATCATAAGTTTATGTTTTGCATGGGCTCATTCTGTTCTCCTGGAAATCAGAAGAACAATATGGTACACAATGATCCCATCCATCCCTGCCAAACCTTGGCCCTGTGATTTATCTACCATGCCCAGTGCTGAGAAACGTGCTCAGAAAACTCAAATATTCTGAGAAACATTCTCAGAAAACTAAAAGTATAAACTTATTCTCAGAGACCAGGTAAGAAATTGGTTGTTTGGGGTCGTTTCATTCTAATCTCTAATATAATGACTGAGTCTAAATTCTGGTTTTCATAGTTTTTTTTTTCTTTTTTTTTTCGGGGGGGTGGTTTGTGCATGTGCGGACAGTCTGAAACAGACTATATTGGGATTTAAAAAGGATTTCTGTGTATCAAACAAGACAACTCTGTAACCATAACAATAAGGGATTGCCAGTTAATTCTGGACTGGATTCCCCAGAACTGGACTAATTAACGTGAGGACATAAAATCCCAGTGTTTCGTATGTTTAGATATGTCAGAGACCAAGGTGCTTTCCTCCCAATAAACAGTCAACTCATATGTTAGAGGCCTATTTAAATAATCCTTTGTTGGACAGCCCCACAAACAGGTGTCCACACTACATACACCCCAGCTCCGACCCATGCCCCATCACTTCCCCAGGAATGATGTAAGACTGTCAAGAGCAAAGGTTACAAAGCCCAGAGCTGGCACTGTTTATACAGAAAGGGAGATCCATCAGTAGCATGACTCTTTAATCATTGTTATTTACAATTTATCATCTGACAGACGTACAGAGAATAAATAAAGAAAAGAAAATATACAATTGGTATCACGTTTCTTTTTCTAATACAGAGAAATTTTACGTATTCTATTTGGAACATCTATGATAGTTTTAAGCAGAAATTAAATCCATTTTATCTTTACCCCTTGACAAGACACATCACCTTCCAAAGCCTGCAGAAGGGGGCCCAGATGTTTCCTCATCACAGGAAGAGTGCACCACATGGCTGCAGAAACTCAGTCCTCAGAAAAAGTTACCAGGCAACAGGGTAGAAGAATAGGATATCATGAATAATAAAGGATATATAATGGATAGGCTAGATTACAGACTCTTGGTGTGTTTGCAGGAAGCCTCTTTTCAAGAAAACAGTTTTTCACTGAAAGTGATTACCTTACCCCATTGTGCTTCCTTTGAGTCTCTGCAAATTCTTCCTTCATGTGTTCATTGTAATTGTCGATGAGCACAGCTAGCTTGGGACTCAGATTATTTTCCTGCAAGGCACCTGACATTGTTGCATGTTGTTGACAAGGTGTCTGCAGGAGAAACTAGATAGCTTGTTTCAAATAGACTGGGGATAAGGCCAGAATAAATAAATTTTGAATTGGTGTCCTGTGGAGAACTACCTTTCATTGCTGTCTAAATGCCTCAAAAAATTAAGCAGCTCTATAGATCAATTTCTCCATCAAAAAGTATACAGAGAATGCACTTCACCAGGTACGAGTCTGAATATTTTTTTCTCTTTCCTCATTTTGAAAATAAACTCTCCATGTTACAGCAAAAAAATTCTCCCTACATTCACTCTAGTTAACTGGATGACAAGTTTTTGTTTCCATCTTAAATTCATTCAAAAAAACAACATTCAGCAAATATTTATCAAGTGCTCACAATGACCTAGGAACTTAATAAGACACACATTGTTATAAAATTGTGACCCCTTAAATAGAGGACTTAAAAATGTCAATCGTAAAACTCAAAACTGTAATCCACAAAACTGGAGTTTCAACTTCTCCACAGGTTGCTGCTGTGTTTGCAATTAATTTTGTTTAATGTGGTTGTTATTCCATTTAATGACAGCTATTTAGGCAAATAAAACCTCTCTACCACTCTGAAAATAGTATTTTATCAAACATTAGGAGTCTATACCATTGCATTCTCTTCTCTCCACAAGCTATTCCCAGTGCCATTAACTAAGTGCCAACTAACTCTTGACTGAAATACTGGTTTACTCTAAACTCCTCATTTTGTCCCCAGTACTAATCCTACTCACTGTAGAAGCTTCAGGAAATATCTAGAATATCCTGCTATACCTGGTTTTCTAGGCAACAAGCTATGAGCAGTTCTTACTGTCTTTTGTGTTGCCTAATATTTCTAAGTTTGTCTTGGATTGTTTCAGATGCCAAACAGCCTAACTAATCAGAAAATTTAGAAGCAATGTAGGCAGGGTACTGCTCATGATAAAGGAACACATTAATGTGTTATAGTCTCTCTAATACTGTAGAATTTTATCCAGATAGTGTCTTTCCTGTTGTATCCAAGCAAGGCCAGATTACAAATCAGCAAGAATTAAAAGTATCCAGCAACTAAATGAATATGTGTGGAAAAACTGGTGAAATTGAAAAAAGGTCTGTGGTTTAGTTAATAGCATTATGCCAATGTTAATTTTCTGGTTCTGAAAATGGACTAAGTGAAATGTTATAAATGGGGAAAACTGGATCTAGGGTAAGGCCACTTTACTATTTTTGTAACATCTTGTGAGCTTTAAGTTCTTTCAAAATAACAAGTTTTTTTAAAGGATACACCAACTCAACAATTCTTCACTGCTCTTTGGCACAAGTAATGCAGCTAATTGTAGCAGAAAACTCAAAATGCCAGAAATTAAATCACCATTAACCACTCCAGTCTCTTTCCCTCTAAGTTCAGTTCTTGACAACTTATTACCAAGTGAAAAAAACATTAATCTGTTTTTATTAAAATGTTACATTTCTATTAAGAAGATTTTCCCAGCAAAAATAAGGATCTGCATCTTCCTGGAGATGCAGAAACATTAGGGACCTACCATATGCACTGCCAGAGGACAGAAGTCTTACTGAAAAGGAAAGATTAGGATAGCAAATTCCAGGTCTATAAATTCAACTTACAATCAAAGACTTAGTAGCCATATATTGCAATTTTCTTTTCTTTCTTTTCTTTTCTTTTCTTTTCTTTCTTTTCTTTCTTTCTTTCTTTCTTTCTTTCTTTCTTTCTTTCTTTCTTTCTTTCTTTCTTTCTTTCTGTAGTTTTGGGCAAAACATTCACTGTTCTGTTTTAGTATACTTCCTTGGAACATCTTCATCTCTTTCTGTCTTGCAGACACTCCTCTTCTTCTATTCTCCTTTACTCAAAACATATGGTTTAGACCCACATCATGGCTTTGTTGTGGGAAGCCTGGATGGGACTAGAAAAACACATGTTTCCAACATGGTGCATATCTGTTTGTGCAGATATCAGATAAGATTTAATCTTGTCTAACTTATGCGTATTGTTTTGATGTTTGCCTGTGGTTATTCTGGGCACAGCAATGGTGGGCATTATTGAAAATGAACTTTTTTGACAGAGGAAAGATAATAGAACATGAAGATTTATGAACTACCATAAGCTCCCCATCTCTGGGTCTTCATTTCCAAAGCAGCACTTGGGAAACCAAGCCCCGTTCAGGCAAATAGTTGATTACTTCTCACCAGCACTTGAAATGGTCCAGAATACACCAGATGCTCAAACTACCTTCCTCACACACTTCTGAAATGAAAAGGTCATTCCCTGATGATTGCTATATCTTTTCCAAAAGGAACTTCCCCTTTCTTAAAATTCTGAAAAATTCCTTTCCATTTCATACATTGAACCTGACTTCATTTCTTAATAAATATTTTTATCCTCTCTATCATCCAGAATTTCTTCTTTCTCCATTCATATTTATCTTTTACTTCAAGATACTTACTTTCCTATTCCCTTTCAAAACTCCTTCTTGTTTCAAAATGGATTCCCAATGGCTCCAGCTACTCCTGTTTCTACTTGCTCAACTTGATCTTTCCCTGTGTCTTTCCTGTGCACTCTCCGTTGCCCCTTTTTTGTAGCCTCCTTTCTAGCCCTGACCTTCCCCCCATTCAGTCATATGCACATTCGCGTATCCTTTTTTTTTTCTCCCCACTTGCATACAATCCTCTTCTTTATACAGTCTTAATATACTTGCAAGTGATCTTTCCACAACATTAAAATCACATTTTGCTCCTCAGGCACCGCTTTGCACTTTAGATCTTATCTGGTCACATATGTGTCTGGAAAGTACATCAAGTTTTAGATAGACCTAACTATCAGCACATTAGCCAACAAGAACATAAATTTAGATCTGGCAATCCCAAAACACAATCTGCACACAAAATAATTCACATATATCATGAAGAAGATAACTTACTGCAAACGTAATAAGGCCCCACAGTCTCTGATCATTTTTTTCGATCTCCTTCTCCAAATAAGTCCTAGCTTTGTTCCTCTAATTCAAATTTGAACTACTTACTATGTAGTTCAAATATGAACTACTTAGTTGAATTCTACACACTAGGCCCTCACCATGTATTCTGTTGGGTTGCTTGGATGTGTGCTACTAAACTCTAAAGGCATGACTAAGCTAGAAACTAAACCTGTGTCTGTAATACAAAGGTCTCAGTGCCAGAAGTTGAAGCCTTCCTCATCCCAGAAAAGGATACAGATATGTATTACATGATAATATACATTGAGCAGCCATCTGAAACAGATTACTTCTATGACTCAAGGCTGGGAAAACTCAGACACTGTAAGTTCATTTTAAATATGATTTTAAAAAAATATGGAAACATAGAATAACCCAGTGAACTGGGGCAGAATCATAAAAAAGAATAAGTGAAGAGATTTTAGGCAAAGGAAGATAAAATAATATTATTTTCTCTTGCTCCATAAGAAGTCATGGCATGGTCTGGATGTAGCCCTACCAGAGGCATGTGGATAAAGAAGAATAGGCTGCAGGTCCTGAGTTCAAGTCCCTTTAATTCTAATGAAGCTTAGAATACTTATTTTGAAAGCGGAGTGTGGCAGGTCCCAAGGTATCTAGCCCTGCACATATCAAATATGCTAATGTATTTGGAAACACCTGGTAAACCTAAGGCACAATACAAATGGCATGTGTTACTATACTACCATTACAGTGATTTCGTCCATGATCTCTTTTGCTGGTTACAATTTTCAGAGCAAGAAATGACCAGATTACTAAATCCATCAGTTATAGATTCAATTATCCAGTTAGTACTGGACGTATCAGAACCAGCAGGGACCTCAAAACTATTTAATCTAATTTCCCCATCCTATAAATAAGAAAACAAAATGCAGAAAGACCAAGTGATTTAGCCAAGATGACACACTTAGTGTGAAGCAGAAAGAGGGTTAAAGCTCCCAAATCAATGTTCTCTTGACTCTCAAACCAATGATTTCTCCAAAGTTAGTCCTGGGATAGACTAAAGCCCAAAGGCATAGGACAACTACAGGGAAAGGACATTTGCTAGGATCAGAATATGACCTGAAAAATGGACCCTGCGGACTTGGGATTTATGCTTATGCTGTGGCCTGGAGCAATGCTGAAGGCTGAATGGGGAAATACACATGTTCCTGAGAAACTGTTATAGAAGGTAAACTGGTGAGGGCAACAGAGGCAGACCCAAGGGGTCAAGGCCATTCCTTCTCAGCTTGGGAAGCTGATTTGTAATGTCTTCTTGTTTCTCCTCAATGGAAATTAAGAGTTCCTTTTTCTAGCTTCCCACTAAATCTGAAGATTTGTGGAGTGTGAAAGCTCAGAATCTGCTCTGAGCAGATTCCTTCTTGACAGTGGCTCTGTTTCCATGAATTCTGAAGCCACAGCTTTGAGATTTCTTTTCTGCGGGTCACACCATCTCAGAGGCAAGAGCGTGTATACTCAGCAGTAGCAATAGATGCTCATCCTGTGCCTCTCTAGAATCAAGGACTCTCGGAGTTAGAAAGACATTAAACATTGTCTTACACCACCATCTACTTTGTGTTTCAAAACCTCCATTTTCTTTGACAAGAGACTCCCCGCCTCTGGTAGCAGCCCATTTATCCTTGTATGTTCTGAGTGCTTTGTTTTCCCCAACAAGGAATGGAAATCAGTCTCCCTGTAACTTCTCCACATTAGTCCTAGGACGACTTTTTTTGGGGACACTCAGAACAGTCCTATTCCCTCTTGGACAAGGCCAGTAGGTATTTATGCCTGAGAAATTCAGCCCCAAGCCCAAAGATGCTACAGAGGCTTCATCCTTGAAAACGCTAGAAGATTTGGACAAGATGAACTCAAGAGTCTACCATCAAGATATCAAAACATCAGCCTTTACTGATTAAAAACTCAGATTCTCACTAAAACACACACATGAAAATATCTGAACAAGACAAAGAAAACAACCCTCTTACAAAATCACAAATAAATGATGGATACCATATCTGTTATGTGTCCTCCATTGACCTCCTTTCCTATGTCCATTATCTATTCATGAATCCTTCCATCCATGAGGTACTTTTTTTCTCTAAATGACAATCCCCCTTCATACACTCTTGCAGCAAACATTCTTTCCTATCTATATCCCCAGTTGTTTCATATATGAACTTCAACCCTGACCCCTGTCTATGAATGAGCAGAACACCCATTTCAAGAAATTGGGGGGTTTCAAGAATATATCATTCACTTTGACAAGAGAGAGAAATGCAAACAGTGAGACATGTCCAGAGGCCAAATTAGAAAACCACCTGTGATTAGTTGCTGAATTCTGAGTCCTCAGATTCTCCACATCTATCAAGTGTTTTCCCTAAATTTAATCTCATGTTTCCCAAGACATTAGTATTCTTCAAGTTTTTCTTTCTGAAGATTCTTTTAGAGTGACATGGAAAAGTATTGTAGAATCTGCACATTTATAAGCACAAGCATAGTTAACCTTTATAAATTATCTGAATTTTCTAGCCTTTGTTATCCAACATTTTGGTATATCAAGTAAGATTTTCTTTTACTAGATTGTATCTGCCCTAGGCTTTTTTTTTTTTAAGTTCTTTAATGTAAAAAAAAAAAAAAAATGTATATATGAGTCAGGAGTAGGGAGTGGGGGTGACCAGGAACAGACAGCAAAGCAAACAAGCCTCTGTCTCTCAGGTTCATTAAATGACCAGATGGAGTGGCATAGGCGTGGGTGAGTGGTAGGTCTTGTAGGGAGGACCTGAGCCGTAGGAATGTGGCCAGGCACTGACAGCATCACTCGTCGCCTTGTTGAAGGAGCAGAAGGTGGATTTCTTGGAATGAGGGACGGTTCTTCGTATCTCTTCTCCAGCAGCTAAGCATCAGCTTATACACAGAGTCAGGACAAATGGCTGGTTGAGGGAGGTAAGTCTTTGGGAAAAAAATAAAGGAAAACAAAAGTGAAAGAGACAGAGAATATTACAAAGAAGGGGGAAAGGGAAGTATATTTGCATCATGGTTTGATCTGCCCCCTGCCCACTTTCTCGAACTTGATAACTGAAATGGGTGTGGTATCCATTTTTCCTATTCATGAAAGTTTTGAATCATATCAGCCCTTTTCTAAGCTATTCCCTTTGTCTTCTGGAGTTCTCTGGAGCAGAAATTTTTGATGGGCCATTATGTGGTCCCTACTTTCATGCAAAAGATGAAACAACCAAAAAGAGACCAAATCTTCCATTTATGACCAACCCATATTGAAGTCCATCTTGGCTGAGCCAATCATGGCAGAGGCAGAAAACAACATTTTTCTTTGGCCCACTCACTTATCTCACGTACTTGGGAGTAAATTTGCCCTTTACTGTGGTAAGAAGGCAAATTGCCTCATAACCAAGATAGCTAATTTAGACTCCCTGCTGCCAAAATATTTACAGAGTATAAAGAGACAATTAAAATCTTAGACCCCTCTCTTATTTTTAATATGCATAATGTATTATCTCTTGTCAATCCCTTATCTATCTTTGACTTACTTGGATCTATTCAAGCCACAGAAGATCCACTTTTTATTGTCTGCAAGATCCTTCCCCAGCTATTATCCTTTTCCTGGTAAAGATGCCATAATCCAAGGGTATGCTGTTGCCAGGCCCCTTTGGGGAGGTGCAGTGCTGTAGTGACTGGCAAGCTTTAAATTCCATACGTCACAGGAATTTTTAATCTAAGTCACCCCAAAAAAAGTTTGGAGTATCTTGGCTAGGAATTGAGACTCCTGGGGAGCTTGGGAAACTATCTTTCCCTGAGTCTTGAGATGTCACAATACTCTTGGATTGTCCAAGAGATGCCTTCCAAAAGCAACAAGTTCAGGATATATCTGCCCATTTTCAGACATCCAAGTCTAGAAGCATTGCTAGATAGTCAAAACCAACCCCAATTCTTATACTAAGCTATATTTTAATGAATGCTAATACATCCCTTTTACACTTATATTTATTGACCCAGAAGAAAACCACATGATCTAGATCAAGAAATAGATAAAACATGAGAGACAGGACTGTATTTCCTGCTACGTTTGAGTTGGGGAGAAACCTGACATGACCCTTTATGCCCTCCAACAGTCAATGAGTTGACACATAGATAAAGCAGAGTGTATGGATGCCTGGGGAGGATACTGGTCTTTCACATCATTTGGATAGTTAGTGACAAAGACTATCATCCACATAGTCTGTCTTCCATCTCAGCCCACTCCTGCTAAGTCAGGACTTTCCATTCTCCATCCTTCAAGGTACACAGGTCCACATCCATTCATCCCCAACAGTTCTTACCTGCCTCCCTTGGTCTCGGAAGAATTCTCCAGTATTCTCAATAACCTGTTCATCTGACAGCTGGGAATAGGGCTGTTCCTGGCAAAAGGTGAAAGTCTCCCACAAAGTAACCCCAAAGGCCCACACATCACTTGCCGTAGTGAACTTGCCCTATTCAAGTAAAGAAAAGAATGGGAAATCAGAATAACCTGTGCACAACAATACCTGGTTAAATTTCATGATCTGGAGCTATACCCCTTCCCCTACCACAGACAAGGAATTCTGAAAATGCCAAGATGTGCATGGAGTATTTAGAAACAGCCCATTCTCTCATTCTCATGATCTCACCTTGGTTTTGTTTCTTTGTGATCCAAGAGCTGAAAAAAAATGCAGCCATAAGCTATCTGACTCTGCAACTGAGTGTTAGGTCAACCTTTCAACTCTAGGGTAGCCTTGGGAAAATGCTCCTGAGAAAGGCAAAATCTGAATGGGAAGTCAATGGTTTTTATGTTAGAGATAGAGGACTCTAGTTTAAGTGCCTGCAGTGAATCCAGGACTCTCATTTACCAGTTCAGTTATCATCACAGTGTTGAAAGATAGACTTTAACAAGTGACAGCAATGAGATTCAGGTGTAAATAGCATGCATTGACTACTCACATTTTCTACTCAATACAGACAACAACATTGTGAAGTTGATGATATTATTTATTTTTTAATTTTTTTTTTCTTTGAGAAATGGGGTCTTATTATGTTGCCTAGCCTGGAGTGCAATGGCCAGTCACATGTTTGATCTCACTACTGATGAATACGGGAGTTTTGACCTCCTCTGTTTCTGATCTGGGTTGGCTCATCCCTCTTTAGGCAACCTGGCGGTCCACTGCTCCTAGGGGTGACCATATTAATGCCAAACTCGGTGAGGACACCCAATAGGTATAGCGCAGCGCAGCCCAGATTTTCATCCTCCTGTCTCAGCCTCCTGAGTAGCTGGGACTACAGGTACACACCACCATGCCAGTTATCCTTATTTTTTAGATCAGAAAAATGAAACAGGAGCGGTTTCCCAGATTCTCCTGGTTAATAAGGCCATTAGTAGTGGAAAAACCAGATTTGAACCAAGGTCCTCTGAATGTCAGTCTAATATATTGTTTTCAACACCACATAATACCTTTAGGGAGAGTAATGCCTAACTATCCCATTAGAAATGGGTAAAATATAGCAATTCACATACATAGGTGAAAAAGATCTTTATAAGGATTTATGTAAACTGGTGTACATCACAGTATCATTCATAATAGCAGGAAATTGGAAAGTACTTAAATATCAAATTATAGAGGCATTATTAAGTTATAGGATATATCTACACAATGGAATATTATGCAGATAATAAAATGTTAAGTTAAAAATAGAGATAGAGGCCGGGCGCGGTGGCTCAAGCCTATAATCCCAGCACTTTGGGAGGCCGAGACGGGCGGATCACGAGGTCAGGAGATCGAGACCATCCTGGCCAACACGGCGAAACCCCGTGTCTACTAAAAAATACCAAAAAAACTAGCCGGGCGAGGTGGCGGGCGCCTGTAGTCCCAGCTACTCGGGAGGCTGAGGCAGGAGAATGGTGTGAACCCGGGAGGCGGAGCTTGCAGTGAGCTGAGATCTGGCCACTGCACTCCAGCCTGGGCGACAGAGCGAGACTCCGTCTCCAAAAACAAACAAACAAACAAAAAATAGAGATAGAGAATTGTATGGCATAGTGTCATCCCAATTATGTAATATAAATTACATGTACGTACATATGTATATAAATGCATGCATAGAAAAAAATTGCATGCATAGAAACAACATATGTATAGAAAAAAGTCCTCAAAGAAAATATACCAAAGTACTGATAGTGGTTATCTTGGTGAGTGGAAGGGAATAACTATACATTTTTTATTTCAAAATTAATTTATAAATCCTATAACAATATCAGCAGGAAATAAGCAGATTAATCACAAATGAACAAAACCAAATTGGTCTCAGACTTTTTTGTACAATGTTACACAAGAAAAAAGGTAAAATAACATGTACATGGCATTGTAGGAAGTAAAAGTCTAATGAGTCTATAAATCAGCTGAGTGGTTGTAAAATCAACAATAAAAAGTCTCAGGTATGCATGGACAGAAAATATACCTCTAAGAGAGATATTACTCACTTATGGTACGGAATATCAAGAATCGAATAAAAATTAAACAGCAAAGAATGATGAACTTAAAAAGAACATCTTGAAAAGTACTGAAATACAATTATAGGAATTAGTCTATATAATTATAAGAACCATGCTTATGAAACTAATGGAGAAGAAAATATTTTGTATAGGTAACATTTCTTTAAATGATAAGGTTTTTAATACTTTAAGTTAAGAACAATCACTAGGTAGAAATAACAAAGAGAAACAAAGATAATAAATCTCTTATACTTTTTAACTTGTCTCCCTAAATTTTTATAAGTGTGTTAATTTTTTAGCAGAAATAGGCAAGCATTAAATAATAAGAGTTAGTACACAAAGAAAATAATTTCAAATCAGAGAAAATATTAGTCTATTGAGTTTGCCTTCTGCTGTCTCAGGTTTGTCTCCACGTGTCATGCGTGCCAGCCCACAAGCCAGTTGTTAGACAGGGCTTTAAAATGCTGAGAACTCACCAGCAAGATACTTTCCCAAGACATCCAGCGGATAGGGAGCACTGCCCGGCCCTGGATCCGGTAATAGTCACCACTGTACAGGTTCCTGCTCATTCCAAAGTCAGCTATCTTGATTGTGTAGTTCTTACCCACTAAGCAATTTCGTGTGGCCAGATCTCGGTGAACGAAATTAAGAGAGGAAAGGTACTTCATGCCAGAGGCAATTTGGGTAGCCATAAACTTCAGATTGGTGTAACTGAGGAAATAGACAAGAAGACAGAAGGTAGCCTATGGAAACAGGAAGATGTGAAAGGTACACATTCTAAAATTTGTATCAACAAACTAGGGTTGAAAGCTCAACATTCTTTTTCTACTCTTGATGAATCCCTTGCATTCCCCCAAAGGGCAGCTGCTCCATTATTCCCTGCACACTAACTTCCCTCACCATCCCAGAACAGTGATACACTTTAAGGCTCACTGCTCCCTACTTTCAGATCCCAGGTTGCTCTCATCACCACAGGGAGAAGACGGAAGACCTGGCTTGTTTACCTGACAGTGGGTACATTGCTGGAGGAAGAATTAGGGGGCTCATGGCGAGAAAGAAACTGATTGAGATCTCCATTCTCCATGTATTCAGTGATCATGCAGAGAGGGTCATCAGTGATACACACAGCTAATAGATGGATGATGTTTGGGTCCTTGAGCCGAGACATGATCTTTATCTCCTTAAGAAAATCATTCCTTGGGAGGATACAGACATAGATAAACTCAGGAGTTGCCAGAGTCAGAATCAAGAGGGAGAAGAATGCACACCAAGGTCTATTCCTAGACATTATACCAAATCTTGTTTCACTTTGGATAACTTTTGAGAGGACAGAGAAATTGACACCTGGATCTGTCTCATTCTATTCCTCCTGAAATATCATGAACCCTTATTCAATTGTAATGTTTTTGAGAACGAGATCCATGATCTATTCACATTTCTATCCCTCACATCTAACAAAATCCCTGCCACACAGAAAGTGATTAATATTTGCTGAATCAAAAATAGGCTGCTAAAAACCACTCTACAAAGTAAAACGTTTCACTGAAAATCGTATCTTAAGTGCATGAGGATATTTACCTTTTTTTTTTTTTTTTTTAAAGCCATGGAGTCACTATATTACTAAAGTGAAGAAACTTTGTATGATGTGAACAACCATACTTTGGCTTACCTGATTACTCTTTATTTTCTCATACTGACTTTTCTTAATGCAGTATGAACCATCAGTCAGTTGCAACATGTATTTAGTAGCCTGTCCAAAACAGAGCTCTTTAAAGGCTGTGGTAGTCATGTCAAAAGAAGTATTCATTTGACCAAGACTAATAATTGTTTGAGTACATGGCGGCAGACATCCTTGGGTCATAAAGTAGCAAGATTTTGTTAGTGAGGCCTCTAGCCCACATTCCCAAAACTATTGGAGCAGATGAGTTATAAGCCCTCCAAGAGTTTTCTAGGAATCCTAGACTGGAAGTCATACTATGTCAATATAAACCACTGGAATCAATGCAGTCCTGATGCAACACCTCCCCTCTTTCATTCCCCCTTCCGTCTCAAACCAGGGGTTTTCATGGCTTGGGAGGGTTCACAGGCCGTCCATCACTGCTAAGGACACAGGTGGAGGAATGGCAAACTTCACCAATCGGAACAATGGAGAAAGGCTTTGTCATATCCTATGTCCTGTGGTTTTGTTTTGTTTTGTTTCCCCTCATGCCACTTTCTCCAGTTGTGTGCTAAGATTAATATAAGAAATACTTAATCTCTCTATGAGACCCAGAGAATGTCACTTTTTATTCTTAACAGTATCTTAAAGTTTGAAATTATCAGTTAAATTTCTAAAGCCTCCAGTTTCATTTCCTCACCTTTCTCTCTTCTTTATCTTACATCCTGTCCATTGCAAGACTTTTAATGAAGTCTATCACTATTCTTGGAATTTATGATAATTTGGAAAATAAGAATAGTAAACTTTTTTTTCACTTATGAATATCAGTGAGACAAATCAAGACAACATGAATAGGAAAAATGTATAGGTTATCCAGGTATGGAGATTTCTCTGGGACACATACAACCAGCTTTCAACCAGCTTGTCTCTCTGGGTGAGGATAAACTCACCATTATTGTAATGGAAAGGCTGTCAGACAATGGAGTGTGGCTGGAAACTGCAATTTATGTAGAAAAAGATCCAAGAGATTATTAGCCAGTTTGGAAAACTGCTAGAGAACCGTGGATCCTTTTGCTTTGAGGTTCATAGATAATTTTCCAAATAGAGGTAGCTTCTCATTTTGAGGGTTGCTGGAGATAGAAGAAAAGGAGCATAAAAGAGAAAAAAGGGATGAGAAAATAAATAGAAATGTGAAAAAAGGAGACTGGAAGAGGCTTAGCAAGAAAGTCATGTGTGATTGTGAAGACTTTGTCAAGAGGAGGTAATGACATGCAGGAGTATGTCTGCATGTAAAGACCAAAGAAGTACACATCTAGACAGTTGTATATGTTGGGAAGTACAGTGCTTGTGCACAGGGGGTTAGGAAGTAAATATGTGGCAAGTACAATGGAAAATGTACCTTTGTGTTTGAAAGAGGTGGAGAAAGAGATGAGGACTGCTGACCCCATCAAAGTAAGAAAAAGGATAACAGTGGAAATGGGAGGCAGCTCACTGACCTCCCCATCTCAAAAGAAAAAATTGCTCAGAAGTATCCAGGAGTATTCCTGGTCCTAAAGATGAAATACATAAAGGAAAATTCAAAATGTAGACCACAGACCTGGCATTCTTGTTGGCATCTGCTCGGAGCATTTTCACAGCCACCAGGACAGGCTGGTTGGCACTGACATCTAGGGCAAAATCTTTGTCTTTGAATTTTTCCATTCCCTCCACTTCACAGAGATGAACCTAGACAAAAGTCATCTAGTCTCAGCATCATCATTTCTCCTGAAGATGTCTCAGTACTCTTGCTGGGCATTTCCTGGAGATAAACTAACTCTTACAACTCAGGCAAAATGATCAAAAGACCAATAAGAAGATATGTGTAACATATCTATGATTCAAATAACTGATAAGATTAAAAACAATGGTAAAGTACCCAACTAATATGCTACTTTCCTGCCTTAGAAATACACATTGATTGGAACATTAAGTGAATGAATGAATCAGTAACAATATTATATTACAGCATAGCCCAATATAAAATGTCTTTTATTACAAATGCTTGAACTTTGATTCATGAGTCACTGGATCATGTAAAACATAAGGCAGTTTCCTTAGCATAGGGTTTAGCATTATAAGCAACTCCTGTGTGTTAGCAACAGTATAACAGATACGGGTTTTCAACCCAGGGGACATAATGAGTACATGTCACACCATGAACAGATAACATGGGCCCCTCCACCTCTTGCAACACCAGACCTATCCAAGGAGAGAACATGAGATCCACACTGAAAACCAATAACACATCTTAGGAAACCAAGTGTTTTATTTGGAGTTTAGATGGCAGTGGTGAAGAGTTCCTATTACAATTCAAAACATTGCTTTGAGCTCCCAGAAGGTTCATGTGACTGATGCAAGAGTGAAAAGTTTAATAATGCATGCATCACTCTGAGGGCAAATGAAAAGAGTACTCCTCCTTATCTTGGTTGGTGATTCACTCCCTAGTGGCTGATTCTGGGACCAAAGGCAGGGGCGAGGTTGTTTTTGACCATTTTACATATAACTCTCATTAAAGGGGAAAAAAACAAAGTGGCTATTGAGAAGCAGAATGTTCCTGGACAGTTCATAAAAGATGATCACATCTTGTGGATCCCACCCTGCATAATCTATTGTAAACATTTTTGAAAATATTGAATGTGTTTCAAGATATCTGAAGTCTAGTGACTTGCCTGCCTTAAAAACTCCTGTATAGAAATCAGAAGTCCCAGGAACTCCACAGCTATTTGACAAAGATGAGGTTGATCCAATACTAGAATCCAGAGGACAACGCAAGGAGAGACAAGTGGAAGAGACACTCTGTTGTGAATCCACCTCTGGAAGGGACTGTTTGTTCTACTGACCATTTTTATCCAACCACCTCCTTCGAGCTCTACGGGACTGGAGGCCCCACTCAAAGAATCAACTCACCTCCCCAAACTGTCCTTCTCCCAGCTTCTCTTTGAAAGTTAAGAGTTTCCTGGGGAACTCCTCCACAGCCACATCTTTTCCTGAGAGCAGGTCCATGGTGACGGCAGGCACTGAGTATGTGTTGCCTCCTGTCACTCCCTGGAGGTTCACTATGTCAGCCTCTGCATAGTGGGGCACCCCCTCAGGGCCACTGGGCTGGACTGGCTTCACAACACCGCTGCAGCCTGAGAAAACAAGGGCAACGAGCCTCATTCCATGGAGCGTCTTTGGAGATCTCTTCAGGAAGCTACTCTGAGAGGAGGGCTAAAACATGCCCCTGTGAAAGCCTAACCTGCTTCATGACATTCTTACTTGGAAAATGATTTTGCTTCCTCTAAAGATTTTCTTGTGGCCTTCAGAATGTAGAACACAATTTTATTTCTCATTCTTTTCCTCATAATACATGACCATTTACAAATTCTGTGGCTAAACTTGTGGAATTGTGTGGTGAAGCTATAGGAAGGCTCATGGTATATCAGGGTGGGAATATTAAAGGTTGAAGGTTTAATAATGTATTTCCTTAATTTTAAGACACTGTTATTGACTTAAAAACTGATTTTAGGTATAAAAAACTTTCAGATTAAAGACATATGATCCAGTTTAAGACATATTCTAACTTAAAAAAAAAAAAACATTAAAATACGAGGTGGGGAATGTTTTAAACTTAGGAAATAGGTAAATTACTTCCATTCACCGTAAGAAATAAATCAGTTTATATCCTTAGTTCTTGCTGCCTCTGTGAAATTACTTGAATTTAGCATGCTCTTTCATGTCTTCTGTCCATTGAATAATAAAATAGATGCAAGTTTCCTTTTATCCTTTGAAAAGACCCCTTCAGGCTCTTTCCTGTAAAATCTTATGCTCTTGAATATAGTGCTGTCTGCTTCTACATTCAGCTCAGGCCTAGCTCCTCTCTCCTCAACACTACAAGGTATTTTCTACTGGCTTGAGTCCCTCAGGTAGATGACCTTATAGAAAAGTTGCTCTGAGCTAAAGAGGTGACTCCAGCTTCCCTTCTGATATGACTCTGCATCATTTTTTAAAAGACATTGAAATTTGAATGAACTGACGCTACTTACTATTTTACCTGTTTTATTTCAATGCTTTTATTGAGGAAAGGGGAGAAATATTTTACTCTCATAATAAAATCTCCTATTACTCTAATAAATGTTTACCAAAGAGAAATTACCAAAAAATAGATAACTCAAGTAGTTATTTATTTTAGTTATTTAAATGGCTATACCACTGGGAATTTTGGAATGTCTTTAGCTTCATTTATTTATTTATTTCTCCAGGTGAAAATCTAGTCCTGCTTTTACCCACTCATGAAATTTGGTGTTGGATGAGTACTCTATCTGGGCTTTCTCACTTTCCCGACATGTGAAATGAGGTTAGACTGGTTGGACTGTTTAGGTTCTTGTGGTGTTAACACCTAATTCACATGTTTTATTTTTTTTTCTTTATTTTCTGGTATGTGGGTCCCTCCACACATCTTATATTCAGTAGCAAGGGAGAGGTGCTCAAATTGGGCCAGGAGCAGCTGCAGACCAAATCTAGAAAGAGAATGTGGACTTCTCAGGAGGTTAGTAGAGACTAAAAATAGATACAGTTAACTGGGAGCAGGTGCATCATTCCTACCTGAGGCTTGTCGAAGTTTCTCCCTGGATTCCCTGCCCACCACATCATCCTCACCTGACTCCTCCTCCCCTGGAGCAAATTCTGGGAGTTTTCGTATCAGCCTGGATGGCTCCTGGTAGTCAGGGCGAAGGGGAAAGATGCGATCGTAAGTCGAGTTGGACTCTTGTTCACTAGGTGATGAGGAGCGGTTATTGTTGAACATGCTAGAATCACTTGGCAGGGAAAGGCTGACTGTCATTTCATCATCCAGCATCCTCCGAGAAGCCTGGAAGAGATTAACAAGGAGAAAGACACGCTGGCACAAAAAAGATGATCAATTCCTCCCCTTCTTAAACTCAACTCTTCCACGCAAATGAAATAACTCTTTACTACTGTTTAACCCCAGTGACACTGGACATGCTAGGGATGCAGTCTGGGTCCACAAATGCCTGTGTTGTAGAAACTTAGAATAATCCTTCATTTCTTCAAGGTAGAATTTGATCTTCTAATTTCTATGATGTGCTTTCTGAAACACTTAAAAAAAAAAAAAAAGGATTATCTCCTTGATGCTATAAGAACCTATCGGTAGCCAAATATCTCAATCTTATAGAGTTTTCTATGTTTTATTAAATGATGGGTTTTGCTGGCTTACCCTTTCACTGCTTGGTTTTGGAATAGACATAAATTTTTTATTAACCTAATAAATGCGCTATAACATGATGAATCAATAGTTCTAATTGATCATTCTGACACCCTAAATTAGGATAATACCCACCACTGACCCACATTTTCACTAACCAAAAATAAAATGGCTACAATATGGGACAGGAAAGCTCTAGGTGTCCAGAGATAACAATGTGACTTACACCTAATAAGGGAGGGAGAACAACAAAGCAACCACTTCTGTGGTATCTTATCTAATATAACCTGCCTGCTCCATCAAAAGGAAAATGCCAACATTTGCATGCATGTGACTATTTGAGTTTAAGCATGTAAAATGCTCCACTCCAACAAACACAGCTTGGGTGCTCAATGGCGAAACTTAGATGTGCACTTTTCCACTAGACTGAAAGGTCTTTTGTTGCAGTAATATCCCCAGTACAAGCATGAAGCTCAGAACGAAGTAGGTACTCAATATATGTGGGTTGAATCTCTCAAAGAGGGAATGTTGAGGACACCATCAAAAGTATCCTACAAACAATGCTACAGTCTACAGCTATGTTAAGTAATGTTCTTAGAATGTATGTGTGTACTCAATGATTTTCCACATAAAATTTTGTTCCCAGGAAGAAATCCTGGGTGTCATTCCAGAGCACCTTGAGTCATCTTACTCAGGGTGTACAGGGGTAGAATTTCTCAGAGGACCAAGTTAAATATTCAAGGGAAAAATGTTTGCTCTACCTTTTACCTGGAGATTCCAACATTTCTCTCTTAGCCCATGAAGATATTCCAACAGGCCTCAGAATAAAGACTCAGAGAAGTGTGGTAAATTGTGGCTCACATAAAGAGAAAAAGAGCTCATAGAGTAGAGAACACAGACCCTCCTCCCTTGGCTAAAATGTGGTCCTAACAGACTATTTAAGAAGGTTACATATCCTCTTCAAGCAGTTCAATGAATCTTCAGGTCACCACCACCCTCACTCTGGAATACCTCATTAAACACTAGTGTGTTCCAGCATTCTACAGGAGGAAAAGTTTTGATATTTGCCTCATTCATGCCTTGAGACACCTCATGACAGTGAGTGAGTCTCTGTGGATTCTGTCTTTCAGTCTTCTGTGGCTATTTGTGAATTGAAAGCTTTAAGTGTTTTCAGACTGGTAGACATACTTGTGGGAAGCAAGGAGACCTCTTACATGAAATATTCCTGCCTAAAAACCTTAAAACAAACATCAACCATCTCAGGAACCTGAGGGTGGCACAGGTCAGAAGGAATTGCAGGCTACTCATCAGGATTGCTCCTCCTTACCCTTGATTTGAGCCATTTTTCTCCCATCCTACATCTAGAACGCTCTGGAGACTCAAGCCCATTCTCATGGTGCCCTTTCCTCTCGTCTAGAATAGAGATCCCACACAGGCATTGTTCTCCTCTGAGACCCCACCCCCAAACACTGAAATCAATCAGGATTTCTCCTTCTTCCTGTTCCCTGCCCTCAGGAGGCAGTTCAAAGCCCCACAGCTCAGAGTTTCTGTGGCCTCTCCTAGTACATGTCTAATGAGAGGAACTCATTGACCAGGAGAGGTGACCATGGCCAAACGTAGAAATACTTAATCATCAGCAGGCCCCAAAAGAATAGACACTAAGCAGCAGTGAGTTGCTATTTGGTCCAAGAAAGCAAGACAAGTCATAGATATTCCATCTTTGATGAAATGAATGTAGAAAGAAATAAATGCATTTCAATATTAACAATTGGAAAAAGCATGGAAGACTGGACACCAGTTGTATGACCTTAAGCACATCATATTTTCTCATCAGAAAAATAGTTAAATATAACAATACCTATGAGTTATTACTCAATGAGGTGTATATAAAATTATGCATGAGGAAAAAGTCTGCTTCTTGTAAAGTGTTAGACAATATAAAAAGTTATTCAGATCAGTTGGCATAGACAGAGTCTGAAAAGGGACTCAGAGGGATACATAATCATAACCTTCAAGTGAACAAAAGTAGAAATAGAGTAGTGAGAAACTTGACTTGAACATTCATGAAGCTGGATGTTTTTCTACACACACACACACACACACACACACACACACACACACACACACCCCAAACAGACAAGCAAAGTGAAAAAGATGAGAAGGAACTTCAACAGCATTATCAGAAATTTCAGCTTGGCATTAGGAGAGAGTAATTCTTAAATTTGAATGTGCATCAGAAGCACTTGTTAATTTTTTTTTTTAAGTATGGATGCCTGGCCTCCACCCAAAATCCAGTGAATCAGAATCTTCAAGGAAAATGCCTGAGTTGAGATTCAATGTATTAAGAAGAGTTTTCTGCATTTTCAAGGAACGTTAGGGAGGTTCCAACATCTCCACTCTAAAAATGAGAAAATAGACTTAGCTAATTCTTTTCTGGCTTCATTCCTATGTTTCTTGGTAGCCTCAATTAACTCCAACCATTAATAAATGTTTGCAATGTGCCTTTTACTCCTGGGGCAACAGTGGCTTAAGAAAGAAAGGATCAGTTTCTTGTATCATGGCCGTTCTGCACCTCCTCACCTTCTCCAGCATTTTCTGCCAGAACTGCCTCCAGAGGATGATGACAATGATGGCCAGGAGGATAAAGATGATGGCCACCAAGCAGCCAATCAGGATCCGAGTGTTGCTGTCATCAATTTTAAGCATTGGATCTGTGACCAGGGAGAGAAGGCAGAGAATACAATTATCTCACAGGTCAAGTAAAAGTATGAGGGACTGGACTGGAAACATGGAGGTAGACCCTGTTCCTTGAAGATAATTATGGAAGATGCCACCTTAATACTTCTGTTTATTCTTGTTCTTGCTACAGGTTTTTTTTTTTTTTCTTGCTACTGTTTTATTACTTTTTTTTTTTTTTTCCTGAGACAGAGTCTTGTTCTGTCCCTCAATATAGAGTGCAATGGCATGATGTCGGCTCACTGCAACCTCTCCCTCCCAGGTTCAAGTAATTCTCCTACCTCAGCCTCCTGAGTAGCTGGGATTACAGGCATGTGCCACCATGCCCGGCTAATTTTTGTATCTTTAGTAGAGATGGGGTTCTCCATGTTGGCCAGGCTAGTCTCGAACTCCTGACCTTGTGATCTGCCTACCTCTGCCTCCCAAAGTGCTGGGATTACAGGTGTGAGTCAGCATGCCCATCCTGTTTTATTACTTTGTTCACAAATCCTACTTCCCTCTTCCATAAGACAGTAGTCTCCCTCTCCCCGTGTGTCAGACAGAATAATGGTGAGTTTTTCTATTCTTCCCAAAATTTTGTCTCTGTATTATTATGGCCTGAGTCTATGGTCCCTTAATCACACTTCATGAAAAACAGTTAAAGAATCAGTTTCATTCTCTGCATTCTCTGAGACATGCCAAGGGAACTGAAAGTCCTTTTTGGACACATGCAATCACACATGTTTCCCACATAGCTGGCTAGTGTCACCAATGACTGCCTAAAGCAAGGCATATATGGCATATTTATCTCCAATTAGAGAGATCAACATTTTGTTTCTTAGATTTTCACCCCTTCTTAGAAATACCCACTATGGGTCTGACCTAGGAATGTCCCTTTCCCTGTTTCTGACCCCAAATTTCCAAACTTTCATGGAGAAATTGGGACAACTCCAGACTCTGCCTCAGCTGAAGAAGCACATGAATCAGTAGTGAAGAGAGTATATTTGGATCCATAACTTGGAGGTAGACAGTCCTACCTTTCCAGGGCTACTCTTCATCCAAAGCCAACTGGTGTAAAGCCTCCCACACAGCCAGGGCTTTGCAACTCTCTACCCTTCTTCATCCTCCAGGAAGTCCCTTCAACTTAATTTGTATAATTAGGAATCACACATACCATAGGTTGTGGGTGTCATAGGAGAGGTGGGCAGGGCTCCAGAGTTGTTGTACATTGCAGCATCTGTTATAAAACAAGGGTGAGTCAGAGCCAGGGAAAAGACAGATAGCTGTGTTTTCTCTGAAGTCATATTGTGACCTAGCACATTATGAAATCAATTTAGTGAGTTGCCATCAGTCTTTTAAAAAGATAAAATCATAAATACATCAAATAAAAGTATCACCATTTATCTAAATAGTAAGAGCAAGTTTTCCTTTGTAAAATTTTTGTTTCACATATTACATACTAGATGCTATGGTACAAAAAAGTTTAAGAAACAGTGATTCAACAGGCTGTGACCATGCATTATTATAAAGCATAAGAAGCAGGACCCAAATTCAGTGAAAATATAGACATAATATAGCAGGTAAATGGGCAAGGGATAGACATAGTGTTAAGATGCTTTTTCCTTCAAGGAAATTAGATTGTTTATAAAAGAGTCTCCACTATGCCTCATCGGTCTAGGCCTTCAATTTATGAATTAAGGCTTCATCTTTATAGATATTTACTGACATTGGAGGGTCCTCTACTGTGATTTTGCAGCTTCTGAGACTAAACCACAAAAGTGTATTTGCCAGATTGATGTTGGCAGCTTTGCCTGAATTTTTCCCTCTGATTTGTCTAATCAAGGGGGTCAAGAATTAGAATACGTATTTCCTTTCTAAGAGATATTTCTTCCAACTATCCTAATTTTTCTTCTTCTTAACATTATTATATAAATAAGGAGGTATCTGGCCTCTGCATGTGCTTTATGAGTTCGGTTATCAGGCTCCAGTGAAAACTAATATTATTATGCATTGGATTTAAAGCTCAAGAGACCCCAGGAGTCAAAAATCATGCTTCATAGCTATAATTAGCTGTAATAAGTGTACTGATTACTATGCCAGGAGAATCCCTGAGGATGGGTAGTAATCTATTTGTCCCCCAGTTAACACTTACAGTATAAGTGGCATTGACTTTGAGTGTCTTGATTTCTACTCTCAGTATTCAGATAAAACAATCAATCAACTTAAAACAATCAATCAACTTACTGTTAGATTGAATCATTAGCACAGAAGGCATTTAAACATCAAACCTGTTTTCCTAAAACTATGCTCTATTTTCTTATCAGTACATCTTAATAAGCAAACCATCTTGAATTTTTTCCCCCCCTTAAAAATCAAATCTGAAAGGATGGGTTCTTCTGGTTTATATTTTTGTTTTTTGTTTTTTAGTTTTTTTTTTTTTGTTTTTGTTTTAACAGGGTCTCACTCTGTCACCCAGGCTGGAGTGCAGTGGTGCGATCTCGACCCACTGCAAGCTCTGCCTCTGGGACTCAGGTGATCCTCTCACCTCAGCCTCCCAAGTAGCTGGGACTACAGGCATGTGCCACCACACCCAGCTAATTTTTGTGTTTTTTAAAGAGATAGGGTTTCGCCATGTTACCCAGGCTAGTCTTAAACTCTTGATAATAAGCAATCCTCCTGTCTTGGCCTCCCAAAGTGTGGTTTATCTTTAAATTAGTCTCTTCCTCTCTCTTGTGTTATTTTACACCTGGACTTTTCTTCCAGGCCCAGTACAAATCTTATTTCTTTGATGCTGTCTATGACAAACACACTCTAGTGCCTCTCTCCTTCTGACCATTTATTGTTCATATTGCTTTGGACATTTCTTTCTTTTTTTTTCTTTTTTTTAGCATTGTGTGTCTTTTGTCTCCCCATCTAAAATTTAATAGTGTGAACAATATTCTAAACACCTTTTAACTTTTCAAGATTTGGCACAGTTTCTGGTACCAGTAAGTTAAATCACTATTTGCTGCTGTTACTGTCCAATCAAAAGTAGTGTTTACAGTTTAAAACGAATCCCTAAAAGTTGAAACAAATGGAATACAATGAACCTAACTGTATATCACATTGGTGACACAACTACATACAGAAAAAAATTATCCCACTGTTACCCTAACTGTATACCACATTGGTGATATAACTATATACAGAAAAGAATTATACCACTGTTACCCAACTGACCTTAGAACACAATGCTTTGACTGTACATTCTTAGTAGGATATATTCTCAGGACAAAGAAAAGAGAATTGCTACGAAATCTTAATGCTCAATAGTTATGTTGCTAGTAATAATATTGGTATTGCTTTTTGAATAACAGGATGAAGAAAATGCTGTTAACATTGTTAGGAAACATGATATTTAGCATAAATAATAGAGATGAAAGTATAAAATCAAGTTTAAATAAAAACCTTATCTTTAATTTCAATTGGAAATAACAATGTAAACTCATAATCTTTTTCTTTTTAAATATACATATTGAATTGCTTTCTTCCACCAAAAAATTCAAGAAACAATGACAACCTATTAGCAATGAACATTCCTACTGCCCAGTTTGTGTTCTCTAAATACCATTTTCTACTAAAAGGAATCAAGATTTCTTGAAGAAATGGTTGATTCCATGTTGGGCACAGTGCATGTTCAAAATGAGCTTGAAATACCTTGTTCTTTCAGAAAACAAGAAAGATATCAAAGGCTTCCAGGGTCAGATCCAAAGAGCAAAGAGCCCCCTTAAAAATGCAAACTCTAGGCTGGGTGCAGTGGCTCACACCTGTAATCCCAGCACTTTGGGAGGCTTATGCGGGCAGATCGTCTGAGGTCAGGAGTTTGAGACCAGCCTGGACAGCATGGTGAAACCCTGTCTTTACTAAAAATACAAAAAAAAAGAAAGAAAGAAAGAAAAAAAAAAAGCCAGGCATGGGGGCAGGTGCCTGTAAGCCCAGCTATTCGGGAAGCCGAGGCGGGAGAATCACTTGAACCTGGGAGGCAGAGGTTGCAATGAGCCAAGATCGTGCCATTGTACTCCATCCTGGACAACAGAGCAAGATTTTGTCTCAGGAAAAAAAAAAAAAAAAAAAAAAAGCAAACTCTAGTCAAAGACAGCACAACTTGAGTATTAAAAAGAATAATGGCTGGGCACGGTGGCTCACACCTGTAATCCCAGCACTTTGGGAGGCCAAGGCAGGCATATCATTTGAGTTCAGGAGTTCAAGGCCAGCCTGGCCAACATGGTGAAACCCTATCTCTACTAAAAATAGAAAAACTAGCCAGGTACAGTGGCAGGCACCTGTAAGCCCAGCTACTTGGGAGGTTGAGGCAGAAGAATTACTCAAACCCAGGAGGCAGGGGTTGCAGTGAGCCGAGATCACACCACCTGCATTCCAGCCTGGGTGACAGGGAGGGACACTGTCTAAAAAAAAAACAAAAACAAAAACAAAAAAACAAAAAAAAAAACCTTGCAATCGATTAAACATTAAATTGATAAAAAGCAATTAGTTTATAATTATACCAAAAAAATAAGAGTAAAAAACAAACTTCATTAGACATTATTGAGGGTTGCTAGGGTATCAAGTCATTACTCTGAAAATTAATAATTAAAGGGGAAAATAAGTCACATATCCTGGTCTTTCAATGTGATTTCTGAGTAAACTGGTGCATGAAGAATAATTATTCTATTTGGAAGAAATTCAGCTAAGAAATGCAGAAAAAAAGTAAAGAATTAGAAAATCATCATTTAGCAACCCCTAGTGAAATAAGTAATTCAGACAGTGGTTATTAATGGAGGATAAAACTTAAGGAAAAAGTTCATGAGGAACCAGAAATCAATCTTAGTATCATAAAAAGTGAGAGGATCTAGCCTTATATCCCCATGATGAAGTTCAGCATAAAATATACAACACTATCCATAAAGAATTCTTGACAACCATCAGTGGCAGACTGGATTAAGAAAATGTGGCACATATACACCATAGAATACTATGCAGCCATAAAAAAGGATGAGTTTGTGTCCTTTGTAGGGACATGGATGCAGCTGGAAACCATCATTCTTAGCAAACTATCACAAGAACAGAAAACCAAACACCGCATGTTCTCACTCATAGGTGGGAACTGAACACTGAGATCACTTGGACTTGGGAAGGGGAACATCACACACCGGGGCCTATCATGGGGAGGGGGGAGGGGGGAGGGATTGCATTGGGAGTTATACCTGATGTAAATGATGAGTTGATGGGTGCTGACGAGTTGATGGGTGCAGCACACCAACATGGCACAAGTATACATATGTAACAAACCTGCATGTTATGCACATGTACCCTAGAACTTAAAGTATAATAATAAAATAAAAATAAAAATAATAAAAAAACAACTTTCTGATAATAAAGAAATAGGATGGCAAAGTAAAAAAAAAAAAAAGAATTCTTGACAAAAATAGATATTGAACTTCAATCAAATTGACCTGTAGATGTAAGCACCCAGTCATTAGGAATGACAGAGAACAGAAGCTCAAGTAAAATGACACCACAGAAAGCCATCAGCCAAGCCAGAATCCTTAAAAAAAAAAAAAAAAAAGGGAGGAATTGTTTTAGATTAAAAGAGATACAGGGCAAATAGAATAAAGAAGCACACCAAGAGATCCTTATTTTGATCCTTATTTGGTAACGCCAACTGAATTAAGACATTGTTGGACAGTTAGTCATACTTGAATATGGACAGGATATTGGGTTGTATTTAGAAATTATTTAATAATAAGGGTTGTTAGATGTTATCATGGCATTATAGCTACGAAAATGACACTATTTTCTTAGATGCAGTCAAATTATTTGCTAATGAAATCAAATAGTATCTCACATTTGCTTTAAAATGCTACAGCCAAAAGGAAGGAATAGGTGAAACAAATATGGCAAAATATCAATGATTAGTAAAGCTGAGTGACGGGTGGTTTATTGTTCTCTTTACTTTTGTGCATATTTAGAGATTTTCATTTAAATATCTCAGTAGTGCTTAGGTGTGCTTTTTCTTAACAGCACACTTATTAACTGCCTTAAATTATATAAAATTTTTAACACACTATACTCTCATTTAAAAAAATTCTTTCTAAGAAGAGTTACATGAATATTTTATTCATTTCCATTCTCATCCTGTCCCCTCCACAATTAAAACTAGTCACACAAAGGATTCACTGCATCCAGCAATGAGAAGCTGCCTGTACCATCCCACTCCTCTCAGAGACCTGCTAATGAGAACTTCTGGCCATGTGCATTCCTCCTTCATCACCTTGCTCCCACTTCCCAAAGAGGACCTCAGCTCCCTACCTGATTGGAAGGTGATCTCACTGAACATCATCCAGGTATCAGCAAAATGGTATTGACACTTGATGGCACTGGCCATTCGGTGGTGAAGAGGCACTGTGACAAACCGAGCACTGGGGTTGACGTCATCCAGGACAAGGGGGAAGGAAATGGCATTAGGTTCCCACTCACTGGCTTCAGAGCGGAAGTAGCACTGTACCTCCTTAAAGATCTTCACACCTTTAGCAAACATGTTGTTGCAGTGGACCTGGTAGAGAAAGAGGCATGTGAGTGACAGGTTGGCCCTGCTAAGGTGCATGGAGACAGTGCCAGCCAACTCCATAAGTCAAGACCTGCTGTTTCTGCGAGCACCACCCTTGGTAAATAGTTGGTGTTCTGCAGTCTTCTGGATTTTTCCTTCTAGGAACCTCACAGCAGCAGTGATAGTTGGTCAGGCATTATAAAACCTGGGCTGCAACCCTGGTCACCTGTATGCACTGTCTGTCCTTGGCCACCTCACTTCATGTTGCTGGACTGCAGTTTTCTCATCTGTTAAATGATGACTGCACCGGCATCTTCTCAGGCCCTTCCTTGCCTTGAATTCTCTTGAGTCTATAATCCTCTCAACCACAGTTGCCATCTACCCTGATTCGAGCTATTCTGAACTGAGGTAAGAGGATGACTGCCATCCTACTTCCTCCTAGGTATGTTTCAGAGCCAGTCTACTTTTCAACAGGGCTAGGTGAGAAACCTGAAATAATATACAATCCAAAACAATTTCATCTTTTTTTTTTTTTTTAGAAATCTCATTTCTAAACGAGAATACACATATTCACACATATGTGTATGTGTATATATAGATGTGTGTGTGTGTGTGTGTATACATATATATATATATATATATATATAGCAACTGTGCTGGTAAAAAGATAATCTTTGACCCTAAAAATTTGGTTTTTTTTCATCTGATATTAAAAGAAATTAAAACATTTTTACGGGTCTTAAAAATCTGTGGGCCCTGGACACTGTGTTATTGTGTTTTATGGATGTGTCACCTTTAGTGTTAGAACAAAAAAAAAAAGAGAGAGAGAGAGAGCTCACTGACCTATTCTAACTCCCTTACACACAAATGGAGAACCACACCCTTAGAGGTGAAGTGACTGGTGAAATGCATTTAGCTAGTTAGTAACAGAATATGTCATTGAACCGTCATCAGCCTAGACTTCTTTCTAGCATGCCTTTTCTCTACCACACTATGATTTGTGCCTCCTTAAAGAAATTCCACCACATCCAACTCCACTGACCTTCATGGTGGTGAAATTCCTGATGCGGTCAAATTCAAACATGATCTCAATGTAGCCATTGGTGGCACTCTCGTTCCGCCAGCCCACATAGTCATAGCCGGGCCACACGTGGTATTCATGGGTCTGGGTGAAATCGTCCAGGCCAGACACACCATCAGTCAATTGGCCTAGCCCTTCTGTCATGCTGCTCAGGCCAGGAGAAGAGGAGGAAAAGAAGAGAGAAATCTGAGTTAATCACATATTCATGGAAGAGCTTTTACCCAGCATCTTCACTCCAGATTTTGTATGAGCTTATTATCTTGAAATTGAAGGACTGTAAATAATCACATTTGTATTACAGTATTGACTCATTTGTCTTGCATCAATGGAGAATTAAGAATTTCATATTAGTAATTTTTATAAAATATTTGATGCTTACCCCTTTAGTAGTAAAACCTTTAAACAATATCTTATTTAATATGAAAAGCTTTCCATAATTTATTGTACCTTGCCTATTCTTATATAATGAATATGTCTTCACATAATGACTCAATATTATCAAATGCATTTGACAAGTTAATTCACTAAGTAAATGATGAAATGCATAAATGCATAGAATAAATACTAGCATACATAGTAGCACTTGCCCCATTATCAAATAAATGTTTCCAGAGCTTGGTGCTGACTCTCCTTTAACTACATGCTGTCATTGTTCAGTGAATCAATTTCAGAGAATCCAGTCACACTCTCTTCTATTCCACATATCCAACAACCTAATTTGATATTAAATGAAAGGGAGAAAATATCAGCTCCAAATTTAAACAATAATTTCTATTTAATTTTAATTAAATTTATAGGATACTAGACCCAGGAAGTAAGATGCATGGATGTCATGAGAATCCCAGGTATTGGATTTAGTTTTGTGTTCTAGCTTAGCAGTCTTCTTTGACTTCTGAGTAAGAGGCTCTGTTTTAAAGGCTAAGTTTGCCAGAAGCCTGACTGCTGGATGGAATGTAACTGCATATATACTTATTTGACTACTTGGAGAACACAAAGAGGCTCCTTTCTTCTTTTTATGGAGGCATAGAGCAAGAACCCATCATGTGGAACTTGTCTTTCCTCAAGCTGTGCATCTCAAGTTCTGGCAGATATGACACAAATCTCCCAAATGATGAGATTGGGATACTCACCCTCAAGCAATAATGGGTGTGACCCTTGAGGTTTATAGCCAGACCAATAATTTGTAAAATTTGTAAATCGCAAAAAATAAAAAATACTAAGGGTGATTATGCCAGCCTTTTAAAATATATTTAATCATTGAAAATGTATGGTAAATTATAAAATTTGACTGGCCTTATCCACAGTGACCAGAGCCTGGATCTCCCTTCCAAGGTTTTGCCATCTTTTTCTTCTCTCTACAGATCAGAAAGCTAGGAGAACATAAGTTTACTTGCAATAAATATATTCCCCATTATCCCCAGAAAAATAAATCCCATGGAAGTCTTATGAAAAGCAACAGAAATTAAAAGGAATACCTGTTCAGTTCCCCTTTAGTCAAAATTAAATCAAGTGAAGAAGGGATAGGAAAATAAGTTTTCAATGTTTATATACTTTAGAATTATTAAAATCACCAGTAAGCATATATTACTCTTGAAATTGTTTTAAATTTAAAAAGTAACTTTTGCTAATATGACTATTTCCTGAGACTCTGATGTCATCTCTCTTCACTCAGCCACCTCCACCAGATATTTTATTACCTCAATTATTAAATGAAGCCATTATGTCTACATTTTTGTAATTTTTTTAATCTTTCCCTTGGAGTTCAGAGCCATAATTCTGACTACCTTCCTTATTTCTCTACTGAATGTCTGGTCAATCTCATAGACTTAAACCTCAAACTAAATCCATCATCGTACCCTACCGAACTAAATCTTTCCCCTTGGTTTCCCTTTTCCATAAATTACACTTCTCTTTCATAGTAGTGGAAAGTGCTTGGTGCATGGTAAGCACTCAAAATATATTTGTTGAATAAATACATGTCATCTCCATTGTTTCAGTCACTTAGACTGTCAAGCTTCATGTGACCCTTTTTCTCACCCTGCTGTCTTGCCCCATACATCCAATCAGATTGCAAATGTCCCCTAAATGAATATATTTTCCTCATTCCCCACAGTCACGGTTATGGCCTTGGTCATTAATTCTTTTTACTTGGCAGAACTCAGAGTTTTAAAATGTTCCTCATCACCTCCTCATTCCATTCCAATCTAACCTTTGCATGCTGCTTGATTAATCTGTCTAAACCACACCTCCAATCATATCCTTCCTCAGCTTTAAAAATCTTCAATGACTCATTACATTAATGATAATGTTTATGAAGAACAAGAACAGCAACTTCTCCTCTTCCTCCTCCTCCACTTCTTGCTCATTTTGGCTTTGACTTCAGGTTCCTTCAAGACATGGCATAATCTGCTTTGTTTTGCTTCTCCTGTACTACTTTGCCACATAAATATGGCCCATCATTAAATAAACTGTTGAATTTTCCCAGACAGTCCCCTAAACTTTATAACCATAATTCTTTTTTCCTCATGCTATTCCCTCTGCCTAAAATTCCATTTCAAGAATCTGTATCTGTGAAAGTAGTACCCATTCTTTGGGACCCAATTCAGATTTCATCGATTCTACCATATCTTTGCAGTCCTTCAGTCAGAAAAATGATAATCAGATAACAACTTATATGTGTACAGCAATTTATCTTATGAAATGCTTTTCACACACATTTTAATCCCTTAAGCCTTGTAGCAAAGAGAAGTAACTTTTATTATATAAAATCCAGATGTTTTCATCCCCATTTTTGTGCTTTCCTACTATAGTTTACTTTTTCCTTTGAACCCCAGAGCAATCATAGGCTATCTCTTGCTCATATACTCAAATCATAATAACTTATATTTTGTTTTAGCCCCTACTCCAAATTGTGAGCTCTTTAAAGGTAGGGTCAATGACTTCATTACCTTTGAATACCTAACATGCCTGGCCAAATTCCTTGTATATAGTAACAGTTGACTAACAAAGGCTTATTAAATTAAACTGAATTCGGTTGATCTCTGATTTCCTCTATGCCTTGAATACATGCCTGTTGGGGTGTGACTGAGCAAAATTATGCCAAGACAGTTTAAGCAAAAAGGAAAGAACAGTGACTAAGAAGATGGAAAGGAAGTGACTAGGAGTAGAAGAGTGGATGAATCAGGCCTTCACCCAGGGGATGGCAGCTAGAGAGCAATAGTTCATTCTCCACACCTAAGCCAATGGAAGGCTGTAAGTCCACACTCCCTTCCTGAGATTCACTAGTATCTCCTTCTCTCAAGCCCTGTCAACCTCCATCATCTGATCTGGTCTTCACTATGAACTGACTTCTCTCCCAGGCTCACTTTGCAGATACAGACCAAGCTTAGAGAGAAAAGTGTTAGTGTGCAATGGCAAGGCTTGAAGGCTTGAAGTGGAATGGGATAGGTGGGAGCATCCCGTACCCAGCCCTAAGTTCCTACTGTATCTGGTCACACTTCTTTGCCATGGCACTCCATCCATGCACTTCAGGCTTATCCATTGTTCCATTCTGTTCTTCTGAGCTCCAGCTTCTACTATAGCCAGGCCAGTCTTGCCTTCAGCCCTGCTTCCTTTCTTCTGCTACCTCCTACCTACCTTTCTCTGCTATAATTCTCATCTTAGCCTAGAACTTTCCTTGTCTATTGTAAGCCTTACTAGTCCGCTTTTTACAATTTTCAAAGCATTTATATGTATAAGGTCTATTCTTTCTGACTTCTTGACTTACCCAGAGTATTATACTTAGTACTTCAGTTCTCTGGCCCTTTGTTTCCATAAGTAGGCCAATATTTGTGTCAGACTACACGTCCTGTTTTGAGGGTCAAAAATATGGCTATTACACTTAGAGCCATCACAAACTCTAGCCCTTGCTTTGTATAATTGATTGTTTTCTGGGTAATTAACTTGTCTTCCCAAACTGGGCTTTTAGTTCCCTAGAAATAAAGGTCATATATATTCCTTAATCTAAATTATCTCCAAATGCCTTGTACAGGAACTAAATAAATACTGATTGGTTGATTGATTATTGATTCCAAGACATGATAAAATATTATTCTTTCCTAGTGGCTAATTTCCCATTTTAATAATCAAAGTTTCCCAGGATTTACCTGTATCCAACAGCTCCATCATAGACAGAATCATTCAGATAAATGATGGAACCTCCAGGGAGTACAAACTGCTGCCCAGCTGGAGCATTGTAAGACACCAAGCCATCTGCAAAGGAAACACAGCCAAGTGAGTGCCTACTGCTCAGGCCCATTACCCCAGGGAACTATGTGAGTTTCAAGGGTATAAGCTTGCACAGAGTGTCCAGGAGGACTCCATCTGGGCACCCAGGGAGGACTTCGGAGGAGCGCCCCTCAGTGGCAGTCGACATAATGACTCTGAATGCATGACTCGGTGTGGGGGCACCAAGCCCTGGGTTAATGAGCAATGCTTCTGTCTCTATTCTTCCCAAGAAGGAATCACCATTCCAGGAGTTACTGATCCCATCCCTTTCTGATTTGATTTTCCCAGAAGTTGGAGTTTTTAATAAAGTCTATAGGCTTCCTGGGCTAGTGACCTACCTAGCCAGACACAGCCGTAAAGCTCCACCCTCATGCACACATTCATGGAGTGGTCGGTGACTGGAATGAACCGGACAAATCTGGCCACAATGGGTGGCTCCAAGTCCTTTAGGAAAATGTCATAGGGGTTACTATTTCCATCCAGCACCTGAGGAGAGAGAAGAGAACGAATGAAGAGGTGATATTAAATCATGCTCACTTTTCTTCACCCTGCCACATTTTCAATGGGCTCTCTCTTCTTAATTCGAGGAGCAGAATGCATCTACTCCACTTTCCCTACAGCCTTGATATTCCTTCCCTGCCTCCTTCACCCTGGGTCACACATTTACAAGGGCATGCCTAATCCCTGGACAGACATACCCACACAGACAACCTGTACCCTTCTTCTCCTAGCCTAAGTCTAAACACAGTCTTGGACATCCCAAGGTCTGGATGTCTCTGCTTCCTACCTGTTTCCCATGACGGTTCCGCCAAGAGATCCAGCGAGTGCCATCCCGACTGTAATTGATCTTGTACATGGGGGCAAACTCGATGCCGTGACCCCCTGCATGGCGCCCCTGGGTCCCCACAAGAGTGATAAAATGGAGGGTGTGCAAGTCAATCTGCAGGAACTCCTTCAGGTCATCAGGTTCCACTGGAATCTCAGGGCACCAGGCTCCATCTCCTTCTTCTGAGTCCAGCCTTGAGAGATGAGGGTTGGAGAGAGAGGGAGCAACCAAGAAACCACAGAGCTGTTTACTGGTTCACAGGCAAGCAGCTGCCCTGTACTGAGGGGAGAGAGCAGGCTGCCCAGTCCTTATAAACATTTTGGGTTCTTGCCACAGTTTTCACTGCCACCACAATACCTATTTGTGGTCAGATCCCTTTCCCTGGAGTACCATGAGACCCTGAGAGACAGTCCCCACCAGTGAGCTGAGGCCTTCAGATCACACATAGCCTTCATTCCCCATCCTGATTTAGAGGTCTAAAGAGAAATAAAACTCTTCCTACCCTCTGTTCCCCCATGAGTCATTTCATATCTCCCTTCCCTCTTTCAAACTCAGCCTAACAAAGCTAGCCACCCTTTGCTTGGACATCAAATTATGGCAATAAGGAGGAGGGATAGTAGGGTCTCCAGTGTGGGTTATGCAATGCTGCAGGATGGGCACAGCAGACCAGCAAGGAGCCATAGACACACATGGGGAGGATGAGGGGGAAGAGCATGTCAAGGAAGTAGTAAATAATCTGGTTTCATTTCATTACCTCCAGGCTGAGCTACCATGGACCAAAATTGTGAAATTATTATAAAGTTTACTTTGAGAACCTCCTACCACTTTCCCTTTCCCCTGGAATGCTCCCTTTTCCCACAGATATTACCCATTCATTTGTTGCTCCCTTCCAGTTCCACCAAACATCACCCTAGTCTTTCATACACTAAGAAATTATGGGGAAGTTTCATCAGGATTGCTTTTCTTATGGGTAATTCCATTTTAATAAAATCAATACTTCACACCAAAAGAATAAGATGCCAGGAAGAGTATTGGGTCCAACCAGTAGAGCAGTAGGGAGTTTATTGATGTACAAGACCCCTGAAATCAATCACCCCAGGAAACTGCCACACTCTGTTGGCAAAGGTAACCCTTCTATGTGAGACATCCTTGAGAGAGGGGGAGAACTTGTTGGAGGCCCTAGTGTCTTGATGCTTTGCAGTAAGTGATGCTTTGCAGTGAGTGATGTTTCATAGACCCACTGAGAAGAGGAGTGGACGCTAACTCCCAGTGTCCTACATAATCTGCACCTTCCCATAGCTGCCACTGTTGCCTGCTTCCTGCAGCAGCTCAAAATGAGAAAGTCAGGGAAAGCAAATCCACTTCCTATCAATTAACCCATTCACTGTGGATAATGTGGCCCTGGGGCCTCTGTGGTTGAGATGGGGCTGCCAGACCAGTACATGTGGCTAAGCCCTGAATTCTCTCCCTGAAAACATACAGAGCAGGACAGGCCCACTTGCTGTCTGTCCTTCATTCTCAACAGTTCCTGCCAATAACGTCACCTTTCCCAGCCCCTAGGGTCAGGAATCTGTCCCCAGGAAATCTGTCCAACCCCAGAACATGGGCTTTCTTGATGTAACCATCCTTACCTTCCATATTTGGCAGCTGTGGACTCTGACCACTGACTGGAAGCTGTGATGTCCTCATCTGGAATCTGGCCTCCTGACATGCCCAGAGGATAGCGGCATATAGCTAGACCAAGAGAAACCAAAGAGAAGAGAGAGGACATGCTTTTATTTTTATTTCCAGAACTCCCTAGGAAGAACATCACTGAATATTGAACAAGGAATAAGATAATTTACATCTTCCTCAATTCCTCTATGGCCCCAATTTGACCACCCTGACTCTATCAGATTTGTCTTTCTGGCCCTGACTCCAAATAAAATTTGGGCCTCCAAGATTTGACCCCCAGCCAAATCTGTGTTTTGGTTCAAATTCTGACAATCAATGTACTATAATGTAATGTGCCAATTTATGTTTTGTACTTGGTAATAACCCCAGTGGCCCATCCCATTCTCTTGTTAGCAGATGTTCACTTCTAATCAATTTCCTAACAGTAGTGAGGAACACTCATAATCACCAGGCACCCTTATGATACAAAGAATTATTTTTTTTCAGTAGTTAATTGCATGAAAACTATGAAGCAAACTACACACTTGCCTACGAAGGGATCGAACATACATTTTTGGCCCTGGTTAGAACCATGTTCTGAATTCTGGCTATAAACAATAAGCTCTGGATACAGACTTCCACTTTCAACCAAAGACAGGGTAACAGAGACCATATTTGCTCTCCAGTGTGAAACAACCAAAAAGGACAAAATATATGAAAAATTATGTTTTAAGATAATGAGCATCTGACAACAAAGGACAACAATCTGAGAGTCAGGAAACAAAACTTTGAGCCCTGTAGTGGCATCAGTTTACTGGCATGAGAGTGTGTCCAGGATACATCACAATGAGTGGGAACTCAGGCAGAGCCTGTAGAATCTCCTGAGTTGAGGAGACAAAAATAGGAGTCCAGAGAAGTAAAGGAAGCTAGAGTTCTCAGGACACTGGGCTGCCAGATAAAATTTAGTTACATTTGAATTTCAGATAAGCAACAACAAATTTTTTTTTCTTTTCTCTTTTTCTTTTTTATTATACTTTAAGTTCTAGGGTACATGTGCACAATGTGCAGGTTTGTTACATATGTATACATGTGCCATGTTGGTGTGCTGCACCCATTAACTCGTCATTTACAATAGGTATTTCTCTTAATGCCATCCTTCCCCCTTCCTCCCACCCCATGACAGGCCCCAGTGTGTGATGTTCTCCGCCCTGTGTCCAAGTGTTCTCACTGTTCACTTCCCAACCATGAGTGAGAACATGCAGTGCTTGGCCTTCTGTCTTGCAATAGTTTGCTCAGAATTATGGTTTCCAGCTTCATCCATGTCCCTACATAGGACATGAACTCATCCTTTTTTATGGCTGCATAGTATTCCATGGTGTATATGAGTCACATTTTCTTAATCCAGTCTATCATTGATGGACATTTCGGTTGATTCCAAGTCTTTGCTATTGTGAATACTGCCACAATAAACATACGTGTGCATGTGTCTTTATAGTAGTATGATTTATAATCCTTTGGGTATATACCCAGTAATGGGATCACAGGGCCACATGGTATTTCTAGTTCTAGATCCTTGAGGAATCGCCACAATGTCTTCCACAATGGTTGAACTAGTTTACACTTCCACCAACAGTGTAAAAGCATTCCTATTTCTCCATATCCTCTCCGGCACCTATTGTTTCCTGACTTTTTACTGATGACCAGTGGTGATGAGCATTTTTTCATGTGTCTGTTGGCTACATAAATCTCTTCTTTTAAGAAGTGTCTGTTCATATCCTTTGCCCACTTTTTGATGGGGTTGATTTTTTTTCTTATAAATTTGTTTAAGTATTTGTAGATTCTGGATATTAGTCCTTTGTCAGATGGGTAGATTGCAAAAATTTTCTCCCGTTCTGTAGGTTGCCTGTTCACTCTGATGGTAGTTTCTTTTGCTGTGCAAAAGCTCTTTAGTTTAATTAGATCCCATTTGTCAATTTTGGCTTTTGTTGCCATTGCTTTTGGTGTTTTAGTCATGAAGTCCTTGCCCATGCCTATGTCCTGAATGCTATTGCTTACATTTTCTTCCAGGGTTTTTATGGTTTCAGGTCTAACATTTAAGTCTTTAATCCATCTTGAATTAATTTTTGTATAAGGTGTAAGAAGGGGATCCAGTTTCAGCTTTCCACATATGGCTAGCCAGTTTTCCCAGCACCATTTATTAGATAGGGAATTCTTTCCCCATTTCTTGTTTTTGTCAGGTTTGTCAAAGATCAGATGGTTGTAAATGTGTGGTATTATTTCTGAGGGCTCTGTTCTGTTCCATTGGTCTATATCTCTGTTTTGGTACCAGTACCATGCTGTTTTGGTTACTGTAGCCTTGTAGCATAGTTTGAAGTCAGGTAGCGTGATGCCTCCAGCTTTGTTCTTTTGGCTTAGGATTGTCTTGGCAATGCAGGGTCTTTTTTGGTTCAATATGAACTTTAAAGCAGTTTTTTCCAATTCTGTGAAGAAAGTCATTGGTAGCTTGATGGGGATGGCATTCAATCTTTAAATTGCCTTGGGCAGTATGGCCATTTTCACGATATTGATTCTTCCTATCCATGAGCATAGAATGTTATTCCATTTGTTTGTGTCCTCTTTTATTTCATTGAGCAGTGGTTTGTAGTTCTCCTTGAAGAGGTCCTTCACATCCCTTG
>NW_012105388.1:409246-410804 GCF_000951045.1 Mandrillus leucophaeus
GAATGTTATTCCATTTGTTTGTGTCCTCTTTTATTTCATTGAGCAGTGGTTTGTAGTTCTCCTTGAAGAGGTCCTTCACATCCCTTGTAAGTTAGATTCTTAGGTATTTTATTCTCTTTGAAGCAATTGTGAATGGGAGTTCACTCATGATTTGGCTCTCTGTTTGTCTGTTAGTGGTGTATAGGAATGCTTGTGATTTTTGCACATTGATTTTGTATCTTGAGACTTTGCTGAAGTTGTTTATCACTTAAGGAGATTTTGGGCTTAGACGATGGGGTTTTCTAAATACAAAATCACGTCATTTGCAAACGGGGACAATTTGACTTCCTCTTTTCCTACTTGAATACCCTTTATCTCTTTCTCCCGCCCTGGCCAGAATTTCCAACACTACGTTAAATAGGAGTAGTGAGAGAGGGCATTCCTCTCTTGTGCCAGTTTTCAAAGGGAATGCTTCCAGTTTTTGCCCATTCAGCATGATATTGGCTGCGGGTTTGTCATAAATATTTGTCATAAATATTTTGAGATATGTCCCATCAATACCTAGTTTATTGAGAGTTTTTATCATATGAAGGGCTGTTGAATTTTGTTGAAGGCCTTTTCTGTATCTATTGAGATAATCATGTCGTTTTTGTCTTTGGTTCTGTTTATACGATGGAGATGTTTATTGATTTGTGTATGTTGAACCAGCCTTGCATCCCAGGGATGAAGCCAACTTGATCGTGGTGGATAAGCTTTTTGATGTGCCACTGGATTTGGTTTGCCAGTATTTTATTGAGGATTTTTGCATCAATGTTCATCAGGGATATTGGTCTCAAATTCCCTTTTTTTGTAGTGTCTCTGCCAGGCTTTGGTATCAGAATGATGCTAGCTGCATAAAATGAGTTGGGGAGGATTCCCTCTTTTTCTGTTCATTGGAATAGTTTCAGAAGGAATGGTACCAGCTCCTCTTTGTACCTCTGGTAGAATTTGGCCGTGAATCCATCTGGTCCTGGACTTTTTTTGGTTGGTAGGCTATTAATTATTGCCTCAATTTCAGAGCCTGTTATTGGGCTATTCAGGGATTCAACTTCTTCCTGGTTTAGTCTTGGGAGGGTGTATGTGTCCAGGAATTTATCCATTTCTTCTAGATTTTCTCATTTATTTGCGTAGAGGTGTTTATAGTATTCTCTGATGATAGTTTGTATTTCTGTGGGATTGATGGTATCCCCTTTATCATTTTTTATTGTGTCTATTTGATTCTTCTCTCTTTTCCTCTTTATTAGTCTTGCTAGTGGTGTATCAATTTTGTTGATCTTTTCAAAATCCAGCTCCTGGATTCATTGATTTTTTTGAAGTGTTTTTTTGTGTCTCTATTTCCTTCAGTTCTGCTGTGATCTTAGTTATTTCTTGCCTTCTGCTAGCTTTTGAATGTGTTTGCTCTTGCTTCTGTGGTTCTTTTAATTGTGATGTTACGGTGTTAATTTTAGATCTTTCCTGCTTTCTCTTGTGGGCATTTAGTGCTATAAATTTCCCTCTACACACTGCTTTAAATGTGTCCCAGAGATTCTGGTATGTTGTA
>NW_012105388.1:411189-426070 GCF_000951045.1 Mandrillus leucophaeus
CCTTTACCATTATGTAATGGCCTTCTTTGTCTCTTTTGATCTTTGTTAGTTTAAAGTCTGTTTTATCAGAGACTAGGATTGCAACCCCTGCTTTTTGTTGTTGTTGCTTTCCATTTGCTTTGTAGATCTTCCTCCATCCCTTTATTTTGAGCCTTTGTGTATCTCTGCATGTGAGATGGGTCTCCTGAATACAGCACACTGATGGGTCTCCTGAATACAGCACACTGATGGGTCTTGACTCTTTATCTAATTTGCCAGTCTGCGTCTTTAAATTGGGGCATTTAGCCCATTTACATTTAAGGTTAACATTGTTATGTGTGAATTTAATCCTGTCATTATGATGTTGGCTGGTTATTTTTTGCTCATCAGTTGATGCAGTTTCTTCCTAGCATCGATAGTCTTTACAATTTCGCATGTTTTTGCAGTGGCTGGTACTGGTTTTTCCTTTCCATGTTTAGTGCTTCCTTCAGGAGCTCTTGTAAGGCAGACCTGGTGGTGACAAAATCTCTCAGCATTTGCTTGTCTATAAAGGATTTTATTTCTCCTTCACTTATGAAGCATAGTTTGGCTGGATATGAAATTCTGGATTGAAAATTCTTTTCTTTAAGAATGTGGAATATTGGCCCCACTCTCTTCTGGCTTGTAGAGTTTCTGCTGAGAGATCTGCTGTTAGTCTGATGGGCTTCCCTTTGTGGGTAACCTGACCTTTCTCTTTGGCTGCCCTTAACACTTTTTCCTTTATTTCAACCTTGGTGAATCTGACAATTATGTGTTTTGGAGTTGCTCTTATCAAGGAGTATCTTTGTGGCATTCTCTGTATTTCCTGAATTTGAATGTTGGCCTGCCTTGCTAGGTTGGGGAAGTTCTCCTGGAGAATATCCTGAAGAGTGTTTTCCAACTTGGTGCTATTCTCCCCGTCACTTTCAGTTACACCAATCAGACGCAGATTTGGTCTTTTCACATAGTCCCATATTTCTTGGAGGCTTTGTTTGTTTCTTTTTACTCTTTTTTTCTCTAAACTTCTCTTCTCACTTCATTTCATTCACTTGATCTTCCACTTGATCGAATTGGCTACTGAAGCTTGTGCACGTGTCATGTTGTTCTCGTGCCATGGTGTTCAGCTCCATCAGGTCATTTAAGGTCTTCTCTGTGCTGTTTATTCTAGTTAGCCATTCGTCTAATCTTTTTTCAAGGTTTTTAATTTCTTTGTGATGGGTTCGAACATCCTCCTTTAGCTGGGAGAAGTTTGTTATTACCAATCTTTTGAAGTCTACTTCTGCCAACTCATCAAAGTCATTCTCCGTCCAGCTTTGTTCCATTGCTGGTGAGGAGCTGCACTCCTTTGGAGGAGAATAGGCACTCTGACTTTTAGAATTTTCAGCTTTTCTGCTCCAGTTTCTCCCCATCTTTGTGGTTTTATATACCTTTGGTCTTTGATGATGGTAACCTACAGATGGGGCTTTGGTGTGGATGTCCTTTTTACTGATGTTAATGTTATTCCTTTCTGTTTGTTAGTTTTCCTTCTACCAGTCAGGACCCTCAGCTTCACGTCTGTTGGAGTTTGCTGGACGTCCACTCTAGACCCTGTTTGCCTGGGTATTACCAGTGGAGGCTACAGAACATGTTGCTCCCTGATCCTTCCTCTGGAAGCTTCGTCTCAGAGGGGCACCCTGCTGTATAAGGTGTCAGTCGGCCCCTACTGGGAGGTGTCTCCCAGTTAGGCTACTCAAGGGTCAGGGACCCACTTGAGAAGGCAGTCTGTACGTTCTCAGATCTCAAACTCCATGCTGGGAGAACCACTACTCTCTTCAAAGCTGTCAGACAGGGACGTTTAAGTCTGTAGAAGTTTCTGCTGCATTTTGTTCAGCTATGCCCTGCTCCCAGAGGTGGAGTCTACAGAGGCAGGGAGGCTTCATTGAGCTGTGGTGGGCTCCACCCAGTTCCAGCTTCCTGCCATTTTGTTTACTTACTCAAGCCTCAGCAATGGCGGACGCCCTTCCCCCAGCCTTGCTGCCACCTCGCAGTTCAATCTCGACTGCTGTGCTAGCAGTGAGCAAGGCTCCTTGGGCGTAGGACCCTCTGAGCCAGGCACGGGATATAATCTCCTGGTGTGCCATTTGTTAAGACCGTTGGAAAAGTGCAGTATTAGGGTGGGAGTATCCCGATTTTCTGGGAGCCATCTGTCATGGCTTCCCTTGGCTAGGAAAGAGAATTCCCTGATCCCTTGCGCTTCTTGGGTGAGGTGATGCCCTGCCCTGCTTCGACTCACACTCTGTGGGCTGCATCCACTTTCCAACAAGTCCCAGTGAGATGAACCCGGTACCTCAGTTTGAAATGCAGAAATCACTTGTCTTCTGCATCACTCACGCTGGGAGCTGTAGACTGGAGCTGTTCCTGTTCGGCCATCTAACAAAAAGTTTTAAGGTGTAAGTATGTCCCATCCTATAAAAAATTATCAGGCATGTGAAAAAGCAGAAAAATAGAACCCAAGGTAAGAAGAAAAAGAACAACTGAAACAGATTCACAACTGATTGCATTTCAAAATCCCAATGACATTTGTTACAGAAATTATTTTAAAATAATTTTAAATCCTAAAATGTATATGGAACCACAAAAAGTTTCAAAATAGCCAAAGCGATCTTGAAAAAGAAGAAATCAATCAGATTTCTTCACACGTCCTAATTTCAAAATATCACACGTCCTAATTTCACATGTCCTAATTTCAAAATATTTTAGAAAGTTACTTAAAACAGTATGGTACCTGAAAAAACAGACATATAGACCAATAGAACAGAATAGAGAGCCTGGAAGTCACCCACACAGGTCAACTGAGCTTCAACAAGAGTGTCAAAAATATACAATGAGCAAAAAAAATTATCTCATCAATAAATGGTGTTGGGAAACCTGGATATCCACATGCAAGATAATAAAATTAAACTACTATCATACATTGTACCCAGAAATCAACTTAAAATGGATTAAAGATTTACACATGATATCTAAAAGTATAAAACTTCTGGAGGAAGATATAAGAAAAAAAGCTTGATGACATTGGTCTAAGCAATGATTTCTTGGATATGATACCAAACACATAAGCAACAAAAGCAAAAACAGGAGGAACTACAATTGAACAACAACAACAAATACTTCTGCACAGCAAAGGAAACAATTTACCAAGTGAAAAGACCTTTGGAATGAGAGAAAATATTTGCAAATTATTTATTTGAAGGTTAATATCCAAGATATATGAAGAACTCATACAACTTGATAGGAAACAAAAAATACGATTTTAAAATGGTCAAAGAAGTTGAATAGACATTTCTTCAAAGAATATATACAAATGTCCAAGTTATATGAAAAGATGTTCAACATCACTAATCATTAGGGAAATGCAAATTAAAACTGTGATGAGATATCACCTTATACATGTCAGGATGACTATCATCAACAAAATCAAAAGATAACAAATGTTGGCAAGGATGTAGACAAATTGGAACCCTTATAAACTGTTAGCGGGAATGTAAAATGATGCAGTCACTATAGAAAACAGTATGAAGGCTCCTCAAAAAATTAAAAATAGAACTACCATATGCTCCAGCAGTCCCAGTTCTGGTATACACCCAAGAGGATCTAAATCAGCATCTTGAAGAGATATCTGCCTTTCCATGTTCATTGCAGCACTATTCACAAAAGCCAAGACATGGAAACAACACAAATGACTATCAGCAGATAAGCAGATACAGAAAACTTGGGATACACATACAATGGAATCTTATTCAGCTTTTAAAAAGAAAGAAATTGTGTGGGGGGCTAGGGGAGGGATAGCATTAGGAGAAATACCTAATGTATATGATGGTTTGATGGGTGCAGCAAACCACCATGGCATGTGTATACCTATGTAACAAACCTGCACATTCTGCACATGTACTCCAGAACTTAAAGTATAACAATAATAAAAATAATAATTAAAAGAAGGAAAAAGAAGAAAGAAAGAAATCCTAACATTTGTGACTACATGGTTGAACCCAGTAGACATAATTCTAAGTGAAATAAACCAACCATAGAAGGACAAATATTGCATGGTTCCACATATGTAAGGTATCAAAAATAGCCTAAATCATAGAAACAGAGTAGAATGATGGTTTCCAGGAGTTGGGAGGAAGGGGAAATGGGGAATTCCTATTCAAGGGATACAAATTTCAGTTATACAAGATTAATATGTTCTAGAGATCTACTGCGCAACATTGTGCCTATACTTAACAATACTGTATGTTACACTTAAAAACTTGTTAAGAGAGCAGGTCTCATTAAATGTTTTTACAATCATCATCATTATGATTATCATCATAAAGAACTGACTGCATTTTAACCCTAGGCACTTCACTTGTCCCACCCTAGATCATGCCTTGCTATTCAGCAATAAAATGAACTATTAATGCATGCTACAACAACATGGATAAATTTCAAAACAACTATGCTTAGTAAAAAAAGTCAGACCAAAAAAGTACATACTGTTTGCTTCCATTTATATGTAACTTTAGAAAACAAAAACAAGTTAATCTATAGTGACAGAAAGAGATCAGTGGTTTCCTGGGGGAAGGAGGAGTGGCCAGAGGAATCATAAAGAGACACAAGCAACTTTTGGCAGTGATGGATGTGGTCATTATCTTGACTATGGTGATGATTTCACGGGTTTACATGTAAGTCAAAAACTGCACAACCTGTGCATTTTTAATGTGTGCATCTATTGTATGTCGAGTGTACTTCAATAAAACTGTTTTTGAAATAATCTCTGGAGCAAGATAATTTTGAAGATTTTTATTTGTGTACTTTCACTTCCATTTTCAATGCCTGTAGCCAGGCCTTTATGTTCATTTGCCCTAGGGGACATTTATGTTTACAGGGAAGAAAAAAGAAACTGCATGAAGACAAAGAACTTCCTAGAAAGCCTGCCCTCAGTAAGGGACTGCAGGGTGGAGCAGAGGTAGCAGGGAGAAAGGCGAGACTTCCCTCAGCTTGGAGGGGTCAGAGATAGGCAAATTATAGTACTAACAGGTACCAAGCCCCATTCCCTGGAAGTGCCCTGGAGAAGTAGCAAAAATCAAGGGAAAAAGGTTTCACATGAGCATAATGTCCAGGCTTGGCACAGAAACAGCAGAACTGCTTTCCCTAAGGAACATCATGGGCTTGGAGAATGAGGATATCCACTGCAACCATGATGAACTGAAGGCAAGAGGGCCCTTCTCTCTGTGTCATACCAAAAAGAGCTCCTGGAGTCTTATCTCACCCTAAGAAAGGGAAAGATGGCTTTAGGCCAAGGATTAGCTGATACTTCCAGAAACTGCAATTAACCAAAATCATATGCAGGAAGTTTTGGCAAGAAACATGGCCGTATACCCACAGGAACACTTCTATGTTCACCATCTAATATACTTTGGCTGTGTCCCCACCAAGTCTCAACTTGAATTGTATCTCCCAGAATTCCCACATGCTGTGGGAGGACCTAGGGGGAGGTAATTGAATCATGCGGGCCCGCCCGTCTTTCCTGTGTTATTCTTGTGATAGTGAATAAGTCTCACAAGATCTGATGGGTTTATCAGGGATTTCTGCTTTTGCTTCTTCCGCATTTTCTCTTGCTGCTGCCGTGTAAGAAGTGCCTTTTGCCTCCTGCCATGATTCTGAGGCCTCCCCAGCTATGTGGAACTGTAAATCCAATCAAACCTCTTTTTCTTCCCAGTCTTGGGTATGTCTTTATCAGCAGCATGAAAACGGATTAATATGCCATGTGGTATAGTTTGGATATTTGCCCCACCCAAATCTCACACTGAAAAGTAATCCCCAATGCTGGGGATGGGGCCTGGTGGGCGAGGCAGGGGTGTTTGGATCATGGGAGAGGATCTCTTATGAATGGCTTGGGCCATCCCCTTGGTGGTAAGTGAGCTGTCGCTCTAAGTTCACAGGGGATATGGTCATTTAAGAGTGTGAAGTCCCTTCCCCACCACCCCACTCTCTCCTCTCTCTCTCTTGCTCCTGCTTTCACCATGTGATATGCCTGCCCCCACTTCACCATCTGTAATGATTGTAAGCTCCCTGAGGCCTCCTCAGAAGCCAAGCAGATGCCAATGCCATGCTTGTGTAGCCTGCAGAACTATGAACCAATTAAGCCTATTTTCTTATAAATTGACCAGTCTTGGGTATGTATTTATAGCAATGCAAGAACAGCTTAATACACCATCCACTATGATTTTCAAGTCAGTTTTGAATCAAGAGATGAACATAGGAGTGTAATATTATTTTGTCTATTCTTATCAAAAGCATAATTTCTCCAGTAGAGGTAATATGTGCCACAGATAATCATTATGCTTGAATCTTAAGGGCAAATCTGAACTGTTTGGGGATGAAGCAACAAATTCTCAAATTCCACTTTCTGAGAAGTGAAATTGAAGGGAAGAGTAAGGATGAGGAAATACTAACGCAGGATGCTAATGAGGCCAACATTTCCAATGGATGAGATCAATGTACTTTTTGAAAATCACACACAGAAAATGGCCCTCTCAGGGGCCTGCTCTAACCCCTCCTCAACACTGATCTTACATGTTGTTGAGTGTGCTAAGTGTTTTAGTCCTTGGCACCAGAGACTTAATGAACAAAGAGAGGCTTCTGGAGGCCTTTAACCTGGGCTACATGCCCAGGTCGGTTTATCAGAACACTCACATTGGCATTTAGGACCCAAGCCCAGCTACTAATAATGTAGAACATCACTTACCCTTTGTCACTGTCACCTGTGTGTATATCTCCCCAGGCACCTTCTGGGGAGAAGATCTAGCTGTCCAAGGCAGGCATTCCTGGATCTTTTAGCTTTAGTCCATATCATAGTGTCCCTGATTGTCATCTTGACCCTGATAATAGAATTCTTAACAAGTTGCAAGGTGCTGTCCCATGGCTTACCTTTGCTTCACCCTTGCAATAACCCTATGTAGTAGGCAGAGTACACACTATTACTCTCAAAATATATACAGGTTGAGTATCTCAAATCCAAAATTCGATACTTTTTGAACACCAACACGATATTCAAAGGAAATGCTCATTAGAGAATTTTGGATTTTGGATTTGTGGATTTGGGATGCTCACCTGAAGTGTGTGTGTGTGTGTGTGTGTGTATATATATATATATATACACATATATATATACACACACACACACACACACACACACACACTCCAAAGTCCCAAATTTCTAAAATTCTAAAATCCAAAACACTTCTGGTCCCAAGCAGTTTAGATATGAGGAAACCAGCAGAAGGCCCACAGCTATTAAGTAGCAGGGATTGACTTAGATTACATTCTGTATCTCTATCCAAAGTTTGTACCAATACACCAGACCTTGGCTTTAACCAAAAGAGTGGCCTGATGCAAGTTTTGTCTCCCAAGAGTCCAGGCTGCCACACAGGCATGTAACTTAGTCAGAGAGCTGTTCTCTAGCATCTTCTCTCTCTTCTGAAACCAACGCTGTGTTCAGAATCCAGTCCTATCTCCAACCCCACTTGTTTATTGCTTTCCAAACCCATGGTTTATTTTAGTTCCTATATGTATTAAATAATTCGTTAAGCAATTCATTGGCCCTGAGGGAATACAGTGGTAAACAAACAAAGTGCCTTTTGTCATTGAGTTTACATTCTCATGTGGGGAAACAGACAATAAAGCAAATAAATATATAATGTGAGAGAAGATGGCAAGTGCTGTGAAGAAATACAAAGTATGCAAAAGGAATAGGCATTCTTTTATATAAAGAAATGAAGGAAGGCTTCTCAGATAAGGTGACTTGGAGCAGAGACCGGAATGAAGGGAGACAGGAACCAGGTGCCTCTTGCAGGGATGATGGTTTATGCAAACGAAACAGCAAGTGCAAAGGTAAACTTGAGGAAAGAGCATGCTTGTTGTGGAGGTGGTTTGAGTTACAGCAAGGAGGCAGTTTACCCAAAGTGAAAAAACTAGTTAAAGTTCTTATGCTAGCATTCTCCTTTTGCAATGTAATGAACTTGTACTCAACTAAAGCAAGCATTTTGTGGGGAGGATAGGGCCAATTACAATGAATGTCTCCTTTCTCTGATTTCTCACATTTTAAATTATCTTTCTTATACTATTAGATACATATTGCTTTGTAAGGTACCATGTGTGAGAGTTCTATCTCCCCTGCAGGTGGCAAAATTTTGAGGGGAATAAAGCACTGTATGTTACTCATTTTTATTTCTCAGTGCATTCTGGGGAGAAAATAGGTATTCAAAAATATTTATTGAAAAAAAGAGGTAAATTTCAGAGATAGATGTAAATAAGGAGTAAAGATAACATTGAGTAAAATACAGACTGCCTCTGAAGCTCATCCTCCAGTCTTTTTTTTTTTTTTTTTCCAGACTCATTCTTTCAATGACTTAAGCCAAAAATCTTGAGGCCATTCTTGACTCCTTCAATACCCTGTATCCAGTCCATCCACTGACAGAAGATTCTACTGGCTACCCTAAAAATATTCCCATATCCCACCTACTTCTTCTCACATATTTTACTACCATAATAAGCTAATTCACTGTCTTCCATTGCCAGGAATAGTACAATAACTTCCTAACTGGCCTCCCTTAGTCCACTTTTTCCCATGTATCTTTTAGAATGTAAGTCAGATCAATAAACTCTTCTGCTCACACTATTCACAATAACAAAGATATTAAATCAGTCTAGGTGCCCATCAATAGTGGATTGGATAAAGAAAATGTGGGCTGGGCACGATGGCTCACGCCTGTAATCCCAGCACTTTGGGCAGCCCAGATGGGCAGATCACTTGAGTTCAGGAGTTTGAGACCAGCTTGGCCAACATGGTGAAACCCTGTCTCCATTAAAAATACAAAAATTAGCCAGGCATGGTGGTGTGCCCCTGTAATACCAGCTACTCGGGAGGCTGAAGCAGGAAAACTGCTTGAATCTGGGAGGCAGAGGTTTCAGTGAGCCTAGATTGCGCCACTGCACTCCAGCCTGGGCGACAGAGAAAGACTCCATCTCAAACAAACAAAACAAAACAAAAAAAGAAAAGCAAAGAGGAAAAGAAAAGAAAAGAAGAGAAAAGAAAATGTGGTACATATACAGCATGGAATACTACGTAGTCATAAAAAAATGTAAGTCAGATCATGAAACTCTTCTGCTGACACTATTCACTATGGTGAAGACATGGAATCAGACATCCCCTGGCTGTCTTGGACCTTGTCCTTACCATGAGCCACACTGGCCTCCTTGTTGTTCCTCAAACACACTAAGTATACTTCTCCTTCAGGAATTTTAATGTGCTGTTAAGTATCTAATTCAGTAAAGTAAAATAGAGTTGAGAAAAGAAAAGTGAAATACCATACTGCCCATTCTTTCGTATATTAACATCTCTGGAATCTGGATGCACTTCACAAGCAAATAGTTTCATAGTTTAACTGGCAGTAGCTTTTTTTTTTCTTTCTTAGAGGCACATAAAGTAATGATGCATCTTAGAGTCGTGAGTTGCTTAAATTCAGTAAAATGCAGTAATGATGATATCCATTTAGAAGCATGTATCAAGTGTCAGGCAATATGATAAGCATTTTCCACCCAATATTTCATGTTTCCCACTAACAGGTAAGTTTTAACTGCAAAGGCCATTCATCGAGTAAATACTAACTCATCTTAGAACTTGGCTCTAAAGCCTGTAATTCCACTGAGCACACAACCCTTGAAAATCAAGACTTCACATCCACTGCCGGTTCTACCACTTATACCATGTGTGATCTGAGCAAGCTCCTGGCTCTCTTTGGGTCTGTTTCTTCATTTGGAAAGCAAGGGAGTTCTATTAGGCTTTCTGTAAGGCAGTGGTTCCCAAAGCCAGTCCATGGACCAATAGCATTAGAAAAGCCTAGAGAGGTTTTAGAATGTATGTTTGTGAGCCTCGTCTTAGAGATTTTGCTTTGGTATATCTGAAGCTGAGCCCAGTAGCCTGCATATGTTTACAGTCCCCCAGTGACTGTGCTGCATAGCCAGGCTCTGGCCCAGGTCCCTTCAGCCTGGACGTGTAATGGTTCTCTGGGACTATGCTGGTCACCAGAGAAAGTCACACTGACAGTCCCACTGGGCTTTCATCCCTGGCTATCATGCATCTCTAGACACTAGGCCATGAATGCAATGAGAGCCTCTGCTTCTTGGAACATCTAAAGTAAACCAAAAATAGGGAATGAGGGTTGCGTGAGGTGAATCATGATATTGTTGCAAACAACTTCTCTTCTAACGTACTGCTCAGTCTGAGAATAGCAACTAAGGAGTTTTATCAGAGCTGCTGCTGCTGCAGCTGCCTTTATGACACACTTCAGTTAAATTATATTTCTTAGGCATTGAAACCCTTTATATTTTGTGCCCTAACTGAACCCATTCAGGAATTTCCCTATTTAACAGATGAGAAAAATGGAGCAAAAGAGAGGTGAAGTGTGTAGGATGGGAGGGTGGGTGTAGATCCACATAGGATATTCTGCTATGTGGTTTCAAAGGAGTGCCAGTTTCCTTCCTGAAGGCTCTTTGATCTAGGTACTGTGATTGCATTTCAGTTACCATTTAGAGCTGTGATCCTCCAAATATGCTTCCAGGACCAGCAGCATCAGCATCACCTGGGAACTCATTAGCAATGCTAATTATTAGTCTCCATTTGATCTATTGAATCAGAAACTCTGGTGGGGTTGCTGGGAGTGGGCAGCGAACAGTGTTTTAACCACTCCTCTAGGTGACCCTAATGCAAACTCAAGCTTGAGAACTAGAGGAAGTAGGGGAGGACATGAGGCTTCATTTCATGTAAATAACTTGCTACATGTGTGAGCGCTCCCCTCCTCCTCAACTCCTCTAGCCCTTCCAGCTTACAGAGGGTTTAGGTCAACAGTATGGTGGACAGCAGCATGGCAATGACATTGATGAAAAATGGAAAGGCTCTCCCTGAGTCAACCTCTGCCTGGAGACCAACATAGAATTCTTGGAGAGGAAGAGTTCAGGAATGATAGGTAACATGTTACTCTCAATAGGAGGAAGTCAAGGAATGAGAAGCAAGCTTGGCTTTTGAGAATCATCCAGTCCATCAGCAAGTTCTACAAATCCTGTCTCCTGCAGTCAAGTCCAGCTGTTTCTCTCCTCTATTCTTCCCATGCAGTGCACAACCTCCACGACCTCCCATCTGAGCCACTATAATGCCTTCTAGCTCTTCTTCGTCATTCCTCTATCATCCCTTCTCAACACAACAGCCCAAATTAGCTTCCTAAAACTTTATTCTGTCATGAACTTTCTAACAGGTTTCCATTCTTGTTAAGAAAATGTGACCCATGAGGTCCACATGATCGGGTCTCAGCCTACACTCTGGCCTCATCTCTGGCTACTCCCTGTTCTTTGCTCTCTACCAAGCATGCTGACCTTATTTCAGTTCCTGAATGCACAAAGCATCTTCCAGCCTCAAGGTCTCTGCGCATGATGTTCCCTTTACCTGGGATGTGCATCCTCCCTCCTTCACTCACTAGCTCCTGCTCATCCTCCAGCTGTCAGCCAGTCACTCCCCCAAGGAATTCCTCCAAGCCCCCAGCTAAGTTAGGAACTTCTATTATATGCTCTTATAACACACTGGTTTTCATTCATAACACTTTTTACACTTGTCATGTAAATAATTGCTTAAGTTTTGTCTGCCCACTCAACAGTATGTGTTATGAGGTCAAGGATCATGTCTATCTTCCTCTGTTGTATCTCCAGTTTCTAGTAGGATGTCTGGCATTAATCAAGTGCTCAATAAACGTCTGTTGAAAAGTGATAAAGGAGGTGTTTTCTGTTGTTCATCATTATAAGTCTTAAAAACAAAGTCCCAGGAGTTTGGTCAAGGGTAGGCCTTGGCTAATAGTGTTTTAGCAGACAGCAGATACAGGAAACTTCCTTGTAAGTCTGAGTCATGATATATTTTTTTGCAATCTATCTTTACCTGCATGTATTTAGTTAACAAATGTATTTCTTTTATGAATATGTATGTATTTATTTAATAAATAAGTTTTTGCTGTGTATCAGGTGTTCTTCTGAAGATACAGTAGTAAGCAAGACAGATAAAATAATTTATCTCATGAATCTTACATTCTGGTAGGGGAGACAGAAAAAAGACAATAGATTTTTCATAATGAAATACACACAATTTGATTATGTATTTGACAGTAGCTATTACTGGCTCTTCCTATTCAGGTAGTGTGACGAAGCTATGGAAAATACTAAAACATGATATGGGATAGAAGTGCTGATGGTGTGTAGGGGGGCTCTTTTAAGTAACAAACGTCAATGAAGATTTTCTGTTTCTCTTGTGCTTGTTTACCTCCTTGTTGAAATTGTGAGCAATTTTGAGAATAGCAATCATGTCAGATTCTTCCTTTTCTCCCTCAGTACCTGCCAACACACAGCATCCATGAGATGTTCAACACACATCTGGCAAATAAATAAGTAGACGAAAAAGCAGAGAGGGCTACAAGTATTGCACACAATCTCCAGACAACGAAAGTTAGGATGGAGGTCTAGAAATTGGGACAAAGTAATATAAGGATGAGGATAGACAATTCAGAGATAAGAACTTAGTAAATCAGCAATAGCCACATTAAGAAAATAGGCAACGTTTCTCAGTGATTCAGTATGTCCAAGGGCCTTAGAGAAAGGGCACAGGAAAATGGACAAGATGATCTTGGATGACCTTTCTAATCCTACTGAATCTTTGGAACCAGGAGAAGCCCAGGGCAACCAACGTGGCACTTCTCAGCTGTACCAGTGTGGTTTTCCCATTGAATGTGCCTATTTTGGGTAAACTCCTTCTGTGGAAGGGATTTCAGCCAATAGTCAAGACTCAGAACTGGCAAGTTGGCCCAAGCCCTAAATGTCAGGTCTTCTTGCTTTCCCCCAACTCCACTTCCTCGTTCATCAAATCCCGCCAGTTTGTCTTTGTTCTATTATGAACTGTAAAGAAGCATGGAAAAGTGGGGAATGGCAAGGTAAACAAGAGACCCTGCAGCAAAGAAGTGTCTCCTGGTTTTTCCTGCTGAGTTGTCTTAGTGGTTTTCTGATGCTTCCGCTACCCAACAATCTCCTGGACAGAGAAGCCAATTCACTCTTCCAGCTTCCCAGAGTGGAAAACTACCAGCACAGGCCGTGGCAGGCCCAGCAGGGAGCTCCAACCCTCCAAGCTTTAGTAGGGCCTGGCAGGCAGGCTGAGGAGAAGCAGCTGCCACCAGTCCCCAGCTTTGCAAGAATTATTTTTCATACTATCCTGCCAAGGCTGACAGCCTGAAAGGGCTGCTTGTTCCATGATGTTTACCATCTCACCACTAGCTCCAGACCATGGGCTCCCCGTCAATGAGTGTCCTATATGCAGCTTCCAGGAAAACACACACATGGCCCACATGAGGCCTGAGGTGCAGAGACCTGACACCTGGGCCTCTGTGGGCCCAGACAAGACTGACTGGGGGGCATTATTGGGGTCAGGGGTCCCAAGCCAGTCTACAATCTAAAGGGATATCTGCAATCATAAAATTTGGAGTCCAGAAGCAAATTTAAGAAACCAATCCCTCCAATGTCTCCATGTTAAATATCAGAACCTCTGAGGCCCAGAAAGGTGAACTGACTTACTCAAGTTCACACAGAGAGCTAGGGTAACCGGGACTGAAATTCAGGTCTCCTGATCCCTGGTTCTTCCTTCTCCAACCCTAGGCTACCGTGGTATAGTTCTTCCAGTTTCTGAAAGGACAAGGTAGTCCAATTAAAGAAGCTGTCACAGAGGCCCTGCTTCCCACAAGTTTCACAGAGCAGGCTATTTCAGACTGGTCCTTTGTGCACATAAATATTGACACAATGGGATTCCACAGTGGGGCCAAGAAAGATTATTTGGGTTTCTTTCTTCAGCCTACAGGGCTATTCTTTGGGTACAATGGTCACCCGGATCTCTTGTGCAAGTTGAAATTCCCCTTAGGAATGGACCTTTAGGATTGCAGTTTTCCTGGAAGTCCAAAATACTTTCCAGAAACAATTCTCGCAGAGCCCCAGAAGGGCAGTCCCCAAGCTGTAGTGGGTTTCAGGGTACTAAGATAGGGATCAGATAATGAATTCTTCTTCCTGGTTAACAAAGTCAGTGAAGCTTTCATAGTAAATAGTACGTCCTTTCCCCAACAAGAAAGTAAGTTTAAGAGAAAACTGGGTAGCTATGAAGATCAGGAGTGAAGAAGAAAACTGAGGCTATGGTGTGGAATTATGGAAAGTGTATATTTAAGACTTGGCTCTGCCACTTCTGAATTATGGGACCCCACTACCAGTTAGTTACCAAACCTCTATGAACTTCGGTTTCTTCATCTTTAATAATCCTGCCAAGCCAAGGTTGTTGTAGAGATTTAACATAATGTATACAAAGAAGTTAGCATACTTCATAGAATGTAATGGGGCTCAATAAATGATATCTAGGAGGAGAAGAGAGAATCATTTGTTTTAAATATTACATTCAATCTTTCTTAAATAATTCAAAGTTTTTATGACCTTAGAAAGGTTACTTAAGCTTTCAGCCTCTCAATTTCATGGTAGTAATGGCACTTGTTTATAGGCATGCCATAAGGAATATATGAGTTAATTCTGTCAAGCACATAGAGCACTAATGTTCAATAAAGTTAGATATTATTTGTTTTTTAATTATTTTTACTTTGACTCATTCAGTAAATTTTGGAGTCGGCTTTCAAAGTTGCATAAGATAAAAGGAAAGAAAGAAAAGAAAGAAAGAAAGAAAGAAAGAAAGAAAGAAAGAAAGAAAGAAAGAAAGAAAGAAAGAAAGAAAGAAAGAAAGAAAGAA
>NW_012105388.1:426120-428205 GCF_000951045.1 Mandrillus leucophaeus
AGAAAGAAAGAAAGAAAGAAAGAAAGAAAGAAAGAAAGAAAGAAAGAAAGAAAGAAAGAAAGAAAGAAATTAATTTGGATAAAGGAAAAAGAAAATAGGAACAAGATAAGCTAGAGCTAAAGTTAATACAGAAGGTGTACTGCATTTGGTTCTATACCACTGGCTGATGATAAGTTTCAACTTTGGCTCTGAGCTTCCTAGAAATCAAGTCAAAAAGTAAAACACAATTAGTTAACATGAATCGCAGTGGCAACAAAGTATAAATCCACTTTTTATTAATGTCTCTGTTTCTAGGTGGGATGGAGTAGTGTACAGTAAGTAATCAGTGCTCCCTCTAAAAGTAACTGGAAGAGCTAAATAAAATTCATAAATCATCTACTTGAAGGAATCTGATTGTTTCTAAGGCAATGAGAATGCAGAGACCAAGACTTCAGAGAAGGGAGAATCTCAGAGAGGTGAGGGAACTTCTATAGCCACTTTCAGCCATTTGCCCATTTGGAGCAGGGGCAGGAGGCTGACTCCAGGTTTGGCACTAGCAGAGGGTCGCAACGGGACAAAATCAGCAGAGTTTTTGAGGGACACCTGGTATCCCTCAAGCATGCAGCATATCTCACTCAGCACATGTGCCAAATGCTGGGGCTACGTGGAGGAGGAATGTAAGGAGAAGCCCTCTGACGAGGTGAGCTGAGTTTTTGAGAGTTGGACAAGACACAGATTAGAGTTCAGGACCTGGCGGGGAGAGAGAACATGGAGATTTTAAGCAGCACTGGAAGACCAAGAATCCAGGCTTATATTCTACCAGCTACCCAGAATGAAGACACTCTGCTCTGCTTTCGAGGTGGATTTGCCCCATGCCCAAGCCCAGGGCTCCTCCCATGCCAATACATTTCTCAAGTTAGCAATGCCTGTATATAGACAGTACACATCATTGCATACTTCCTATCTTTAATATAGGTTACAGGAGCCAAAAGATTGAATCTGACTTCCTCCCTTGAAATGCCAATCATAGGATATTTACATATATTTGAGTCAAATTCAACCACACTTTCCTTTAAGTATAACGATCAAAATGCTCCACCTGTGGCCTTTAGGAACAAACATGAAGGCCTCCCCCTCCCCCGCAGCCCCGGGCTGCTCTACCTCTTCAAGGAGATGGGCTCTCCCAGTTCTCTAACACTACAAGGTTGGATCCCTGCTGCTGCACTTTAGTAGCTTCAGCTAAAGCGGCCTCGGTTCATTATCTTCCCTCTAATTTACTCACTCCATACTCAGCATCTCATCATTTAAAAGGATGATATTCCTAAGGGTTCCTTCTCAGCTTCACAACGTCTTTCTGAGATCAAGTCTCACATGGCATCATTTAGATCTTTTTTGTTTTGTTCTTTGGGAAACAAACAAACAAACAAACAAACAAACAAAAGGCCAGGTGCGGTGGCTTACACCTGAAATCCCAGCACTTTGGGAGGCCAAGGTGGGCAGATCACCTGAGGTCAGGAGTTCAACACCAGCCTGACCAACATGGAGAAACTTCATCTCTACTAAAAATACAAAATTAGCCAGGTGTGGTGGTGCATGCCTGTAATCCCAGCTACCTGAGAGGCTGAGGCAGGAGAATCTCTTGAACCTGGGAGGCGGAGGTTGCAGTGAGCCGCGATCACGCCATTGCACTCCAGCCTGGGCAATAAGAGTGAAACTCCGTCTCAAATAAATAAATAAATAAATACAAAGAAGCCTGGGAGTTTCCTTAACTTCCTTTTTCCCCCTCCCCCTTCTTATTCATCAAACATTTGTTGATTGCCTATATAAGCCAAGCACTGTCATAGGTGCTGGTCATGAAGACACAAAAGATTATCATTACACCAAAGACAAAGACCAAAATCATAAAAATCTCTGAAGCAGGAAAAAAAAAAAAAGTTGCATAAATTTTTTTAACAACTCATCACCTCCCACTTAAGCTCATAAAAAAACCTCACTGATTTTAGTGTCTTAACTTCTACTTTACTGTGTATGTGTCCAAACCACTGAAAAATTCTGTGAGGGCTATCTTGCCACATCCATGCTCTTCAGAGACCCACAGGCCAAGAC
>NW_012105388.1:429030-434210 GCF_000951045.1 Mandrillus leucophaeus
CCCATGTTATAAATGAGCAAAGTGAGGTGCAGAGATTTACCTAAAGTCACAAAGCTAGATAGTGACAGAGCTGGAACTAGAATCTGGATCTCTTGATCCTCATTGTCATTGTCTAGTAACCGTATCACATGGTCATCACACACTGCTACCAGCACACACACACTGTTTATAGTGTGATCCCTAGGGTCCAGAACCACCAAGCTGGGGAAGAATCTGGACAGAGAGCCCAGGGAGGATTATTGCTTGTCTAATTTTTAGAACGCGCTGGTCCCAGGATTTGTTGAAATGTGATAGCAAAAGGAACGTGCACCCTCGGAAAGACAGCAAGGCATAGCATTATGTTAACACCAGGTGAAGCAAGGCCTTTGATCATAAGGCATTTGTCATATACTGAGTATCCCAAGACTATATGGTTCCTACTTTTGGTCCCATCCTACCCCCACCTTCCCTCATGACCCCTCAATAATCACTATCCTGACTCTTGTTTTTCTATTTGTGCCTCTGCGGCTTTTCTTTGGCTCAAAAGCTTTCCCTTCCTCTTTTCACCTAGCCTAGAAAATTCTTTCAGCTCCAGCTAACTCTCATACCTTCAGTATCTCAACTAGCACGACACCGGAGATTTGACCCGATTGGGTAAAATGTGAACATATTTACATATATATTTATGGAATATGTATGTACATATATAAAAATATATATCTAAATAGAGATATTTATATAGACATATATGTTCACGTGTAACATGTAATACGTGAACATATAGATAGATATATCTATATATACATACATATATACATAAATATACACACATATATTAAATATTTATTATAATGTTTATATTGCTTTTTATCCTGTATATATATTTGTTTCATATCTTTTTCCTATTTTTTATCTGTATCAATGTTTCTTACATACTTATATCACTATACTGTATATTCTGATCTTATAGACTTGAAGCTCCTAGAGTTCTTGTCAGCTTTCAGAAAAAAACATTAATAAGCAAATATGTGAAGCACCAGTGATGCACGGCCCTAATGGCCCCAGTGCCTGATTTCCATGGTAAGCAGGGTCCCTGTCTCCTTGTCTGCTCCTGCCAACACTGTTGTTCTTCTGTAGACTCTTAGTCTTTCCACATGAGACCTCTGAGCAAACCTGAGCTCTGCAGGTGGTTGTGAAAACTGAGAGGTCCAGAGAACGGACTTTGTGTGAAGTTCTTCCTGCAGTCCCATGATCATGTTCCTGGCCCAAAAGTTTAGACTCAAGGAGACTAGGTCTCCATGGGCCTCTATCCCTACTGACCACAGAAAAAAAGTGGAGCCTTATTTTTTCTTGCATTACTTTTAGCTCCTGTGACTGCCTTTTACAAGTTAGGAATCCAGGCCTCAGAATGCAAAACAACAGGGTAAAGGCAAAGTTTTAGGGTATGAACCGGGAATTCACCTGGCTACTTTGGATGGAAAGCTGATGATGCAGTAGATGCATTTGGAACCCTTTTACCCCAAGATACAAAGCCCAGGAATTAGGAGAAGTCTGCCCTCAGAGAAAATGAAATATTTTTACAGTTAAGTTAAAATATAGAGAACAGTATAGAATAATGGAAAGACTAATGAAGTCTGCCATTATCACAGCACAATATACAAAATTAAGGAAGAGGACAGAAGTTCTAGCATTTATTAATCACATTCTGTGTGTTTGATGCTATGCTAGGTACTTTACATATATTCTCTTACTCTTTGTAACAGCTCTTAAGGTAGTGATCAGTGATAGGCGTCAAGACTGCGGTTAGAGAAGCCAAAACTCTGACCGTGCTCTCCCAGCAAGTAGGCAAAGACTGGTTAGGTCCAGTAATAGTGTTTTCAAACATGTTTCTTCCCATCACTTTATGTCCCTAAACCTCAGTTTCCTCATTCGTACAAGATTAGATTAAATCAGTCATTCTTAGCCTTTTCTGGAACTGGTCACAGAGTCTTTTGAGCATCTGATAATAGAAAATTTTTTCCTTCTGCAAATGTACTTTTGTTTTCATACATTAAGTTTGGAATGCAATTTCAGGGGATTCACAGGTCTCTGTAGCCCATTCATGGCTGGTCCATGAATCTGGGGTTCCTCTGCCTTGACATTCCTTGAGTCTCACACTCCACAGGCAGTAGAGCACAGAGGTCAAGAGCATGCTTGTGGCCGAGTGTGGTGGCTCATACCTGTAATCCCAGCACTTTAGGAGGGTGAGGTCAGGAGTTCAAGACCAGTCTGGCCAACATGGCAAAACCTCTTCTCTACAAAAGACACTCAAACTAGTTGGGTGTGGTGGTGCATGCCTGTAGTCTCAGCTACTTGGGGAGCTGAGGCAGGAGGATCGCTTGAGCCCAGGAGGTCGAGGCTGCAGTGAGTCATGTTCATGCCACTGCACTCCAGCCTGGGTGACAGAGCAAGATGCCCTCTCCAAAAACAAACAAACAAAAAACTATTAACTGATACATTGTTGGAAATTTGAAAAAAGGGGATAAAGAAAAAAGAAGAAGTAGAAGAAAACAGCACGCTTGCTGGAGCTGGGTCGAATCCCAGTTCTGCCACTTAGCTTTCTCTATAACCTTGTGTGAGTTGCCTAATGTTTCTTGGCCTCACTTTCTCCTCTGTAAAACTGGAATACTACTACTACTATTATGTAATAATACTAATACTAATAAGGTTATTGTGAGGATTAAATTTGTTGACACCACTTAAAATGGTACCCAGAATATATTAAGTGTTCATTGAATATTCTTTGAATTTTGAATTCTCTTTTTCCCTGTTCGGTACAACCAAGGGGGCTCAAGGGGCAGATGAGTTTCTGTTTTACCCACAGAAAGACTCTTTTACTGGCAGGAAGGATGCCAAAGGCAACTCTCAGGTGTCAGCCTAGACTTAACAAACACACAAGCAAGAAAGAGCCAATCTGGGTAGCTTCTAGCATTGTTCACTTAAGATAAATTCAACCAAAGAGGGCTTTTGCCAGCCTTTTATGTCTTTGTCTCAGGGCCCTGTTCAGGCCATCTAACACACAGTCTCCCCTACCACCCACCCCCCACACACACACATACACACAGATCACAACACTAGTACCTCAGGCCTAGTTTCACAAATCTGAAACTAGCATCACCTTCTCATTAACAGACAAGGCCACATAAACCTTCTCAGCACATCTCTGGGAACATGAATGATGAGAACCCAGGGAAACAAAAGTGAGTTTCCAATTTGGAAATATGTGTAGGTGAATTAACACATAGCAGCCTTGGTGGAAGACAAGGGAGAGGTGATAAAGGGTCAATCTGGTGCAGAAGGGAACTAAAGCATCCCTGGTGCTTCAGTTTCTGGGTAGGGGTAAGTTGGCCCTGCAGGGCTTCTAGCTCCAGCCTTCCTCATTTAGCTTAATGAGACTAGGTGTGGGCACTGTATATCCTATTCATCTGACTCCATTCTTTGGCCTCAGGCTGTCCCTCAAACCTCAATTACATCTCACCCCCATAAAGGTACATTGGAAGTTGGTTGCAGAAAGGAAGCCATGAGGCTGCGCAGATACACATGATTTTTAGATAAAGGTCACTTCAGCACATTGCTCTCTGAGGGCCCAGGTGGAAATCACCTGGGGTTGGGAGACAGGTAGCACTGCGTCCTTGTCTTAGCTTTACTATTAGCTAAATGTAGAGCATGGGCAAATCACTCACCTGTTTTGACTCCATTTCCTCATCTGTAAAATGAGGAAGAGTGACTTAGATATTTCTAAGGTCCATTCCAAAATGAATAGTCTAGAAATTCTAGTTGTCTGACCCTAAGAACTCAATGACATGTGGGATTGATGCTGGAAAGAACAAAAACCACAGTGGTGCACCTAAAATAAATTTGGGGCCAGCAGGAGAAAAGCTCTTCCTCTCCTAATCCCAAACCCTGAATGGCTTTGCCACTCTTTTTCAAAGTGGAAGCATTCTGAATACCAAAAGGGGACTCCCACCCCAGGACTCTGAACTGGTAGTAAGTTGCCTGCTTCCTATGAGGGGAAAGTGTGAGATGAAAATGGGAAGTCCCAGCACTGCCCTGCCCCAGCTTTGTACCATGGATCCTAAAGGCCTGGTTTGCCTGTTGAGAAGAAGAGATGGTTCTCCCTTTCCTAACCACAAACAATTGTCACAGGCCAAGTCAGGGGAGTGAGAATAAGCAGCCCTGTACTTTTTATACACAACAGTCTTCTAGTTGGCTGAGTGGGTCCCAGGGCTTCAGACCGCTGGGCTAGAATTTCAGGATCATCAGGATACTTCTGTTCATCCTCCTATCTGGAAAAACATAAGGTGCCAGTTCCCCACCAACCATTGCAACAGTGGTTTTATGACCCCTAGGGGAGCCTGACACTGGTGTACACTCAGACAACTACTGCAGCCCAGTATTTTAGTACATGATTGCGGAGTCTAAAGAGATCCCTTTCCCATGGAGATACCCTTAGTTCTCCTATCAAGTTTGGCAGTCCCAGCCCAAGTTGGAAATAAGGGAAAACTTGACTCAAGGATCCCACAGAGGAATGGATCCCCTATATAGCCCTGCTGGCTCTCTCACTCATTAACCTCCACTAGGAGCCCCACATGTTCCTCTCCCTCCTCTCAGCCATTGCATATGCTGTATCTTCAGCCTGAAATGCTACTTCTTGGCCCCACCTCTAGAGCAAAAGATGCACTGGAGCAAGGTGGCTTGTAGCACTATGATGCTCCTGCAGGTTAGGCTAGGGCAGGGTTTCTGCACTCACCTGCCACTAAGCAGAGTTTTAGGGTTTAAAATTTTTAAGTATTTATCAGTCACTTCCTGTGTGCTTTACCCCAAAGGCAAGATTCTCCTGAAATTCAGACTTCACATCCCTGAACCTGGGAAGTGGTAGAGAATTGGAAACAAGTAGTCTTTCTTGCAAAAAACAGCCATGCAACTTCAGGGGCTATACCTCCAAGCCCAAAGCCCAACAAATCTTCCAGTATGTGCTATAAAGTTCTCACACCATAAAAATCACAGCAATTTTGTAGCAGAAAGGGTACCATAGATTATCTAATCCAACTTAATCTTACTACAGGCAAAAAGATTAAGGAAGTACAAAGAGACACATAACAACGTCCTCACTGTCACACAATTAATTTATGACCAAGTCAGGATTATAATTAGGGTTGTTA
>NW_012105388.1:435257-437617 GCF_000951045.1 Mandrillus leucophaeus
CTTTCAGTTGACACCAGTAAGGACTCCTGAAGAGTCATCCTTAAATCAACATGCATTTATTATATGTTGACTTTATGCTCAGCAGTGTGCAAGCTATAAAATTCCATGAGCCTCAGGATTCATGATAGACTCTTGATCACTGATAATGAATGAAAATTTCTCATCTGCCTCAAACACTCGTCTCTGGTTTGACTTGGTAAAATAGAAAGAAATGGCAGGGGGAAGGATTAGTCCTTCAACATGTCCTGTTTTCCTGTAAAGGTCTTTGCAAATCGAGATTTCTGTTTCTTTTTCCCTGTCAGAAAGAGCCAACAGAAATACCTGACACCAGAAATAGAAAAAAAAAAAAAAAGTAAGATGACTATTTGCTGTCTTCAAACAGTCCATTTCCTGTTCCAGGGCCACAGTGTGGACTCTAACACAGAAGATTAGCTCTCCTGGTTAGTCATTTAAATGTCCTCATGGTATGCCAGTCTCCGTGAGTATGCTTACCACCAAAACATCCCACCACTCCATGCACTCACAGCACTCTCCCTTGGAACTCAGAGCATGAAGAATGTAGTAGGAGGCAACCAAACATCAACAACTGATTGAGAGGAATACAGAGCAGAAAAAGGAAAAAATGGTACCCAAGTTAGGATCCGAGATGCAACAGCTGAGCTTATTATGAGAAAGTAACAAGGCACTGGGCTTCTTCAAACAATTATTCTTTGATTTTAAGGAGTTTTGATCATATTTCCTATTGAAGGTATAAAGAAAAACCCATGTACATGGAACTTTTGTGGAAGGAGGAGAGCAAACATTTCCCAAATGAACCCTTATGCTATGAAGAGGACAAAATTAAAGCACCCTCTAGAATCAAAATATAGCATGCAACAACTGGAACTCACATATACTGCTATGGGATGGTAAAATGGTAAAGCACTTCAAAACAATTTTTGGTATTATGCAGAATAGTACATCATATGCTACACATATGAAAGTTCCACTTCTAAGTGTATACTCAAAGGAACTGAGTACTTATCTCTACCAAAAGTTTTATACAAGAATAATTATAGGAACTTTGTTCATAATGGGCCCAAACTAGAAATTATCCAAATTCCCATCTACAGTAGATTGGCTACATAAAATATTCAAAGTAATATACAACAATGAAAATGAATAGTTGACAACTGCACGCAACAGTAGGATGAATCTCATAAACAAAATGTTGAGTGAAAGAAGCCAGACACAAAGAGCATTTATGCATCATCTAATTCTGTGTATATAAGTACAAAAATGGGCAAAACTCATCTATGTTGCTGGAAAGCAGGATAATGGCTACCTTTGGGGGCTGGTGAGAAAAGTTACTGGAATGAAGCATGAAGAGAGCTTCTGAAATGCTGGTATAGTTCTGTTTCTTAATTTGGGTACTGTTTAGATGTGTTCAGTTTATAAAATTCATAAAATTCAACACTTAAGCTGTGTATACTTTTCCATGTTCATATTTGTGGCAAAATGAAAAAAAAAAAATGACTCCAATTCTTCTCCAATACCTGCATCCCAGATCTTTACCATCTAATTTTTTGTACTCTCCCACTCTGACTCTGGGCCCGGTCACATGAATTGCTTTGGCCAATGAGACGTAAACACGATTTCAGCAGTGACTTGAAAAATGTTTGAATATTCTGGCTTCTGGTCTTGTTCCTGTGCAATTTCCAGGAAAACATACCCAGGCTAGTCTGCAGGAGGATGAAACAGAGCACAGCAAAGTTGCCCCATTCATCTGTGCCATGGCCATCCTAGATGAGCCAATAGCCAGCTGACTGTAGCACAGAACAGAGAACAGTCCAAACAAGTCCAGCTAGGAGCCAAATAAATGTTCATTTAAAGACATTGAGCTTTGGATAGGTTGTTAAGCAGCATTATTGTGTAACAAATAATACAATTATTTACTTCCATTTAAACTTTAAAAGTGCATGTAATACAACATAATCCCACAAAATTAGGCTCAAAAGATTCTCCTAACCTATTTATTTTGAGCATGGCCACACCCTAGAGGAAAGAGAATCTGCCTGAGATCCCACAGGACCAGGATCCCAAAAGCATAACAGGACATCCAAGTAAAATCAAAGCCTAAGACAGCCAGAAACAACTCATAAACCAACCTGAAGAAGTTCTCTAAGACATCTAAAAATTCTGTCCTGTTTTTCTCAGAAGATGCAGAAGCAAATGGTTGCTTCTGCCACCTCCCATTTTTTAAATGCCCTCTTACTGCACCCTACTCTATATAAGAAAATCTTTTACAATATTCAACAGGTTGTATTAAAATACATATATATATGTGTGTATATATATACGTGTGTGTGTGTATATATATA
>NW_012105388.1:438237-440383 GCF_000951045.1 Mandrillus leucophaeus
ACACTCATGAAATTTAAATTAGCAAAACTACAGTCAGACAACAAAGTTTTCCTAAGATAAATACTTACCCAAATGGTGAATAATGGCAAAGTAAAACTTATATTCATCATGTAAACTGATGTTTTCAAAATCTTAATACTGATTCCAATATTCAACCAAGAGAAATATTCAATACTTTTAATGTTTGCCTTTCAAAACATATACGTTCAATATTTATCCCGATTCATTATCTCTGGAGTGATACCTGGGATTCTGTATTTTCAGGTTTCCCCAGAATGATTCATATGATAATAGATTAGATTTGGAGACATCAGTATGAACTCATGTTTAGCTTAATAAGGATACAAATAGTTACATATGGAAATATTTGTAGACATGTGTATATGCCTGGGTAAGTATACACACATATGTTCCATCCGCTGAGAGGGCCTAGAGGCAATGACATCCCAGTAGCAATGAGAAAACCTAGTGCTCAGATCTTGATTTCTAATAACCATTCTTCAATAAAAGGAGACAGGATTCCTCAGGAAAATGGCTGATTCTGGGAATGGTGCAGAATATACACAAGATAGACTTGGAGTATCTTTTAGTGCCAGAAATTGAGAAAACGTACATGCAAAAAGATTATGGGGGATGTCAAAGGGACATAGTAGCCCACTTAATGAGTTCCCCCTCCAAAAAAAGTAGTATTGAATTATAAACCAAAGAATAAAATAAATATCCATGAGTCCATGCTGCTATAAATTAATGATTGAATAAACAAATGGGGAGAATAGGCATATTTCCAATGCAAAAGAATTCCAAATAATTTATGTAGATAATCTGCTCTTAAGGAAATGAAGCATTACTATCTCCCTTCCCCAGCTCCTTAAGAGTTAGTTGCATGCAGTTACTTTGTCCCAAGAAGTACAGTGTAAAAATGGAGAAAGAAAAAGTGTCACTTTTCAGTGCAGAAATCTGACAAACACTTCCTCAAGACAGGGTGATCAAGGTTAACACCAACACTGATAAGTCATATTGATGGTATGTGTACTTGATATTATGTGATGAAAATGACACTTTATCTCTGTGGTCTTCCACCCAAAAACCCATTACCTCAGTCTACTTAAAAAAAAATCACCAGACAAATCTCAATTGAGGGAAATGCTATAAAGTTTCTGGTGAGTAATGCTCAAAACTGTCAAGGTAACTAAAAACAAGGAAGTCTGAGAAACTGTCACAGGTAAGGGAGCCTAAGGAGACATGATGACTAAGTGCAATGTTATATCCAGACAGAGGACATTAGGGGAAACTGAGGAAATCAGAATAAAGAATGGACTTTAGCTAATAATAATGTATCCCTATCAGTTCATTCATTTTGACAAATGTACTATGTTAATATAAGATGATAATAATAGGGGAAACTGGATGTGGGATATACAAGGATTTCCTGTACCAGCTTCACAATGATTATGTAATGTAATCACAATGATTATGTAAATATAAAACTGCTCTAGAAGGCCAGGCACATTGGCTCATGCCTGTAATCCCAGAACTTTGGAAGGCCGAGGCAGGTGGATCACCTGAGGTCAGGAGTTCGAGACCAGCCTGGCCATCATGGTGAAACCCCGTCTCTGTTAAAAATACAAAAATTAGCCAGGCATGGTGGTGAGTGCCTGTAATCCCAGTTACTTGGAAGGTTAAGGCATGAGAACCACTTGAACCCGGGAGGTGGAGGTTGCAGTGAGCCGAGATTGTGCCACTGCACTCCAGCCTGGGTGACAGAGCAAGACAAAACAAACAAACAAACAAACAAAGTTGTTTGTATACAACTTTGTATAGAATACAAAGTTGATTTTGATTTTTAAAAAATTTCCCTCTGAGTAACACTAATAAGCAAGCAAGCATTGGATGCACTGTTAGAAATAGTATGTGACACAATATTATAAAGAAAGAAAAAATTCTCTTAAGCTGGAGTGATTAGAGAAGGTTTCATGGAGAAAAAACAAATCTGATCAGGTTCTTGAAGGATGGATAAGACTTTAATAGGCAATAACAGGGGTGGAGTAAATAAGAGGATGACATGAGTAAGGCACTTTCTTTTTCAGGAAACAGAAGTTTTCTAAGACAATTTCTAAGCAGTATAATACTGACACACCCAGAGGGG
>NW_012105388.1:440528-442322 GCF_000951045.1 Mandrillus leucophaeus
GTTCCTAGCTACTTCCAGCAGCAGGAACACTATTTCCATAAATAAGTCCCTAAAGAAACATGTCCAGAGAAAGAAACACACAGGTGAATCCTGGAGACATTGGTCTTGGCTATAGTTGAGCACTAACTCATGACCATAATCCAGGATGTCCTTCCAGAGAGACCCGAGCTCTTTGTGAGCAGCCATTCAGTAAGCACTGAGGCCCAGGACTGCCCTGGCTCCCCGCCCTCTCCTAGCAGCCTTTTGCAGAAGAGTCCTAGAATTCTCTCTCTCCTGTGGCACCTCTCTCATGGGTTACTGGCCATAACTTCCTCCCCTCCCCAAAAAATCCCTTCTGCAAAGAATATCTCCCACACCTCATTTCCTTTCTTGCCTTCACCAAAACACATGCTTAATTTAACTCTATTGGATCCTTCACAACATTGTTATAAAATTATCCATTTAATCATTAACTTCAAAATGGCTCATTCTTGTATTGCCAAAGTATTACTTTATATCATGTACAAAGTATATGCTCAAAAATGGTTTTTAACTGAACTAAGTCAAACTTACTAAGTGTTCAAAAAATGTTAACTAATTTACTTTTAGAAACTGTTGCTGGGCTTCACACTACGAATCTCCAAAAGCAGTAATTATTTTTCTGTTTTGCTTAAAATTAGATGACTGTCAGCTAACAAACAGAGCACTGTAAAGCACCTAGAAGTATTATACCTATACCATGTGTATCTACTGCGAATCAGAGATGTCTCTTACAATATTCACAGTAACTCAATGAGTTTTGTTTTCAACAACAGGGGAGCTAAGGAGAAAGAGGTTAAAGCTGATCAGGTTACACACCTGATAGGTAACCAAACTCATATGTGAACCTAAGGCTGGTGTTACTTCAAAATCCACATGAGTTTTTGTTGTTGTTGTTGCTCCTTCTTTTGTTTTTGCTCATCATCGCACTATATCATCCTTCGATCTGGGCTGCACCTACTTCACCAGAGCTGCCCTTCTCCTCATCCTTTCCACCTCAGTCACACTGGGGCTTCTTTTCTTTTTTCTTCCATTTTCTTTTGCCTAAGGACCTCTGCCAAGAACTTTCTCTCCTCTCTTTGCCTAGTTCAGATCTCCACTAAATGGTCACTTTCTCAGTGAAATATTCTCTGATCCCCTTGATTGTTACATACTCTAAAAACATGTTTCTATATAGAAATGATCATAGTTTCTCACTATATATTCATTGCTGTGATTGTTTAATTTGTATTACCCCCAACACATACAAGCTCCATGTTCATTTTATTCACTATTGTAGTCTCAACACTACCAGAGTGCCTGGTAAGTATTTGCAGAATGAATTAATGATTGTCTCGAGCCATATATTCAGTGACTACATCTGGTCATTTTAAATTCCATGCCCTAAAAGGAAGTATCTCCAAAGGTTATTGTGAGCAGAAAAACCCTTTTCTGCACCTTTGAAGGAGTCCTTCCAAGGGTTCAATATTTAAACAATGTGACATGTGAACAGAACTCAAAAGAAGCATGTCAAGGACTTCTGAAAAAGCCCTTCTCTACCCACTTCTTTAGTTAGTAGTAGAAATCCCTTTGGCAATGTATTTAAGCCTTAAGAAATAAAACGCAAAATGCAAACACCACTGGTCAAGCCATTGGCCTTCATTCATTCATTCAGCAACTATTTTGTAAATAGCTATTAGATGCTATTACAGGTGATAAGCACATCAGTAAAAAAGGCAAAGAAGGTTCCTGCCAACATGGAACTTATGTAGATAAGCAAACAAGTAAATGAAGAAG
>NW_012105388.1:443362-480073 GCF_000951045.1 Mandrillus leucophaeus
TCTCACTCATAGGTGGGAACTGAACAATGAGATTACTTGGACACAGGAAGGGGAGCATCACACACCAGGTCCTATTATGGGGAGGGGGGAGCGGGGAGGGATAGCATTAGGAGATATACCTAATGTAAATGACGAGTTAATGTGTGCAGCACACCAACATGGCACATGTATACATATGTAACAAACCTGCACGTTATGCATATGTACCCTAGAACTTAAAATATTTAAAAAAAAAAAAAAAGCAAATGAAGGTGTATCTACACCTCACAAAAATGAAGAGCCCAAAATGTAAAGATGCAACCATAAGAATATTTCAAGGAAAATCTAGAACAATTTGCTATGACCTAAAGATAAGGAAGGCCTGCACAAATAAGACATGGAAAGCAAAATCCAGAAATGAAAAGAATAATAAATGTTTCCATCAAAATTCAAAACTTCTTTAAGATCAAAAGACATCATAAACATAACATGTAAACAACTGGCAAAGATAAATATTTGAAATTGTATAATGAAATAACTTCTAGTATAAATAATCTCTATAAATCATTTTTAAAAAGCCACTAGAAAAATGGACCAAGTAAATAAAAAGCATTTAACAGGGGAGATAATATAATGCTATAAACATCTAAAAGTATTCAACCTTGCTAGTAGTCACAAAGACAAACATTAAAGCAGTAGTTGAATGCTAATTTTTATCTATCAGATTGGCAAAATTTTAGTGTGATAATATAAAACTTGGCAATAAGATAGGCAAATGCATACTCTCATACTCTGCTGCTGGATATATAAATTAGAAGATAATTTCAATAAAAATACATATACCATGATGTATATATCCCATTTATTATTCACCCTAAAGAAAGACTTGTGTGTGTACACAAAGAGGCATGCACAAAAAAGTGCTTTGCAATATATTTTTAATAACAAAAACTTAGAAAAATGTCTACCAGTAGGATAATGTTATTAACTATAGTCTATTCCTACTGTGAAATGCTATGCAATCGTAACAATGAATATATTAGAGCTACTCACAGTTACAAGGTTTGAAGTTGATGACATGTTTTTAGGTGAACAAGGTTGCAAAGTTTATGTAAAGCACACTATATATTTCTATGAGTAGATACACACTCATGTACATTTATATATATATAAGATCTGGAAGATTAAACACCATGCTGACAGTAGTGGTTCCCTCAGAGATGGAGTTAGGAGATGGACTGCTGCATTTGTCAGAGGAGATTGTGAATGGTGATCAAAGGGAGACTTTAGCCTTATTTGTAATGTTTTGATTTTCAACAAGGAAAATGTGTTCCTTGTTAATGTCATTTATATTAGCTTTTCTGATGAAACCAAACAAAACATTTTTCCTGGAAACAGACTATCAGAATCTCAAGGATGCTTTCTGTGCATTCCCAGAGTTGGAGGTATGGGGGGAACATGTCCTATACTTCAAGAATCACTTGTTGTATTGGGAGATATTATTGGTTAGCACACCTTGCATGTGAATAGAGTGGAAAAAGAAAACAGTTGAGAATCACTACCTGTTTCTATTTTAGAATTCCTGAACTTCATCAGTTACTTATAGATGCATTATATCATTGAGCGTCACCACAATCCTGTGGAGAGAAATTATCATCTCCTTTTGACAAAGTAGAAAAGTACAGCCCTCAGTCCCTTCACCCTCAATTGAGGCTGTTTTACCTGGTCTGACTGCTGCTTCCCATTCATTGTGCTGAATTAGAGTTTGCTTCTTTACCTGTCTTTCTCTCAAGCCAGACCATGAGTCATTGAAGGTCAAGGATCTTGCATATCTCTACATCAAAATGAGATTAATTTTGACTTACTTGGGTCACTAAGTTAGAAGACCACAGAGTTAGAACTGGATCCCAGTTTCCCTGACTCCAAGGTCAGTGTTTCTAGGCCCACAGTCCAACATTTACCAAAGAACCTCAAGGAACAGGTGACTCAGAGAGAATATGTCCTTTGTAGTAAAGAACCCACTTCCCTCTTCACAGTCAAAATCCTCTTCCTTAGCCAAGCTGGATGGACATTCCAAATTGCTTTCAAAGGAAGTCATGATTCAGGACCTCCCAGATCTGACAAAAGACCGCCAACTCTCCATCTCAGGACTGCCTCCACTGGGATCTGGACAGGCCATGTGTCAAAGCCACCGGTAAACCAGGAAGTAAAATGGAAGATCAGGCAGACGAGAGTGTGGCAGCCACAACTAGAAATTAGCAGCTCTCCAGGAAAGAAAAAAGCAAGAGTCTGAGAGGTTAAATGTCTCACAAATTATCTCTGCACTTGGATGAGCTTCCAAAAGCCTTTTTCTGAGACACATTCAGGGCCAAATCATGGTGAAAGGGTAAGTTTTCTGCACATTCTGCCTGAAACACTGCCAGTCCATTGCCAGTCCATGTACGGTTCTTATAAGCAGGGTTTGCTCCTACCTATAAGAACCTCAATGAATATGTGGCTCATGGATGAGCCAGGAATATGTGGGCATCCTAGGTCAGCTCTTGGCTGTACACACATGACACTATATTTTTTTTCCAACTGTCTTAGCAAACAGATCATTTCCCAAAACCAGCTTCACACCAGTGCTCAGATAGGATGGTATGGGGACACAGCTAGGAACCTTGGGAGACGAGTACTGAAATGATTTTTGACCTGCGAAGTGAGAAAGAGTGAGCAGGAAATTAAAGTCTCCCTCCTGCCTGGTTTATACTCCTGGTGATCTCAGAGCAAGCCCCAGCACTCTGTACTGGTGGAAACAGCAGCCCTTCAGTGGTTCAAAACACAAGCCCTACTGCAATGCAACATCTGTTTCTTGCTTTAGATCTAAATATACATGATAGATTATATATGTATATACATACATATGTGCATATGTATGTGTGTGTATATATATATGCGTTTGTGTATATACATGTATGTGTGTGTACATATGTATATTTATATATATTTAAATGATATAGATATGAAGAGAAACACCTTTGAAATGTAGCTATAATAGTGAACTACATTTCTCTGGGAAAATAATCTCCATAATTTCCACCCCAGTGATAATACAGAAAGTAAGAAGAGCAGGCAACTCCTGGATCTTTTGCTCTAACAAAATGGAAAGTTTGAGTACTTCCGTTCTTCCCAAGCCCCTCAGGAGTGACCATAACTCACATATGGTAGAGCTCTTTTTTCTCCAAGTCTGATCATTAGCAAAAAACAACTTTTTCTCTGAAGCAGAACTAGGGGTATATCCCACTTTAAGAAATGCCTAAAGTTACCAAACTCATACATCGTGAAATGTTTATCTACACTACAGAATAGTTATTCGCAAAAGGATTCAATGCCGGTAACTTTGAAAAACAAATCCCACACAGTACATTTAAAATAACGTTCAGTATACAAAAATGTTCCATCTACTTAACAAACTCATAAATCACTAGATGAGTAGCCATTACAAAGTAATTCTTCCCTTGACAAAAGAATCCAGTGCTAGGTTCCTTTGAATAGCAAATTTCAGTACACTCAAACTTGATGCAACATCCCAAGATCCAGTTTATACCCAACTTTTCAGGAATACAGCTTGTGTACAAAGCAAGACATGTCTGATTTGGTAGATGGCCATTCTGTCCATGGAGTCCATTTTTCCAGATCCAAAAGCTAGGGACAATCTGAGGTGGCCTCGACTTTGCTGAAGAACAAAAATTCAGATTTCCCACAGGGATCTTGACACCGAGCCTGTGATCTGGACTGGAGAGGAGGTGGTGGCCCTCCTGGAAAATCATCTGTGGCCTATAGCTCAGGCCAGGCCCCTCCACCTAAGCTCAAATATGTCTCCCCTTGCAAGAAAGGCAGGACCCTGGAAAGGCTGGAGTACGAAGGGGAAAAGAGATAAAGGGACTGAGGTCAAGTTGTGGCAGGCAAACACAATGTGTGTGTGTGTGTATGCATGACTGTGTGTGGCACTTGCATTTGTGTGTGTTGAAGATTAAGGTTTGGTGGGGAGAAAAACACCCCCATGATTTGGGGATACATATTTTAATTAAGGGGCCATTCAGGGCATTTAAATCTTGTTTTTCCTCTCTGCTGAGTCATTTTCATTTCAGATTAAACAAATATGAAGAGCAGTTTTGGAGTATTTCATATTAAGCAAACAAATATGCAGAAATGAGCTTGGATTTGGCAAGAGATGGGCCCCCAAACACACACACAGAAACTAACAGCAGAGCTGTCCCGAACATCCTCATCTCATGTTCTGTTTCGATTCCTGAGGATTTGTTGAAGTTTTCCTGACTCAACTTTCCTCTGGGAGTCCCAACCTCATGCTTCTCAAAATGCAGTCCCTCGGTGCAGAGCCAAAGGCCCAGAATGACCCCATCCGTAAGTATCTGGGCACATAGGATGCGCCCCAGGTGACCTGAGGTGACCCACACTGGATGAAACAGCAAGCTCCACTTCTGCCTTTGTTCTGCCTTTGCTCCCTTCCACCTCAGTCTTTTCTTCTGTAAAATGAGATGCTAGAGTTTGTAGAAAAGGTGAGGGGGGAAAGTGCTAGATGGCTATCTCATTCTCTCACTCCCTTTCTAGGAAGAGAAGAGGATGTTAAGCCACATCACTATTATAGAAAACATCCCTCTTCCAGGGGCAGAATGGAGTCACAGAACATTGACTGCATTACACCATTCACCTAGTTTCCTGTCTGTACTATACACACTGGAAAGAAACGTCAAATCTAACGTCTTCATTTGATTACCGAGAAGAAGAAGGAGAGAAAATACAAACTGAAGGCAGAGCATTTTCCAAATACAAAACAATGTATTAGAAATGTTATAATCCAATATCCCTTGGCCTGCTAAGACCTTGGACAAGTTATTCCACCTTGGTAAGCCCTAGCAATCTCTGGCTTTTCATTTGGATCTTTTACTCTCACCTCTGACTTGCTGGAAACTTTTCTGTACGTAAGTATCTTTCCCAACCAGCTCCTCTCATTTTCTTTCCAACCCTACCTTCTGTCCCAGGCTCCATAGCCCTTGGAAGCACGTGCTGGTGAGCAGAGGGCCATCTTTCCACATTACTGAGCACAAGAGGGTCAGCCTGAGGGACTGTGGTCAGAGGGTTTTGGAAGCAACCAGGAAAACATGCCAGCCCTCAAAAATCACAGAACCATAAGGTAAAAACTTGAAGGGACCTGAAAGCTCATCTTTCCCAATTTTCTCCAATTGGAGGTGAGAAAAATAAGGCAGCCCAAAAAGCAGAGTGACCTGCCCCGAGGGAGCAGCTGCTGGTCTACAGCCAGGCCCCTGGTCTCCCAGCCTAGCACTTGTTCTCTTATCATGCTATCCCTATTGGCCCAACTTCCTGTTTTTCCTTCCTAAAACTCTGAGCCACCCATACCTTCTTTAGGCCCTGTCTGTCTCTGATAACTGGTTTCTTTAAACCAGATTGAAGTTACTTTCTTCCACCCTCTGAACCCCTGCACTGAATGTTCTGCCGCCTACCTCCTTTCCTGCTCCTTATGAGTCACCTTGTCTGAGACCAGGCTTGCTGGGTTTGAGTCCTGTCTCCCCCTCTCACTGGCGGCATGCTCCTTCCTGGGCACACACTTGAACTTTGGCACCTCTGTCTCCTTACCTGTAAAAATGGGAGTAATAATGGCACCTGCCCATAGAAATGTTGTAAGGATGAAATGAGTTAACACATAAGAAGTGCCTAGAACCTAGTGCCTGTCTCATAAATGTTACCATTTATTTGTATTTATCTTTTGTTTTTACCGTCCCTGGCATCATGTTCTCAACAAATTTGCAAGTTAGGGGCAAAAAGCATGCCACCCCTAGCCACACCCTTATTTTTGTATCCCTTAACACCTACATAGTAAGTACTCAGAGAATATCTGTAGGTTGGTTGTTGAGTATTTACATGATAGTAAAATAGGCAAGGACAATAATACAAACTTCTTGCCTTTGACCAGGACATTTCGCTTGGTCCATCCTGTGAGTGATGCATGCTGCCCCTGGAGAAAGTGCCTCGGGCTTCAGCAGTCATGAAACACCCAAGTGGTTTCCTATGAACCAGCAGAGCAGAAATCAGCCTGGGCTAAGGAGAACTGAGTGGCTGCCACTTCTGTGGGGGCAGTGATGTGATTACGCTGCTTGATCAACACTGCGAGTGAGAGTGCTCACACCCCAAGAACCTTCCAGTTCAGCCACTCAAAGCCACAAGGCCCAGGAGCTTGTTTGATTGTGCCATTTCCACCAGGACCATCCTACTCTTGCGGTTATGGCTGTGCTGTCTCTTGAGAACACGTGGCTCTGAAGGGCGGCTTGCCTTTAGCGGAGGTCCAATCAACATGGCCTAAAGCATCACTGAGACATCAATCAATTCTGTCTCATCTAGCTATAGGAAACCCTCCTGAACCTAGAAGAGGTCCTGTGTGATGCCAATAGACCCTCCTTCCTGATCCCTGCAGGAGACCCTCCTTGGAGAGAAACTTGGGCTCAACTTCCCAGACACCAGGCAGGGTCTGCCCTTTTGGCAGAGCAGTCTTAGTGTCTTTCCCTTAACATACTCAAGACTCAGGAGATCAAGGCCTACCCTGGTGTTTTTACCACAAAGAGACAGGAGACCTCTTACCTTCCCTGAAACCATCAGAGACAGAAAGGATTTCTCCTCCCAGGCCTTTGCAACCATATCCTGTAGCGATAACTTCAGAAATGTTATGGGTCAGGAACCTCTAAAACAGCCAGGTACTAATAAGTCTCTGGGTTTAGGGACACTTTTCTATCAGTGTAGAAAGGATGAGATAGTTAAAAGTAGAAAATGGTATAACTATTAAAATTAAATGGGATAATGCATATAAAGAACATATAGTACAATTCCTTGGATATAGTAAGTGCTTATAAATATCAATTTTTGAATACTGGTGTGAATAGAATGGTGTATAGGAAGAAAAAGATCAGCAGTCGAGGTGGCAATCGTATGCTGAGCATCTATTGTGATCCTAGGACAGGTTGAATCACCTGGGGATAACATAACAACAACAGTCAGTCAGTCTTTTTTCTTGCCAGGAGGAGATTTACATGACTAGTGCCTGTGAGCATTTGGAAAAACCAGCGAGACAATGAGCAGGCAACTTCACGCCAGGCCGTGGCTGCAGGGTTCATGCAATAGATTAGAAGACATATAAGTGGACCTGGATGAATAACAGACTTTAGGAAAGACCATGAAGAAAAAATACAAAACAAGCAATCATGAAAAATTGCAGTCTTAACATCCAGGCTGATGAAAGAGGCAAAGGCTCAGGAAGACCTTCAGTTGTGAAAGGGAGAAAGAGAGAGTTGAATTCAGAACAGACCAGCTTGTTCTCCGACCTCACCAACCCCTGATAACTGTAGACCTCACAGGGACTTACAAGGCCTTCCAAGGTTCAATTGCCTTAGGAGAAACAAGCAGGATGAAGACACAGAGCAGTGGCTCTAAACTTAATCTACCCTTTTTTTTCTGATGTTAGGCATGGTAGAACAAAGCAGATTGGACCAGGGACATACAGACACTAAGAGTGAAGGCTCTCTAGTCCTATACCTAGGAAGAATGTGGCCCAGGAGTTCCTGACTGAATCCCAGAGCCTGAAAGCCTCATTCAGCAGTTGGGTTAGCACCAAGTGTCTGGGATTCCTTTCCTGGTCCCTACCCCTTCCTCCAAACAAGTCACTCCCTCAGCACCTGCAGTTTCTGCAATCCTTGCCAAGATAATGAAGTCATTGATCAAGAGAAGTTCAGCTTCTAACCCTTTCCATTTCATGCTTCCTTCACCTTGCTGGCTGGACATTGTCTTCTATGTTACTTTAACCTGCAGCCTCTGAACCAAGCAGTGCAGAAAATGTGTTTGTTTTAGGCCATTAAACATCTACAGACTCCATATCCATTCAGGAAGTTTCCCCTTGAGTCACCAGCATCTGGTACCTACTCTTGATAAGTAAAGAGTCTCCCTCTCCATTCCACCAGGCCCACTCCTCTCCAGTTCCTGGCCCAGCTCAAAAATACCACATTGCCAGGGCCGAATGTGACACCAAAGTCTTGCCCCATGCTGGCCTCAGAGGTTTCTCAATCTCATTCTCAGAATGCCCTTGATTGGGTCTAACGTCCCGGCAACTCCACCTCTCCTGCAGAAGACTCACAATTACCAGCCCCTTTGCACAAGAGCTTATGGCTTGTGAGTTGCTCCTTTTTTACCAGGTAAATGTATGCTTTCCTTCAAACTCTTGATCCTATCTGACTTGCCTACCCACCTGTGGGCTCAGATGATGCCTTGAGGATATAAATAGATATGAATGTAGAATTTTTCAGTGGTCATATCTTTATGCATGTCTGTCTCCCTGGCTAGGCTTGAGGAAAGGATCTTGTCATGGTCTTCTTTACATTCTCATGCAGAGCACAGAGCTGGGTGATAATTAGTGAATGTGCTGGGTAGATGAGTGGCTGGCCTGAGGGCTCTGCAGTGTCCAGGAATGGCTGCTGGCCTGTTCATCTCACTGCCAGGAGTTGAAAAGCTGTCATACACAGATGTCATACACATTATGCTCTTATCTTCACCATGGCACTTCTTCTAGGCCATAATAATCTGTCTCCTCTCTTGCGTGATCCACTGCACCTATTCCCCAAAACTTAGCAGATAACCATTTAGTGACTTAAATTGCTCTTTAAGTGTGTTAGTGTGTAAGTGTGAAAATTTTGTCTCCTCCTCAAGACTGTAAGTCCCGGAAGGGCAAGAATATTTTGCATGTCTCAGAGCTTATGAGAGTACTGATAAACATTTATGGAGCACTTATTACATATCAGGCAGTGTGCTAAGATTTACATGAATTTTCCTCATTTGGTTCAGGGTCTCAGAAGGATCTGAACAAGTGAGAACAGAAGCAGAAACTTAGCCAGATGACAGCAAGCTGGTCTCTGGGCCTGAGTTCTAGTCCCAGATCTGCCACTCATCACCCCAGGGCCTGAACAGTCGCCCCATACCCAGAATGGGCTCAACTCCCTCTTCATTCAAACAAGGGGCTGGGATGCGTGAAAATGCGGGAGTTCCAAGGCCCCTGTCAGTCCTGGCACTGTAAATTCTACCAGCCATGGTTTTAAACACTCCGGCGGGTGCACCACAACAGAATAGGGCTGTCCCCTCATCCAGAAGGAATGCTGCTACCCCTTCAGCCCAGGCACATACTGTATTACAGTAATGAGAGCTTTGGCTGCTTTAAATATCACAAAACAAAAACAACAGGCAGCCCGAGTTCATCATCCCCATCCAGACCACAGAGGAGCACACCACCAGGCTGAGGCCAGAGTGAGATCGTGAGAGAAGCCCACACAGTCGCTTTCAGGGATCCATTGGCCCATAGTTGGAACGAAAATCACCAATGGCAGGGGCTGTTAAGAGGCAGGCAGAGGGACAGCCCGCAAGGTCACACTGGGACAAAGAGGCCCTGGCTGTAGTGAGATTGGATATCTGGAATCCTGGATCCACCAGAGATGAGTTGGTGCCAAGCCTGAGGCTACAGGAACCACAGTCTCTCACCTCTGGGAGAGCCAGGAGAGTCCAGCCAAAGGTCTCCACAGAAATGAGGCTACAGTGTCCCTCTGGGTCCTGGGAGGCATCTGCAAAGCAGAACAGCAAACATTAATCAGAAGGGCCGGAGTGGGTGAGCATGCAGAAAGCACGGGAGCCAGGTCCTTTTTCTCTCAATGATTCCCCCAAAAGCAAAAGGGCAAATCTTTAGGTGATTCTGACAGGTCCTCCATGGAAAACCCCTTGAAGCAAGAGCCATGCTGTTGAGAGTCCTTAGTAAATCCCCATTACGTAAAATGGCCCAGGACTATTCAGAAGCCTTATCAGATAGTGCTACAGACTGGATGTGTGTTCCCCCAAAATTCCTATATTGAAATTCTAACCCCTAGTGTGATAGTATTAGGAAGTAGGGCCTTTGAGAAGTGATTAGGTTATGAGGGTCGCACTCTCTTTCAGAGTGCTTTTAAAAGAGATCCTATAGAGATCCCTCATCCCTTCCACCATGTGAGGACACAGCGAGAACATGCCATCCATAAACCAGGCAGTGGGCCCCAACCAGACCCTGAATCTGCCAGCACCTTGATCTTGGACGTCCTGGCCTCCAGGACAATGAGAAATAAATTTCTGTTGTTTATGAGGTACCTGGACTATCTTTTTTTATTATAGTATCCAAATGGGGTAAAGCAGATAGTTATTTGATGTTAGTATGTGTCAAATCAGGGTGAAAAGCACGTACATGAATCAGCTTCCCATATGGATGATGAATAAGGTTCATGCACACTCTCCTCCTGCAGAAGTGGCTTTGCTGCCCCTTTACAACTCTCAGGCTATTAGACTCCATTGCTCCAAGGCATTTCCTGGTGATTGGGGAGAGGAACAGGCATTTACCTCAGGAAGGTAGAAGCAGGGAGATGCTCTATCTATATCCCATCTGCCCCATAATAAATGGTACCTCTGCCAGAATAGAAAATTGATAAAAGATTTGCCAATATTTTTTGTTTGATAGTGAAAACATGTGGGCAACTCTTTCCTAAGCTGTAGGTTCTTTGCAGGATAAGGCTTCTCAATAACTGTGTGAGCCAGGGCTTTAAAAGGGAGGTTGAAGGTCTAAAGTCAAATGAAGGATGCCACCACCTCTGCCAAGATTCTGCTCAGCATTAACTGCAGGAATGTGCAGATCTGTCTCCTCTCTTGCGTGCAATAGGAGCCAATGGCATATGATGTCACCAATCCCATGGGGATCCCGGCATGTGCACAAAGTATCGAACTCATTTTGGAAAGACAGATACACTCTGGAAAGGCTGGGGTTTGGTGGATGGGGAGAAGCTATGGTAAAAAAAAAAAAAAAAAAAAAAAAAAATTCCATTAGATATGAAAACCAGAAACTGGAATAACTACATAAGGGGAGCTTATGTGACTTCAGCACCTCCTTCCTGAGATCAGTTTTGTAAGGTTCCTAGCACACTACCTGGCCTGCCCTTGAGGGTGAAGATAGTATCTCTCTTTATCACCACTGAATCTCTAACACCTAACACAGTGCCTTCTACAGACAGGTGATCAAGAAATATTCGTGAATTCACATATAGTAGGTGCTCAATAAATTTTGTTCCCTTTTTTACATTCTTAATCTCTTCTACCTCAAGAACTTAAGCCAATTGGAGGTTCGTGTCCTATTTGCCACACAGGGCTGGTACTAAATGGACAACATGTCTCTGGAAAACACCCTCTTCTCATCTTCCATCTGTCCTCTCTTCCTCCCTCACACTCACCCCTCTTCCGATAAGAACAATAGCATAATAGCAGGCTCTTTATTACCTTCCCTTCTCTGAATGCCTCGTTGATGTTGATAACATTCTCTTGAACTGGAAACTAATCTTTTCCCATATGATTCAGTCTTGTCTCTATTTTTATCTCATTTTCACAATGCCAAATATAATATGTTTATCTCATTATAAACTCACTGATATCAGGAACTAGACTATACATTCTGTATAGGCTTTGTGGCACATAGCACAATGATTTATATACTTCTGAACAAACTGCATTACTCTTCATCCCAAACTATGACCTTTCCTAGTTATACTTTATACTTTATTGCTCAATCTAGTCTTTTTCCATTACATATGATCCCAACTTCCAAAAGGAAAAGATGGCTTGAAATATTCATTAACCAGCATTTATTGAGAACTTATTACATATCAGAAAATATGCTAGGTGATAAAGAAGAAAAAATGTACACACACACACACACACACACACACACACAGAGTATAAAAGATCAGAAATGCCACAGTTTAAGTCACTTTCTCTATTGAAGCCAAGGGAGTTAGCTAACTGAGTGGCTTATCGGAAACAGCATCTGGCCAGCTGCTGAACTAATGGTGTAGTCTTGGATGAGCCAAATATTCTCCCTGAGCCTCTGTTTCTTAATCCTTCATAATGTGGGGAAGACATATCCTCTCTCACATTAAGTTCCTTCTGATAATGAGAAGTACCAAAGCTTATGTAATTAGATCCAATGGTAGAGAATAAATATACTGTAGCTATTGGCATAAGAATGAGAACCATGAGGTTGAAATAGGGTAACATTTAAACTGCATGTAACACCAACTACATTTAAGTTCACATCAACTGACTACATACTCAGAGACTCTAGCAGTAACAGACATTCAATGAATGACCTATACTCAGAGTCTCAGACATGAATCTAGTTGGGTAGGGAATATCTATTCAAAATCAAGAGCCAACAATAGGAGATGATACATTGTTCATGTTCTTGGTTTTTCTGAACTCACTGCTTGCATGGGACCTAAGTGTAAGCTGCTTGCATAGTCAGTATAAGCTGGAGGAGAAGGTAAAGGATGTAAAGAGGGTCTCTTTTTTCCAACTGATGGGAGAATTCAAAAATTTTCTAAGGAGAATGAAAGAAATAATCCAAGAGGGAAGACAGAGTGACAAAAATTACAACGAACAAAGTTGAAGAATATGATTCAGAACTTTATGCACAATAATGCCAAGTGATGAGGAAGCTGGGAAGAAAAATAAGACAAAGAGGAGAAAAAGGAGAATCCCAAACTGTACAACTAAAACTAATAAAAAGAACTAGACTCTTTTCAGAGGAGGTAAATTGGGCTTTGTGACAAGAAAGCTGTATCTCCAGGATGCAAAGGTTCAAGGAGCTTAATACAGCTGCAGTGGGAAGAGAAAAGTGATGAGTGACTCCCTGCCAAGAAAACAAGGGGATTTACTGAAAGACCTTGGAATGCTTCGTGCAGAAAAAAGAAAGCTACACTGGGACTCGATGATGGTCTTCAAATATGTGATGCTCTATTCTGAAATCGAAGGTTTCAGATCATACAACAGAACTCCAGTCATGACTGAGGAAGTTACAGGGAGGCAGATTTTTATCAAAAATAAGAGGGAACACCCTAAAAATTAGAGCCATCCAAAAATGGGCTGTGCTTCTTTGTGAGGTTGTGAGCTCCCCACTACTGGAAATATTCAAGTAGAGGCTGAATAATCATCTTATTTGTGAGGCTGTAAGGAAGATCCTTCTTCACATAGGATGTTGGTTTAGACAAATTTTTAGATCCCTTTCAGTTTTAATAATCTATGTGTCTGTTCACCAGAGTACAAAAGCAGGGTAACTTGACATCAGGCTGACACAGAAAGCAAATGGATACTCATGAGCTGAAAGAGCTACCTTATTCATACTGATACAGAGTCAAAGCCTTATGTGGCAATAGTTTATGGCCAAGAGCCATATGACTTGTAAGCATATGAACACTCCCACAAGACCATACCACCTACACATGTAAATACCAGAGTTGATCATTGTTACCTTCCATTTACTGCAAATGCCATCTGGCCCAGATTCTGTGGCAAAACTTGTGTATCAGGCTATCCTCTACTACAACTGAATTGTTTAAACCAACTTTGAGCTTCAGAAGTAAGGTCTGGAGGACAAAATTAATCACTTTTCCAAGGGAATCAGGTCAACCTATTTAATACCACTTAATAGTTGTAAAGAATGATTCTATCTACTATGGTCAGCTATAAAAAGTGTTTTAACCTACAAACATACATTAGTAAATTACCTCTGGTTTTTTTTTTTTTTTTTTCAGTTCTTCTTCCCATGCCCAGATCTCCCCAAGTCCTAAATTATTTATCAGGGTCTTGAATGCCATCGAAATATATACCAACACTGCTCAATGTTTCTCCTGAGCACCTGCTGAATGTGGTAAAGTTTCATTTCACCACAACACATGTAGAAGACAGAATGCAAAAAGGAAAACACTGGTTTAATCACACAGCATATAGTTTCCTTTTCTGTCTCAACCAGTAGCTATAAATGGTTTTAAGACATGAACTATGCCATTCTCATAGTGCCCTGTAAGTGATTAATGACTCTGAGTAACAGCTCATAGAGGCATCTTCTCAATAATACCTCCTCCAAAGTCTTGCTGTGACCCCATATCCCAATAGTAGAGTAAGAGATTCTCATTGCTTCCAAAATTTTGGTTACAATGTATGCTTTAACATGTGCAGCAAAAGGATGACCCAGCCCCAGCATGCTCATGTTTCTATGCAAACACCTCCTCTTGTGTAGAGGTCTGCAAGTACATCAGATTTCCAAGCCTGAAATCATGTGCTAAAAATGCTGAAGGCTCAGCACTCTTCATACTATGCTGGAGTTTCAAAGTCTTGGCTGCCTGAGAATAAAGTATTCCCCCGAGTGTGAATCTTCAATATGGCATGCAAATGAGTTGCATGATGTCCTTGACCTAGCTCCCTGAAAAGGGATGTGGCATACAAAACTGAGTGTCTGGGTCATAGTCATGGGGCCCACAACAGCCCAATAGACATTGCACTCACAAGGTCCTGAGCCTGGCTAGGATCCAGGGCTGATAAGGAGCACATTTACCCCAAATAGCATAAGATGGTGTTGCCAGTAGAAGCCATCAGGTGAGGGGTGGGAAAGTCATATGGTTAGAATCCTGCAATATTGAAAAGAAGAAACAGTGAAAGATAGGGTCAGGGCAAAGTCATAGTCACGGCAAATGTGCTAGACATCCACCTCTGTGTGGTCCATTGCAGTTTAAAGAAGCTCTCTCATGAGTAACCACCTGTTTGAAAATAGAATTGCAGATGCTTTGTTTGAAAACCGAGTTGCAGATGCTTATGATTATAGTTAGGGCATGTGTGGGAAATCCCTTTCCTAACAAATTGAGCTACATATCAACTTAGGACGAGGTGACAATAGAAGCTAATTAGCAGGAAAAGATCTTTCTGAGTGTTATCTAAACTATTTATTTGTGAATCCAAAAATCTCAGTGTTTATGTCTAAGAATTTTACTCTAGAACTTTGCATCTTATTGTTATATCTGTGTGTTTTAAAACTAAAACTGGGTTTTCACTCACATAAAATTGATGGCATATTCAGAAATAATGACTGAGTCTTATAGAAAGGAGATAAAAGTGAGCTTAAGAGAAGTTGAATTCATTGATTACATTTTGCTTTCATTTTTTCATGCTTTGAATGGAACAAACCAAGAAGCAGAGCATGGCATAACTGTATCCAACCACCTGCTGGACAGTGTGTAGGAACCATATTGCACAACCACGTTTAGCCTCAAGCTGTCTTCCAGCAACACTCCATACTCTTCAAAACCAATGTTCATGACACTCAGCAATCTCAAGTGGGAACAACGTCCAGAGACCGTTTTTCACAGAAATTTGGATTCACAGTGCAAGACAAGGTAAGTGCTATTCCTTAAACAGGTGATATTTGGAAGTAGAAGTGTCCAGAGACAATACAGAATTAGAAAAAGGAGATATAAATCGATGCAAGTAGAGTGAACATAGATTCTTTAGAGGATATTATTAAGCCATTGTGGCCTAGCAAGGAAAGTGTTTAGATGTATAATGCTAACAAGGTAAGTTTCAATTCATCTCTGCATACGGTTTTTCAGAAGGCATGGAGAAATTCAAATGTCTCTTATCTGTTCTCAAAATCTCCTCGCCCTTTCCCCATATTCACAGGCATCAGGGAGCACTGGTATAAGTTAGAAGCCTATGCCAGCCTTCTTCTGAATTCCCTGTCATGGGAGCTCCCCATTGCAGACAATCTTGGTTAAATAGGCATAAGTCCCAGAGAATATCCTTATAGTACAGACAATCCCAAAAGGATTACAGATTATAAAGCTCCTCACTATATGAGTCAAACAGTGTAATTTCGGGCTAGGGAAGGCATGTTGATCTTCATTCCTTTTCTTCAAAAACCCCCAGGACAGGGCTTTAGGAATAAAGCACATTAGTATGAGGCTATGAACTATGGGAGAAGGCCCCCAAAGCTAGCAATGGGAATGACTGGGGAGAATCCTCCGAACAGCCCCTCAGACTGCTGCATAGTTCTAGAGGAGAATGGTAAATTACAAAGTGCCTACAAGCCTCCTACTGGCCAGCTTCTACTGGTAGGAACATTCCTAATGCAGCCTTCTCCCAGCCCCGAGGATGCTTGAGCCGCGCCCACCTATACACAGCAGGAGTTAGGGGAGAGGCAGGCAGAGGATAGCGCAACCCTAATCATAGTGCTAGGTTTCAACCCAGCTTGAGAAGGAAACTATTCCCCCCATTCCCCTGAAAAATATTCACCATGGCACATCCAGAAGTAAAAATAAAGGAGAAGGGAGAGTGTAGAAAATATATTGTCTGTAACGGGAAGGCCTGGAAGTGGCAGCGAGATAAGACGCCTGAAATGAACACAGATCATGCCTCCCTGGTGCTTTGGATGCCTGGACTGAGCACAGACCATGCCTCCCTCATGCTTTGAACAGCCCCAAATGTGCGTACAGCAAGGGGCTAACTGACTCTGTAAGGAGGGTGTCTACCTGAACAGCTTCTGAATTCAGAACTGAATCCCTTGACTGTTCTGCTTGGACACAGTACCCCACAGAGCATTGCCATTTGTCTGATCTTACTCCCTTCTCAACTATCCCACCTTCTCTGTTTTCCCTTCAGTCAGCTTTCTATGTTCAATTTCATTCAGCAAAGTGTTCTAAGACAGTTCTACTGCAGATAGACAAGCAGATAAACTGCAGATATTAGTGACCAACAGATTAGCAGATTCTCTTCTCGGTCTCATTGAGGATTTATTTAATTGGCAGTTGCTGTCTTCAGTGTTAATAGCTATAGATTTTTAGGGTTAGAAATGGAGAACTCTAGCCCATCTACTTCTACTATCACTCCACCAACAACACTAACAAGCAGTATAACTCAGCGGTTGAGCCACAGGCTCTAGAATGAGGGTGTCTGGCTTTAAATCTAAGCGCTGACCTTTACCAAATGTGTGAGTTTAAGCAAGTTCCTTAACAGTCAAGCTTCAGTTTTCTCGTAGAAAAACAGGATCCTTTCCAAGAGGACCATCGTGAGGAGTAATCATGACGAGTCAATGAGTTAATACCTAGAAACAGTGCTTGGCATCAAGTCTTAGCTTTTATTGTTACAACTGGAGCTGTTTAAACAACTGGAGCTGATCTCATTTCATAGTAAATGTATTTTGACTCTCCCTAGTACACAACTAGGCCTCATACATATTAAATAATCATGACATTACAACACTTTGGCAGCAAAAACAAATACACCCAAAGCAAACAAAAAGCCCATCTCCTTTGCTGTAATAAGAAACAGTCCAGGTTAGCATGCAAAATTGTCAGGTTCAATCTCATATTGGAACGTGTTTCTCTAAGGAGGTCTAACCCCACATTTGCTGGGATACTTCAGTTTTCAGCAAATGACTATGTGAGACTTTGCAGTTTCAAGTTTTCTTTGCCATGAGGTTCTTATGACTCAGATTTTATGACCCACCCAAGAGACCACTTGGACTCCAATAGTTGAGGTGCTCTGTACACTCCTGCGGTGACAATCCTTATTTTTTTAAGAGTCTCTTAAAATGGAGTCATATTAAAATCTTAAGATGGAGTTACATCTCTTCTAAGAAACATGAACTCTAACCAATAGTCTTTATCCATTAATTCTATGAAGTTCAATAAAAAGACTAACAGAGAAAAAGTTGTTTAAATGAGCATGTTATTACCTTCCTACTGAGCTCTCCCCAATAAGATCATGATTAGACTTGAGGTACATGTACCCCCACCAACTCCCACCCCTACCCAGAATGAGAATGCGGAATTCAGCAAAAAGAGGCATGGAGGCCCACGGAGAGGGTTCTGGTTGAATCTCTTGTATAATGGAAATCTCAGCAGAGAAGTGGAGATTCTGGGCAGCTAAGTACAGGAACCCAGGCCCAACAATTGGGAAGTACATTCTGGAACCTCAAACAGAGGATTAGCACAGTCAGACAAGTGGGGGCTTTCCAGCCCAGGGGAAGCTTGTGTCTGGGCAGACAGCGGGGGCAGGGAAGAAGGCTGGGAGGCACAAGCTGCCTCTGATTTCAGCAGGAAGAGTTGGGCAAACAGCAAGGGTATGGGGTGGAGAGAAGGGAGGAAAGGGGCCTCTCTTACTAAAGCAGTGGTTTGGGCTCCAACCAGGAGGGTGTAGCTGTCAGTTGCATTTGGAGCTGGGGATTGGTGAGGTGCTGGTCCAGCAATCGCCTCCATCAAATGTGCATCCAATCAGTGTCATTTTTCAAGCCCTCACTCAGCTTAGGCCAAGGAGGCAGCAATGAAAGCCAGAGGCTCAAGCTGAAACAGGCAGGAGCCTGGAGCTCATGAAATATGACACCCAGAGAGGGAAACCGAAGGGAAAGAGTCACAGCCAAACAAACACACCCTCAGCCAGAGCTGGAGCCCAGAGGCCCGAGAGGGGGGCCCTGGCCTTTCAGGGGGAGATGGCCAGCTGTTACTGCTCTCCTCCTTTCCAGGGTCACAATTCCCACAGAAAGGGAAGGCTCTTTTTGCTCAGAGCATGCACACTCGCCACATCCACCATTTAGAGAGGATCTATGAACCCTTGTTTGGTGAAACTTTTAGTGTTATTTGGTTTAAAAGGAAAAGAAACATTTAAAACATTTCAATGTCTTCTGTTGGTCAGAAGCTATGCTGAACCCATGAAATTTACTATCACTTCTCTCCTACCTTTTAACCAATACTGGAATATAGTGGATGGGTTATGTCATGGATAATCCACAGCAATAGATAACATTTAGCTCTAGAATGAGTTCGTTGATTTGCTTTTCAATACATAAGCCAGTAGAACCCAGTCATTAGTAGCCTTGCACATTTTGAGTTGGAGGAACTGAGTTCATAGCTCAGCACTACCTCTGACCCGCTATATGACCGAGGGCAAATCACTCAACCTCTCTGAGCCTTAATTTTTCTCATCCATTAAATGGGAATGATGGTAACAATCCCATATAACTGTTATTACAATTAAATAAGATTGCCTATTTAAAGTAGTTATTATAGTGCCTGGCACATAGCAAGTACTCAGTAAATGGTGGCTATGAGTGTATCTGAGGCTCAAACATTTATAATTCTCCAAATAATCTGTTAAAAGAATTTTTAAAAGCCCATTTGAGAGATATTGACACAGTGCTCCACATCCCCATTTCAAGTCCCTGCTCAGCTTTCTTCTAGTGCTCATGCCCAGCAGGGATCAATAGCATCACTCCTCACACCGATGGTACAAAGCATCACCTTAAAAATTGCAGCTTTCTGCCTGGGCACAATGGCTCACATCTGTAATCCCAGCACTTTGGGAGGTGGAGGCAGGTGGATCACTTGAGCTCAGGAGTTTGAGACCAGCCTGGCCAACATGGTGAATCCCCATCTCTACTAAAAATACAAAAATTAGCCGGTGTGGTGGCGCATGCCTGTGATCCCAGCTACTTGGGTGATTGAGGCACAAGAATTGCTTGAACCTGGGAGGCGGAGGCTACAATGAGCCAAGATTGCACCACTGCACTCTAGCCTGGGCAACAGAGCTAGACTCCACCTCAACAAAAAAAAAGAAAAAAGAGCTGCTTTCTTTTCTGGTTTGTCTCACCAGCTTTCCCATCATGTTAAAAGCTTTCGTGTCTATATGAAGGGACTGTAATAAATTGGAAAGAATATCCACCTAGCATGTCAAAAACTTGACAAAATTAATAAAGTTGAATTCAAAATGGTTTTTTTAGCAATTAAGTCCAAATTCTAGAATTAGGTCACAATAATGATATCGCTCCATAGCCAAAGCAAGATATTTGGATTTCGACATTTGAATATTTTTCACAGATACATTCAAAATTCTCTGAACAAAAATTTTACATGTGATTGAGTCAAATAAGGTGGTATTAAAATTTGAAAGATAATGTTTATGTGTTCGAAAAATTATGGAACACAAAATCACCAGGAAAAAAAAAAAAACTCAAACACAAAGCTAGGCTGCTTTTTTATGAATTGATGAATAATGTTTTGACTGAAAGATATTTCTATCAGTTATTAATAAAAATACTTCTAGATTTTTGACATATCACAGAAATGTAGCTCAACATGCATTCTTTTTTAATATTTATTGAGAAATTTCTAAACATCAGGAACTTTGCTAAGCACTACAAATAAGTAACACAGTTACTTCCCACGTGTATCTTAGAGTTTCAGGGGAGGCTTGAAAAAAGAAAACTCAAAGACAGAATGATATGACAGGGCAATAATAGGAGAATACAGGGACCTGGCCAAGGTTTAAGGGGCAGGAACATCTTCCCAGACTAAACAACATCTAAGCTGAGACCTAAGGGATGTACAAAACATAAAATGAGGAGGTGGGGGAAAGAACTCCACAGGTAGAGGCACCCTCATGAAGAAAAACCCAGAGACTAAAGGGTCTTTCCTCAGAGGGAATGTGGGAAATGTGGAATCGCCTTGGTGTGGCTCAAGCACGGAGTGTGCGGCAAATCAGAAAGTTATGAGACCAGTGAGGAAAGCCAAAACCTTGTAGGGCATTTACTCTGAGAGCAAAACAGAGCCACTGGAGGGCTTTTAGGCAGAGAAGTGGCATATCCAGTGAGTGACTTAAAACCAGAAGAGAAAAAAATGGAAACGAGAAGGCAGAGTCAAAAAACTATTGCCCAAATAGGCAACAATGGAGAGGATGGAGACAAACCAGGAGTTCGACGACATCCTGGCCAACATGGTGAAACTCCATCTCTACTAAAAATACAAAAATTAGCTGGGCGTGGTGGCACGTGCCTGTAATCCCAGCTACTCGGGAGGCTGAGGCAGGAGAAGCGCTTGAGCCTGGGAGGCAGAGGTTGCAAACTATGAGAGATTTAGCTATGAAATCAAATGGATCATGACTTGATTCAAATATGAGGGTGAAGAAGAGAGAGAGAAGCCAAGAATGATGCTGAGTTTCTTGCTTCGGAGGCCAAGGATCCCAATGCAGGGCCTTTGTGCTTACTGCCCTCTCTGCCTGGAATGTTCTTCACATACCTCTCAGGCTCCCTTACTCACTTCATCCAGGCTCTGGCTCCAAGGTTGCCTGGTCAGAGGTCCTCTTCAACCACCCCATATAAAATGATACCTAGTCAGTGCCCAAACTGTCAGCCCAGCTCCATTATTCTTTATCCTCTTATCCCCTAATACCACTTTAGAGTATTTCTTATCCCCTAACTTGTTACATATTTTTCTGTTCAATGACCTTGCTGTCCCCTTGAGAATGTAAGCTCCATGAAAAGGGCAATTGTTTCTCTTTTGTTTCACTCTCAGTACCTAAAATAGATCCCAGCACATTGTCATTCTCAATATGTCTTTGTTTGATGAATAAACTCATAAAGATAGAAAACGTCAAAAGAAAAAACACAAAGGCGGTCCAGAAACACTCCCTCATTTTCCAACACTAGTTCTAACACTTTCATTCAGAAGCAGAAAAGTACACAAATCACACATGTAAAGCTCAATGACAAAGTGAACATACTTGTGTGATCACCACTCAGGGCCAGAAATATAACATCCTCAGCAACTCAGAAGCCTCCAACACAGCCCTCCCAGTCACTAACCTCTTGCTCTTCCCCAAAGGTATCAGGTAAACTGATGTCTAACCTCATAGAGTTTTGTCTGTTTTTGAACTTTATATAAATATAATAACTCCATTTTGTCTTCTTTTGTGTTTGGCCCCTTTCACTCAAAATTAGGTTTATGAGGTTCATCCATGTAGTTCTATGGAGCAATATGTCATGCTTTTTCATAGTTTAATAAGATTCCACTTTACAAATAGCCTATAATTTATTTTTTACTGTTGATGAACATCTGGGTATTTCCAATTTGGAGCCATAACTAATGATGCTGTATAAACATTCCAGTACATACTTTTAGGTAAACATATAGATATACATTTTCATTGGATTATAGCTAGGATATTAATTCTGGGTTATAGAGTATGCAAATGTTCCATTTTAATAAAAATTGCCAAAATGTTTTTCAAATAGGTTATACCACATTTGATTCTTACCAGCAGTATACGTCATTTCCCACTGTTTCAAGTCTTTGACAATGCTTGGTAATACAAGTCTATTTGGTTTCAGCCACTTTGGTGGGTATGTAGTGGCATCACATTTCCCTAGTGACTGAGGAAAAGGTGGAGTGAAGGCAAACTTCTTTTCATGTCATTTGGATATCCATTCTTGTGAAGTTCCTGTTCTGGTCTCCTGCCCCTTCTCCTGTCTTTTTCTTATTGATTTGTGAGAGGTCCTTACATGTCTTGAATGCAAATCCTCGATTGGTCATAAGTGCTCCAAATAGTTCCTCTGACTCCATTGTTTGCCTTTTCCTTTCTTAACAGTGACTGTTGATAAACATAAATTCTTCACTTTAATGGAATCCATGTGATCAATCTTTCCCTTTCTGTTAGTGTTTTCTGTGGCTTGGAGCTGTTGTAGGAAGCATTCATAAAGAAGGATGAGTACAGCAGGGAAACGGAGGTGGAGGGATGGCACTTTCCAAAGAGGGGTGTGGTGGGATGGTGTCACCCAAGGCAGGGACGTGCTCTCAAGATTGAAAACACTGGACTGCACTCACTAGAGCAGAAGGTTTGTGTTAGTAAATGTGGGAGAAAGCTTAGCCAGGTAAGGTGAGGCTAGACTGCACAGGACCTTAAGGCAGGCCAAGGCATTTCCCCATGACCTGAAGGCACTGAAGATGCTCTGAAGGTCCCTGTCTCCACCTACCTATAGGCCTTGTCTGTCTTTTTTTGCAGGCTACCATGTGGATATGCCCACCATGGAATTGAACCAGTGTCCCTTGTGATACCTTTCTACCTTCTACATACTTCTATTTCTGTCTTTATCAGACTGCATGGCAATTTATGTATGTTCCAATCTAAACTGACAACTTCAAAAGTAGATATTAGCAGCAGAATGCAAGATCAATTTGTACAGGCTCATAAGAGCTGATTATTAAATTTTCAGGGCTTCTGTAAGCCAATTGACATGATGTTGGTAGCTTGAAATCAAACATGGCAAGAGTATTTACTCGATGGAAATCAGCAAAAGCTACAAATCAGGGCATCGCCTCCCACAGAGCCAGTTGTACTTGCCAGGACATCACTAGACACTGGTCTTATTCAACTCTATATTCCTGTTACCAAGCACAGCGTTTGCCTCACTGTTTGTTGAATTAAATTTCATTTTTTTCACAACACTTATCACTCCTTTTAGGACTCCACGTAAATAAATTCTTTGAACAATCATTATGAGAATCCTGCTCTCTGCTCCTTCAGTACACCCAGCCAGTAGGTCGCATTCCTTCGTTATGCACAGCGAGGCCATCCTTGAGAGTTTTCAAGGGCATTTGTGAGGCAATTAGAGAACACTAGGCAATGCACAATTAAGGGCAAGGTAGGGTGTTGGAGTGCCCAATCCTTCCAGAGCCCAGTCTTAAAGAGATCTTTACAACCTGGTTGGTGCTCCTAAGAGGTCTGTGAAGCATCCTTTCTCATGAGAATCTCAGAGTAACAGCAGCCCAGGCACTTCCTAGAGCCAAAACTCATCGAACTCACGAGGCCACTAAAGGAGCAGCCTGTGGGCCCGCTGGGTTAGGCACAAGGCATGTCCCTTGTTGTTCCCTCCGAAAACAGGATGGGGAAATGTCAGTTGGTGAGAGAGCTTGTGACTCACGACCATACCCTTGGGGGGAAAGAGGTTTTCAGTAAAAGGAATGAGTAAAGTTTTATCTGCCACACAAACCCAAGAGCAAAACTTGGTGAAAGAATGAATATAAATTAAATAGACACAACCCTGGCATTTCAAAGCAATTAAAAAACATAACTGTAGATCTGTTTTTAGAGCAAGAATACTGTTCCACTGAATCTTAACCAAAAGAATGCCCAGGATTCAGGGGGCCAGCGCAGGAGAATCTCCTCAGGAACAGGCATGAGGGTTTGTGTGATTCAAACAAAAATTACTCACTATTATAATTGCTTTAATTTATTTTTAGTCATGGTTATTTACTCACTTAGAAATTTCAAATAACTTTAGGGAAGGCAAAACTTTTTATGTTTATAAAAATATGTGTGGGTTTTCTAAAGGATGAGAAACGTTCATGTATTTTAATTCTCATCTTTTACACATAAGGAAACTGAAAATCCATCTGTAAACTCTACAAAGGCATTGAGGAAATCTGTCTTATCACCCGTTATGTGTCTAGTACTAACAATGTCTAGCACACAGTAGGTATGCTGGAAAGAGCTGCTGAATGAATCAGTAAATAAACAAACGAGAACCCGAGAGGAGATATGACTTGGCCAGTGTCACACATGTTGACATTTTGGCAGAGCTGGCATGAGTATCCTGTAACCCCCAAACCAGTGAGCTTTCCACCCTAGAGGAGTAGTTAATTAAGAACATGCACTCTGGAGCCAGACTGCCTGGGTTTCTATGCCAGCCCCACCACCTGCTAGCTTTGTGACTATGAGTAGATTATGTAACATTCATGAACCTCATTTCCTTCTTCCATAAAATGGGAACAATCACAGTCCTGCTTCCAGAAAGCAATTACAAGCATAAAGTGAGGAAACACATGTAAAGTATTTAGAAAGTGCCCAGCTGTCAGGATGTGCTCAATACACAAAGGTCACAAATGATAGGACAAGACTAAATGAAGTAGTTCCTAATGGCTCAGCATTCTGCTTTTTTTTTTTTTTTCTTATTTTTTTTGACAGAGTCTTGTTCTGTCACCCAGGCTATCATGCAGTGTCATGATCTCAGCTTACTGCAATCTCTGCCTCCTGGGTTCAAGAGATCCTCCCAACTCAGCCTCCCAAGTAGCTAGGATTACAGGCATGCGCCACCATGCCAGGCTAATTTGTTTTTGTTTTTGTTTTTGTTTGTATTTTTAGTAGAGATGGGGTTTCACTATGTTGGCCAGGCTGGTCTCAAACTCTTGGCCTCAAGTGGTCTGCCTGCCTTGGCCTCTCAAAGTGCTGGGATTACAGACGTGAGCCACGGCACCCAACCAGCATTCTGTCTTCCATGTTCTTGGTAAGCCCTTTGAAAAATTAACCTAAGACAAAACCTTGATGCCTTCTTTTTAAATGACAATTTACATTTTTTCCAGCAGCCCATCAATTTAAAGTAAACCCAAAGACTAACAAAAAAAATAAGTGAGACCAACAAGACAGTCTTTGAGGAAAGTTCTACTTTACTCTCCACTTTATCCCCTAAAAAGCCTGGCAGGGGACAGGTAAGGTAGCTTGGTGGTCATGAGCACGGACTTTAGGCCTTAACTGCCGAGGTTTAAATCTTAATTTCTCTACTGGTTTTCATGTATGACCTTGGGCAAATTATCTTCTCTGTTGGTGTTAATGCTTCTTCAGTTATAAAATGAGCTTAATAACTGCCCTTACCATGTGTAGGGGTGTGGTGAGGACTAGCCAATGCCTGGCACTTTCTTGGAGACACAGGTATTAACCATCACCTCACACAATAGACATTCATGTGACATCACGTGTTTCCAAAATTTCAGCTGCATGACAGAGTGCTGTTGTCTCACCATTGGCTATCCTTGAAGACTATGTTGCACCTGGCACCTGAACCACAGTCCAGATCCACAGTGCAGCATGACACTAGCCTACAGAGATGCGCAAATCATATCTAAAGCCAGCACTGATCACTGGAACCAAGCTCCATGTCAACCAACCTGAGTTAAAGAACCTAAGTCACACAAGAAAAGTGTGCACAATTTTCCCACAGAACATCATGAGGGGACCAAGGGCCCTGAGGCTTCATCATCAGTGAAAACAGAGCACCAGGGTACGAGCTCCCTGACAAGGGTCTCAGGAAGGCCGGCCCCACAGCCAGAACCGACCAAGCTGTGATTGGCAGGTGCCAAGGGGCACACTGGGAGCTGAGCACTCTCAGGTACTTCTCTACTTCTTGGTACTTTCCTGGACCTTCTCCAGCCCGTTTCCTGGCAGAAGCATAGCTAAGTTCAACCCAGGCCAGCTTGTGGATTATCACGTCTCCTGAAGCTCCACAGACACCCCTCCTCCGTGCATTATGGCAGTCTTCTTTATGGGTGAATTCATAACCCACACACAGTTGAATTTTTAATAGAGACATGTATAAATGTTCTTCAATTAGTAGAGCTTAAAACCAATAAACGTGTAGATTTTATAGAGTCAGTGTAGTGCTGTGGTTAAGAGCTTAGCCTTGAGTGAGGTGCTGCTCGAGTTCAAATCCTGACTGAACTACTTATTTACTTGGGGTGAAACACTTAACATCTCTGTGCCTCAGTTGTCATATTGGTAAAATATAACCATTATATCGACCACATAATTTCCATGACAGGAAGTAGAGTTAACCTGTGTAAAACATGTGGGAATTACCCAGAAAATAGCAGGCACGCAGCACATGCTAGCTACGATTAGTATACCACTTATACTGGGTGGTACAGATATCGGTGCAAATGAAGAGAAAGGAGCCATAGAGAAGTCTCACACTGAACCAAATACGAGGTTGTGTCCTTGTATGTGCTGTGCTTGTACTGGAGACATGTCAGTCTCATTCGATTCATTCTTAATGCATGCTCACATATTCCCATTGGTAGAAGTCACTTAGAACATGTCCAGAGCAGTGGCCCTTTCAACTGCCCTCATCCTTTTACTTGCATAACACTGAAGTTGCCGAACCAATCTCATTCAAAGTTTCCAAAACAGTCACCTTTGGACTGAGTCCGCCTGGAAACTTTTACTACACTGGGTTGCAGCTTCAAAAAGCTGTGAAAATACCAGATGCTCACCTACATGGTGTCCTGCTTCTGTGACTGCAGAGGCATTTAAAAGGACACTCAAAAGAATGATCCACCTCGTAACCCCATTAATGCTTGGTGTACGTGCCCTAAATACTCATTATTCATTGCAGGACCAGGTATGCAACTGCACTAGGGCCAGTATTGATGATGTCAGTGTCTTGGAATTCAGCCTCTTCTCTCCATCTCCAACCTGGCTCAGGCAGCATCCCCCTGGTTCTGTGCATCAGCCACCTGCTCCATCCCCACTGGAAATCTCAGTCATAAAAGAACACAGGTCAGACTGTCATTACAGTATTACAGTCAGTTATAATTGAAACTGGGATGAGAACACTCAGGGGTACTGGCTTCAACATTAGAGCTCTTTTCCTAAGACAGCTGGGAAAGCAGCCCTTGATGTTATGTTCATCCAACAACGTGTAAAATTAAAAAAGAAAAAAACCCACCTCAAAATAAACGTTTGTTCCTAATCTGCCATGATCACTTCTGGAAATAATAAGCCATCTCGCAACATTGCTATGGGGAGTCCATATAATAAGCATGGAACTCACAGAGGCCAGGGAAAGCAAGCCCAGCAGTGGGGCCATTTTATGGCCATGGTGACCACATTTATTCCTAGGCTTAAGACCAGGCCACTGGGCATACAAGAAAGAGCAAACCACTCATCAGTATTCCAGGAGCAGGTAATGCCTTGCCTCCTCTTCCTTCTACCACATCCAGGCCACCATTAGGGGAAATCAGAGAGCTACAACTCCACCTTTATAGAAACACAGTGAGGCTGGACATGAAGACAGTGGCAGGCAGCCGAGAGGCCAGAGCAGCCCAAAGCCTGGCAGCATCATTGTCTTCTCCTTGCTCTGGATCTTCCCACTTTCTCCCCAGTCAGGAGCCCTCCTGAGCCCCAACCAAAACCTTCACCTTGTGTGAGTAACATCAACAAAAGAAAATGAAACTTAACGCAGCCAACTCTGCAACACTGAGCAACCCAGAAGACTGAAAGCAATTTAATCCAATAGCTTTTTGTCATAAACAAAAATGAGAATGATAGGCCAGGCATGGTGGCTCACACCTGTAATCCCAGTACTTTGGGAGGCTGAGGCAGGCAGATAACCTGAGGTTAGGAGTTCAAGACCAGCCTGGTCAATATGGCAAAACCCCATTTCTACTAAAAATACAAAAAATTCCTGGTAACAAACCTGCATGTTATCCACATGTACCCTAGAATTTAAAGTATAATAATAAAAACAAAAAACAAAAAATTCCCATTACTGGGTATATACTGAAAGGATTATAAATCATTCTACTATAAAGACACATGCACATGTGTGTTTATTGCAGCACTATTTACAATAGCAAAGATTTGGAACCAACCCAAATGCCCATCAATGAAGGAATCAATAAAGAAAATGTGGCACATATACGCCATGGAATACTATGCAGCCATAAAAAACAGTGAGTTCATATCCTTTGCAGGGACATGGATGAAGCTAGAAGGCATCATTCTCAGCAAACTAACGCAGGAACAGAAAACACCGCATATTCTCACTCATAAGTGGGAGTTGAACAATGAGAACACATGGACACGGCGAGGGGAATATCACACACCGGGGCCTGTCAGGGGGTGGGGGGCGAGGGAAGGGAGAACATTAGGACAAATACCTAATGCATGCGGGGCTTAAAACCTAGATGGCGGGTTGGTAGGTGCAGCAAACCACTATGGCACATGTATGCCTATGCAACAAACTGTATCTGCACATGTATCCCAGAACTTTAAGTAAAATTAAAAAAAAAAAAATTAGCTGGGCATGGTGCTGAGCACCTGTAATCCCAGCTCCTCCGGAGGATGAAGTAGGAGAATTGCTTGGACTCAAGAGGTGGAGCTTGCAGTGAGTCGAGAATGAGCTACTGCACTCCAGCCTGGGCGACACAGTGAGACTCCATCTCAAACAAACAAACAAAAACAAGAATAATAAATACCTATTCAGAACCTACATAAAGCTCCAGGCACTCTTACAGATCTGTAGGGAAAACAAAGTGAATAGGACACAGTCCCTCTTCCTCTGTTATTCTTTGCCTAGCACTGTCTGGTGCTGAATAGAATGCCTGGTGTGCGTACCTCATCTTACTGGATTATGAATCTCAGCTCTGCCACTTAATAGCCATATGGCCTTTGGGCAAATCACTTAACTTCTGACTGCTTCAGTTTCTTTATCTGTAAAATGGGGATAACGATAAATCCTTCTTCATAGGATTGCTGCAAAAGTTAAATAGGTCAAAGGGCTTAGAAAAGTGGCTGCTACAGAAAAACTACTTAATAAAGATTTGCATTAGTAAGCTTCCACAGTATGTACGTCAATAAACCAGTTTCCTCCCCTAGGGAGCATCCAGTCTCTTAGGATATTACAGCCAGAAAGGACCTCCGAGATCACCCAGTTTAGCCTCCTCAGTGTACAGATAAGAATGAGGTTCAGGGACACCAGTTGACTTGTCCACCATTATATACCTTGTTAAAAAAGTAGAGCCCTGAGATTAGACCCAGGCCCCCAACCTAGAGCTCCTGTGTGCCTCCCAATCTAAAAAGCTAGTTTGTAAATCACTCTGCTGACTCTGCTCAGAACATGTTTGTATTTAAGTGACTCAAATAAAGAAAGAAATAATGTTAGGAGTATTGTTGCAATAGCACAATGACAAGATATATGGGGATAGTATTTTAAGGCAGTGACCACCCACTGTCCCATTTCATTCATACATTCTATGAAAGAACACAGATACTTCTGCTTCACTCTGTTCTAAATATATTTCATGCATAAAAGCTTAGTGTAAATGATTTCTTCAAATCCTCACAGCAATACTGTGAGACAGATACTGTGTATTTTATATATAATTATTCCAATCGTACTGAAGAGCAAACCAAGGCATCCAGTAGTTAAAAAACATGCCCAAAATCACAGTTAATGAAAGGTAAAATTGTGATTTAAACCCAGAAAATTTATCTCCAGAATTCACCCTTCTAGCCACTATGCCATACTATCTCACTAGCCTGAGAAGGAAAAGTTCTTGTGTCCCAGTTCAAGTTTGAGTGTTATCCACATCTGTAGATTTCAAATTTGCTTGCTTTTCTAAGTGTGGGTTTTTATGGTAGGAATCACATAAGGTAGCAATGGTGCTAAGGGTGCTATTCATGTGTGTGTGTGTGTGCGCGCGCGTGTGTGTGTGTGTGTGTGTGTGTGCATGTGTGTGTGTTGGTGTATGTGTATATGTGTTTCTGTGTTCCGGGTATGTGGTTTTCAAAGCTCCCAGGACCTATACAATATGAATTTACATATAATCCTTTTTGAGTGGTTGGCTGTTGATTGGTTTGAATCATTTTAAGAATTTTCTGCCCATACAAGCAGAAGTATTCTACTGGGAGACAGAGAATCTACCTTTGAACCACTGTTTAATTGCTATAAAATCTCTTGTTCACAGACTTCTCAGAAGTTCACATGGCTAAACTCTGAGCTTTGAGCAGTAGCAAACTCTAAGAACAGTTCTGCAAGAATGAGTTCCATTCTTCGTGTTCCTTAAGAAGTCCAAATAAAGAGTTAGTGGTGTTAGTTGGGAAGAAAAAACCAAATTCATAAATTTCATGAAAGTTCTTGGCATTTGACTTCAGGTTTGTGGAGCCAGGGCCTCCTGGTGTTGAGATGTGTTATTCACATCAATCAATGTAATAATTCTTTCGGTCTGTAGAATTCCTTGTGTTTAAAAAAGAAAGATATTTTGTCATCCTTGTCAAATAGAGGCTTGGAAGGAAGAAGGAAGGATGTTCCCTTAAACAGAAAAGAAAACTGAGACAGAAAAGTTTAAGTGCTTTAGACTCAGAAAATCAAAGTTTTATAACTAGAAGAACTCACTTGTGCAAGGCCAAGGACCTAAACCTGGGCTTCCTGACCCTGAGTCTACAGCTTTTCTGAAACATAAGGCAACACAGAGGTGTATTTGCCTGGGTCTGTTTCTGGATTCTTTATTGCATTCCTTTGATCTATGTCTGTACTTCTGTCAATACCACACAGTCTTGATTACTATAGCTATCTAATAAGTCTTCCCACTTAGTTTGCTTTAAAATTGTTCTAGCTTTTATGGTTCCTCAGTCTTTCATCAAAATTTTAGAATAATCCTCTTTATATCTATTTTAAAAAAACAACATTGCTAAGATTTGGGTAGGTATTATATTAAATGTATATATTGATTTGGGGAGAATTGGCATCTTTACTATTTGTGTCTTTACTATGTCAAGTACTTCCATGAATATAGTATATTTCTCCATTTATTTAGTTCTTTCTATTTCTTTCATCAGGCTTCGCAGCCTTCAACATACAAGTCCTATGCATGTTTTATTATATTTACACTTACATGATATATATTACAAATATAATATATTTAAATGTACTTACACTTATTATTTTTGAGTGATTAAAATTAGCATTGTATTTCTTATTCTGGTGTCAGCATGTTCATTAGAAATATATAGACGTACAATTGATTTTTGTATCCTGTGAGCTTGTTGAGCCTGTATCCTGAGGTCTCACTGAACCCACTTATTAGTTCTAGGAGAGTTTTTTGTAAATGTGTTGGTATTTTTTTATGTAGGTAGTCATGTCATCTTCAAATATAGCTTTATTTCCTCCTTTCCAATCTTTATGCCTTTAATTTCTTTTCTGTAATGGCTAGAATTTCCAGTGCTGTGCTGAATAAGAGTGGCAGGAGCAGATATTCTTGCCTTGATCCCTGTCTTAGGGAGAAAACATTAAGTCTTTCTTCACAAAGTATGATGTTAGTTGTAAACTTCTTCATTGAGGTAATTCTTCTATTCCTAACTTGCTGAGAGGTTTTTTTAAGTCATGAATGAGTGTTGAATTTTATCAAATAATTTTCTTCATCAATTAATATAATCACATGATTTAAAAATATTGAACCAGTCTTGCATACTTAGAATAAATCTAATTTGATACGATGTGTAATTCTTTTTGTACATGGTTGTATTCAATTTGCTAATATTTTGTAGAGGATTTTCACATGTATTAATATGGCTACTCTTGCTTTCATTCGATTAATGTTTACATAATATAGCTTTTTTCATCCTTTTTCTTTCAACACAGCTATATCATTACATTAGAAGGGGCTTCTTATAGACAGCATATAGTTGGGTCATGTTTTTAAAGCACTCTGCTAAACTTTGTCATTTAATTACATGTGTTAAACATAAGTAGTTACATTGTTTTAATCCTCAAAATGATATCCTCAAAATCCTTAAAATATGAAAATTCCACAAGTGAAGAAACTGAGACATAGAGAAATAAAAGTACTTGCCTAAGTTAGTATATCTAGGAAGCAACAGAATTGGAATTTGAACCCAGTCTGACTCTGGTATTCCTGCTTGCACCCATTATTCTTTGCCAGCCTGGGCTAGCCAGCAAGCAGAGCTGCCTCATCCTCACCCCTAGAGTTAACTTTAGCACAGGCTATACATATTTTAACAGGGCCACCTACTCAGTGAACTCTAAGTCCACTTGGGAGAGAAGTAAAGTTCCAGTTCACTGGTCAGGCCCCTGGCCTGACAGTACTTGCAGCCATGAATGCTGGTCATGACTAGCTGCTGTTGCTACTAGGTTTGGGCAGGCAGTGGGTAATAGTGCTCTCCTTATCATCCTAGAAGGTTTAGGCAGAAGAGGCCAAAATCAATGGCAGGCCAAGTGACTGGGGGAAAGTCCCTGGCCAGTTAAAAAAGGAGATGCATACTTAAGCCTGGGCAAACAGAGCAGCAGTGTCCAGCTCTAGTGAGGCACACCGAGATAAACATGGACCCCCACCCTCAACCCTCACTGTGGGTTTCTCCAGGAAAGAGGTGGGAGGAGCCCAGGACACAGGACAGGCCCTTGGGTCTGGTCCAAAGAAAACACACAGACATGACCAGGGACTTCATGAGGTTATAGCTCAAAGCTATCCTATATTTGGTAGGAGTCACCTAAATGTTCCAAGAGAGACCCAAAATTTACCTTCTTCCTTTGACTGAAGCAGATTATACAATGAATCAGAGCAGAAGCATGAAAGTCTCTACACAATTAATGGGTCCCTTCTGCTGTGAACCTTCCTGTGCTGTGAACATACACTCTCTGCTATAAACTGAATGTTTGTGTCCCCTTAAAATTCCTATGCTTAAATCTGACCCCCAAAGTCATGGAATTTGGAGTTGAGGCCTTTGTGGGACGATTAGATCATGAGGACAGAGCCCTTGTGGATGAGACTAGTACCCTTATACAAAGGACCCCAGAGAGTTCTCTTCCCCCTTCTACCATGTGACAACACAGCGAGAAGACAGTTATCTGTGAACCAGCAAGCGGGCCTAACCAGACACCAAATCTGCTGGCACTTTGATTTAGGACTTCCCAGTCTCCAGAATTGTGAAAAATAAATTTCTCTTATTTATAAGTCACCCCGCATATGGTAGTTTGTGACAGCAGGTCCAACATACTACAACCCTATCTTACCACCTTCATCATCTGTGAATGGTCTCTTGGGATTCAAGTAGGCTTCAGTGGCCTAATTAATGAAAAGAGAAGGACACAATGCCCTGGTAAATTACCACTGTCACCAGAGAGGAGAGGACCTGTGTAACTACCATAAAGAAAAACATATTGCAAAAGACTCTCAATCAATCTACAATTTTAGATTGTGTAACCCAACCAACCAAACTGCAGTCAAAGGTCATATAGATGAAATCTTCACCCTGCCCCTGAAAACCTTTCTCCCGTGTGTCAAGGCTGAGTACAGTGCATGTTAACAAGCTGATACGCCAGTGATCTATTTTATAAATGCTAGAAAACAGATCCAGGAAGGTTAAGACACTTCCTTAAGGTCATTCAGCAAAAGGGGAAGCAGAGTCCAGGCTTAAAGTCTGGTTTCAATCTGGATCTTTTGACTTCAGACAGCATTCTCTTCATTCTACCATGCTTCCTCACAAAAACAAGCAGACGTCGATGTTCACATCTCTGAAGACACAACACTCCTCCCAGAAAAGAAGCCGGATTGACTTACCCAAAGATAATCAACAAGTCCCTAACTGAAATTAAGTTTTCTTAGAAATATCTTAGCTCCATAATTTCAACTTTATAAAAAATTGTGTTTCTATAGAAGAAGACTGGAATGTGTTCAGCTGATAGGATTATGAGTAAAGTCCTTTCCCTCTCCCCCCAAAAAAATAGTCTTTAAGGTTGGGTGATATTATTTTCTTTTTCACCTTTTTTGTAAAGGAGTCCATTTTCCTAAATGCCATTCTAAAGACGTCTAAGGTCATTGAACTTAAGTCTTCAACAAGAAAGAAATGAGCTGAACAAAGCAGGAGGTATCATGTTACTCGACTTAACTTCAAAGTATTCTACAGGACTGCAGTAACCAAAACAGCATGGTACTGGTACAAAAACAGACACATAGACCAATGTAACAGAATAGAGAGCCCAGAAATAATGTTGCATATTTACAACCATCTGATCTTCAACAGAATCAACAAAAACAAGCACTAAGAAAAGGACTCCCCATTCAATAAATGATGTTGAGATAGCTGGCTAGCCATATGCAGAAGATTGAAACTGGACCCCTATCTTATATACCACATACAAAAATCAACTCAAGATGGATTAAAGACTTAAACGTAAAACCTAAAACCACAGAAACTTTGGAAGATAACCTAGAAAATACCATTCTGGACATAGGACTTGGCAAAGATTTCATGATGAAGACACCAAAAGCAATTGCAACAAAAACAGAAATTTACCAATGAGAACTAATTAAAAACCTTCTGCACGGCAAAAGATACTACTCACAGAGTAAATAAACAACCTACAGAATGGCAGAAAATATTTACAAACTAGGAGGGGAACAACAGACAAAGGCTTAATGTCCAGAATCTATAAGGAACTTGAACAAATTTACAAGCAAAACCCAAACCACCCCATTAAAAAGTGGGCAAAGAACATGAATAGACACTTTTCAAAAAAAGACATACATGCGGCCAACAGGCATACAAAAAAAAATACTTTACATCACTAATCATTTGAGAAATGCAAATCAAAACCATAATAAGATACCATCTCATACTCATCAGAATAGCTATTATTAAAAAGTAAAAAAAAAAAACAAAAAAAAAAAAACAAAAAAACAGATGTTGGCGAGGTTAAAAAAAACACACACATACTCTGCTGGTGGGAGTGCAAATTAGTTCAGCCATTCTGGAAGGCAGTGTGGTGATTCCTCAAAGAGCTAAAAGGAGAATTACCATGTGACCCAGCAATCTTATTATTGGTTGTATACCCAAAGGGCTATAAATTGTTCTACCATAAAGACACATGTTCATTGCAGCACTATCCACAATAGCAAAGACATGGAATCAAACTAAATGGCCATTAATGGTAGACTGAATAAAGAAAACATAGTACATACGTAGAGAAAAGAAAGAAAGATCAGACTGTTACTGTGTCTATGTAGAATGGCAAGACATAAGAAATTCCATTTTGACCTGTACCTTGAAAAATTGCTTTGCTGAGATGCTGTTAATTTGTAACTTTGCCCCAGCCACTTTGCCCCAACCTTGTGCTCACAGATGTGTTGTATGGAATCAAGGTTTAAGGGATCTAGGGCTCTGCAGGATGTGCCTTGTTAACAACATGTTTACAAGCAGTATGCTTGGTAAAAGTCATCGCCATTCTCTAGTCTCAATAAACCAGGGGCATAATGCACTGTGAAAAGCTGCAGGGACCTCTGCCTTGGAAAGCCAGGTATTGTCCAAGGTTTCTCCCCATGTGATAGTCTGAAATATGGCCTTGTGGGTTGAGAAAGACCTGACTGTCCCCCAACCCGACACCAGTAAAGAGTCTGTGCTGAGGTGGATTAGTGAAAGAGGAAGGCCTCTTGCAGTTGAGATAGAGGAAAGCCACTGTCTCCTGCCTACCCCTGGGAACTGAATGTCTCGGTATAAAACCCGATTGTACATTTGTTCAATTCTGAGATAGGAGAAAAACTGCCCTATGGGGGGAGGCGAGACATGTTGGCAGCAATGCTGCTTTGTTATTCTTTACTCCACTGAGATATTTAGGCGGAGAGAAACATAAATCTGGCCTATGTGCACATTCAGGCATAGTACCTCCCCTTGAACGTAATTATGACATAGATTCTTTTGCTCACATGTTTTCTTGCTGACCTTCTCCCTATTATCACCCTGCTCTCCTACTGCATTCCTCTTGCTGAGATAGTGAAAATAATAATCAATAAAAACTGAGAGAACTCAGAGACCAGTGCTGGTGCAGGTCCTTGGTATGCTGAGTGCTGGTCTCCTGGACCCACTGTTGTTTCTCTATATTTTTTTCTCTGTGTCTTATTTCTTTTTTCAGTCTCTCATCCCACCTGACGAGATATACCTGCAGGTGCGGAGGGGCTGGCCACCCTTCATACATACACACCATGGAATACTATGCAGTCATAAAAAAGAATGAGATCACGTCCTTTGCAGCAACATGGATGGAGCTGGAGGCTCCATTCACACCTTAGTATTGTAGGCACCCTACTGTCAAAAATATAACTGAGTTCTTGACTTAAAAATATAATATTCATCTGTGACTCTGAAAATTTTTAAGTTTCTCTTTCCACATCAAAGGACATGATCTCATTATCCTAAGCAAATTAACACAGGAACAGAAAACCAAATATCGAATGTTCTCACTTACAAGTAGGAGCTAAACAAGGAAAACACACAGATACTAGGAGGGGAACAACAGACTCTAGGGCCTACTTGAGGATGGTGGGTGGGAGGAGGGAGAGAATCAGAAAAAATAACTATTGGATACTATGTTTATTACCAGGTGACAAAATTACCTGTACA
>NW_012105388.1:480278-499194 GCF_000951045.1 Mandrillus leucophaeus
ACCACAGTGTCAAAAATATAACTGAGCTCTTGACTTAAAAATATGATGCTCATCTGTGTCTCTGAAATCTTGTATGTTTCTTTTTCCATGTCAAATTATTTCAAGATCTCTTCAGGGCCCTCTCCCTGATGCGCAGGTCTCCAGGACTCTGACTATACTGGGTGCCAGTCACCAAGTCTGGCCTGGAGTTCAGTGGCTAGGCAGTTTCTCCACCTCACTGGTCTCTGAACACAACCTACTTTGTTGCCTGAGGGATCCTTAGAAATTGTGCCACTTTGTGAGGAGAGATGGTTTTACAGGAAGATATGCGGTTACCTGGGGAGGGCTAGTCTATCTGCCCTCCAGGACAAGCATGGCCAGATTTGTGGGAAGGAATGCATTCCGGGCAACAGACCAGAGGGATTACTCAGTGACTTCCTCCGTGACCTTGGGCCAGTGATTCCTCATTTACAAAAGACGGTTTTGGATTAGACAATCTTGAGGGTTCCTCCCTGCTCTAACTTTCTGAAAGACTAAGTTTCTAATGCTAAATCCCAGAGGATTTATTTGAAAGAGATAGACACATCAGGTAGGACAGACCTTTAGCAACCAAATATTAATAACAGCTCATTTTAACGTGTTTACTCTGCGTCATGCACTGTTTTAACACTCCACATACATTGCCTCACTTAATCTTCACAGTAACTTTATGAGATAGGAATTATTATTATCACTAACTTACATATCAGTAAACTAAGTTCAGAGAAGTTACTTAACCTGCCCAAGGTCACATTAGTAGGTAACAGAGGTAGGTAACTAGTAGATAACTAGTAGGTAACTACCAATAGGTAACTAGCAGGTAAAAAAGTCAACTCTTTAGCTCAGCCAGTTTGACTCCAGAGCCATGTTCTTTGCTGCTGCTTCACATTGAAAGATCTGTCTGCAGTGCTCAGTGTCTCCCATGTGACATTTACTGACTGTTGGTTTCTCCAAATTCACTCTGCCTCTTCCCTACAAGTTGCCCAAATTATTTATGGCTTCCCTTGTACAAAGTTTAAAACTAAAAACAAAAAACAAACAACAACAAAAAAACACCTTTGCTCAAGTCCCAGCACATAGGTATAAATAATATAGAGGCAGAGTAGAATTATATAAAGTAGATGTGAAAGCTGAAAGCTGAGGGAGTTATATTCATATCCAGCAGGTAGGGAAGTGGTTTAGAAAGTAGAATAACTTCCTGGATCCCTGAAATCACTGACTGCACAAAAATTCATAACCACCTCCTCCACATTTTCACTTGTTTCTGCCTGGTTCCCAGGTGAAGGTTGCTTGGGAGGTGCTGTTCAGTTCCAAGATGCTCAATTAAAAGATGGCGATGAGTCACTGAACTTGGGGAATGTAGAAAAGTCAGAAGAGGAAAAGCTAGAAGTCCTCCCTTGCGTCTCCCCACCTATTCATGTAGGAGAGGTTCCTCTGCGCCTCCTCTTTCTCCTGGGGTTATCCATGACAATGAAAACCCCACTGGGAAAAGGCATAAGGAGTCTGAGAAGATCAACTGTGATTTATCCATGAGTAGAGCATTGCAAACTGTAATCAGCTATTAGAATCCATATAATAAAATATTAGTCGAATGCCAGTATGTGCAAGGCAATCTGGAGATATAGGGTACTTGCCCTCTTGACTAAGTCTTCCACAGTAAAACCTCAATAAATTTGAAGTTTTCCACCAAGTGACAGAGCAGCATTTGGAAGTGGTCCCCTGGGTTAGGAAGCATCTTGCCCGGACCCTTAGGGAGGAAAAGAAAAATGCAATAGTTTGAGGAAAGCAAAACCTCTATCCTCAACCCACCATGGGCTTGGATCTTAAGTATGCTATTATCGTTTTTCCTCGTGTGCTCCTGGGATCCAGCTCACAGCATCCAAAGCTGGAATCAACCCAAACTGGCCACATCTCACATAATATTGTTTTTGGGTCACTCTCTGTGATTAGCCAAAACCCCCTGAGCACAGAGGAAACACTGTTTCCTTTTGACTACTTTAAACCCTTTCATTTCTCATAGGAAGGGCACTGACTTTTACACTATAAAGAAAATAGAAAACTGGGCATGGGGCATCATAGGGAAGGGAAGTCTGCAGGGTGTGCTTGTTTGGAGCCCAGGCTTTGAGTTCCTGTTTCAGCTCTCTACTTTCTAGCTGTGTGACTTGGTACATTACTTATCCTTAGTAAGCCTCGCTCCTGTCGTCTGTGGAAGGGGTGGATAATATTTACCTCCCAGGACTTTTTTAACTCCAGAGACTTTAAAAAACACTGCACATAAAATCACTGGCTCCCCCAAAGTACTTGGCACTGTGTAGGTTCTTAAGAAATGGTAACTATTATTGCTGTTGCTTCCAAAATGTGCAAGAGGCAATGATGAGATTTTGCTTTGGAGTCTATGTTTGCGCTTAATAAGCTATAAAAGTGTGCCTATTCTCTTAGTTCATTCAACAGACATTAGTTGAGAACTTAGCATGTGCCTGAATGAGCTAGACTCTAGAGACAAATGATACTTAACACATTTTCTCCTCCTTCAGGATTTCACAGCCTAGCAGGGGGGAAAGTATTATATAAACTAATAACAACAGTGGTGTGACAAGTGTTGTAGAGGAAAGTGCTGTGTGGGATAAGAAGGGAGCAATTAATTCACTTGGTTGGAAACAGCTTAGTGTGACTCAGGCTGGAATTACAAGGCCGAGCTGTTCTGCCCATTTCTGCTTGTGACTTGGAGCATGTGACTAGGAGTAAGGCAGAAGTCTTATGAGCCTTTAGACCAAATAGGTAAGTGTTAGACACTATTCTTGACTGTTCACTTGCACTCATGCACACACACACACATTCCAATGCACTACCACACCCTGCGTTCCCCGCCCCCACACACATATACTTCAAATCACCTGTATACATGCACATGTACATTCCAACTTAAGCACACACACAGTTTTCAACCCACTTGCCTATAAACACACACACATTTCAGCTCGCACATGCATGCACACACACATTTCAATCAGTTACTAGAATGTGACATTCCACTTCTTGTCTGTTTCTGGCTGTCTACACTGCTTGGCCAGGCCCAGGACTTCTCTCTGAACTCCAACAATTTCTGAACACCCTTCCTGTCTACACTTTCAGCTCTCTCAAAATGTTCCGTTACCCTTCCTGTCTGTGCTCACAACTTCAGTCTCATTCCCACCAAATCATCCTCTTTTCTACAGCCACAGGGATTTTTCTAAAACTCAACTCCACAGGGTCTCTTTTCTGCTTAAATAAAACTTCATTGACCACTTCTCTACTTCCCATTACTGATCCTAGCATGATGCACAAGGCCTTCCATGATCTCACCTGTCCCAACAACTCAGCCGTCTTTCTGTCACTTATATTCACTTATCCATTTACTAAACAGATATTAGCTAAGTGCCTACTATGTACAGGTCTTTGACCTGGGTACATTCTCTTTGAAACACAAGCTTTAGCAGGTCTAATGAAGTGTGGTTCCTTGAAAGCCCCAAGCCGCCTCCAGGCTACAGGCCTTTGCTCACTTGTTCCTTTTGACTGGTAGACTTGCCATCAACAATGACATGATCAGGACTCTTCCATTTCCCACCATTGTCCCCTCAGAGAATTGAGCACATGTGCATTTGCAGTCGCTTTCACCCTGTGGTTGCTGCTGTGCCAGCACCAGAACCCCTTTCTTCTACTCATTGGCTTATATGTGCATCCTTGTCCCCACTACCCTTTAATCTCTACATTATTCCACATCTCCACCATCTAGCATCATCCCTGGGCCATGAGAATCTCTTAGGAAGCACTTTCTGAGTGAAGCAATATTTCTCCTCTTTTTTTTTTTTTTTTTTTTTTTTTTTTTTTTTTGTGAGATGGAGTTTTGCTCTTGTTGGCCAGGCTGGAATGCAACAGCGCGATCTCGGCTCACTGCAACCTCCACCTCCTGAGTCCAGGCGATTCTCCTGCCTCAGCCTCCCGAGTAGCTGAAATTACAGGTGCCCGCCGCCATGCCCGTCTAATTTTTTTTTTTTTTTTTTTGTACTTTTAGTAGAGACAGGGTTTCACTATGTTGGCCAGGCTGGTCTCAAATTCCTGACCTCAGGTGATCCACCCGCCTCAGCCTACCAAAGTGCTGAAATTACAGGCGTGAGTCACCACACCCAGTCAATGTTTCTCTTCTTATCCAAATCATGAAATTTAGTTGTGCCGTTTTTATCCCTCCCAGTTAAAGATGTCCTAGAGAGGAAACTGTATACGCGGTTTTCCAACATTGTAGCAAACAATAAATAACCACTGTATAGTGCTCCGCACCAGTTGATCTTTATACTAGTAGGTGGCAGAAGTAAGACTCAGGTGCAAATTTCTGACTAAATGCTGTGTCCAAAAGAACAGGCAAAAATAAAACAGAGATAATTGGTGAAACAGTAAAGCAAAAGGGGTGAGCTGCTCTCACCAAAAGATAAATGTCACACTTCGCGAGGTTCACTGATTACCTATGAAAGCAGGTTAATCGTGCTCTGTATTATTAAGTTCTAGGAGGAAGAGTTTCTGTTATTCATTCATTAATTCATTCACTCACTCATTCATTCTTCAGCGTATATTACTGAGTACCAAATATATCTGGGTCTGTGTTAAGTGCTAGGTAATCCATCCGTGAATTAAGAGCACGTGAATTAAGAGCACACGAACTGCTATTGGTGAGAGCAGACCACCCCTTTTGCTTTACAGAACACTCTGCATTGGGATGGCAGCCTGAATGGAGAGGGAAACAGACAGATTGAAGATAGGTTCTGGAGGGTGAAACAAGCCTTGCTGATGGCTCATATGTCGAAAGAATAACCAAGGATGACTCGGCTTAAATACCTGAATTTTGCCATTTATTGAGTTTGGGAAAAACAGAAAAGCAATACATTTGGAGGAAAAGTAAACTCAGTTTTGGACACAGCAAGCTTAAATTATCTATAAATCATCCAAGTAGAAATAAGCATTCTGATCGTTATCTAATCTGGAGCTCAGAGATGAGGCCTGAGCTAGAGATATAAATGGAGGGACAAAAGAGTATAAACGGCCTTTAAAGGATGAGACTAGAGAGATTACCTAGAGAGAGAGTATGTATAAAAAGGGAAGAAAAAGGGGCCAAGACCCTTACTGAGGCTCTTTCTACTCTACCACACTGCCATTTTTTGCTTGGATTTATAAGTGGAGAAAATAGATTCATATGTAAAATGTATCGGCTGAAATGGACATAGCATGGTACATGGGGGAAATGCTGGAACTCGTCTGTTTTTTTGTTTTGTTTTGTTTTAACTAAAGTGCTATAGGTGAAGGAAAAAATGGAGATCTGAATCATTGAAGTTCTTAAAAAACAGATTCTAGCTCTCTCTCTCTCTCTCTCTCTCACACACACACACACACACACACACACAATGACAGATGATAATCAGCTACCCATACACAAATGAAAAATACAAATCCCATGAACCAAAAATGCTTCATCTTCTCATCTTTTAATAGGGCACAAGAGAAATAAAAAACCAGAGTTGCCCTAACATTAGTTCATTCCTCTCCCATGACTCATTAAGCATTGATGTCACCTTAAAATTTTACAATTAAGAGAAATTGGTCCTACGTGCATTAATGGAGCTCTTCCCTGCCCTGGACCCTGCAGGGTCTATCTGACATGAAGCAACAGAGCTTATGGGGAATATAAGAGGGTGATGTTCCCATACCCTTCCTGAACCGGGGCCCCACCTTTGAGAACACCAACTGGCTCCCAAAAGCTGCCCTTTAAGAGGCTCTTTCTGTGCACAAACTTTTTAATGATGTATTAATTTTTCTTGAAAGGTAGGGTAGGGGAAAGAATTTGGAAGTACATTTGAGCTAATTGTTGTATTTACAAAATTAATGTCTTTATGTCTAATTACAGAACTAAAATGGGCAATTAGAGCCCATAATTAAAGAATGTACATAATGATGAAATTACAGTGTGCAATGATTCAGGAAAAATCTTAATTATACTCTGTGAACCTGAAGTTCCTGGCACTATCTCACATTGCTATTTTCATCCCAGAAATCATTTGTATGAGCTCACAGGTTTTCCATGTCTCTGAGTGGGGATGCTTCATGGGGACAGAGAGGCCCTGAGAACGTGCCCACTGGTAACTTTCACTAAGACCAGTCAGCACAGTCCATCCTCATGAGAATGGCTGCCAGAACATTGAAAAAACTAAAACTGTAATGACTAGTGTGATAGAAAGCTATTCTCTGAGCAGTTTTCAAAAATTATTCTTTTACCACAACATTATGGGTGGAGATTTGCCTAAGTACCACTTATTTAGAAGCACCATCAAGGCATTTGGTCAGTTAATTAAGAAACAATAAAGTATATATGAATCTATACGCATATATGTATATACATATATATTTAGTTTTGTATAAATATGCATATGTGGGTACACATATAATACATAGTTTTTAAAAGAATATGAAGAAAGACAAGAACATCACATGTGGTGTAGTTTGTGTAGATACAGGTACTAATTTGTGCACTACTTTGCAAAAAACTATTCAGAAATATAACAGACAAAAGTTAGAAAAGCAAAAAGTCAAGGTACAAGAGGGAAAATGTAGAGGACCAGGAGCCAGAGGATCTACCTGAAATGGAATGCCAAAATTATGTCAGACTTTTTTTTTATAAGGACTACTTATATGTTGACTCATTTAATCCCCATCACAACTCTATGAGATAGACACAATTGTTTTATAGATGAAATAATAGAAGCACAGAATGGTTAATAATTTGCCAGTTACCCAGCTGGTAAGTGATGGAACCAGGTTTAGAACACAAGCACCTGGCTGCAGAGCCCAGCAGTGGTTCACTGAAGGCTTTTGAGCAACAGAGTGACACAAGAAGATGTATCAAGAGTATGTGCTCTGGTAGCTCTGAAGAGGATGAACTAAAGTTGAGAGGAAACTGTAAGCATGAAACTATAGCGATTGCCCAGAAAAGTGACCAAGACAGTCTGACCATTGAGAGTGACAAAAAAATGGAGGGAGAGATGAGAGACATCGTGGGAATAGACAGGGTAGGACTGAGTGGTAGGTATGATAGGGAAGGTAGGTCAAAGATGACTATGTTTTTGACCTAAATGACAAAACGAATTGTGATAACATTATCAGAGACAGGAAAGGGAAGGAAGAATACAATGGAAGAGTTGAGTTCTTCACAGATGTATCTTTGAGATGTCTGAGGGCTTCCACAAGGAGGTGTCCATCAGGCAGCTAGAGATTCCAGAAAAGAGCTTGATTGATCGGGTTAGAAAGGCTAATTAGAAAGGAGACTAGGAAGAGAGAACGGAAGCCAGGGGCAGCCCGACAAGGCCAAGGGAGAGAACACAGAGGAGAAGGAAAGGGGAGTCACAGAAAGGACATGACTCCAAAGTAAAAAAGGCAGTAGTTATTAGTCACCACCTCCCAGAAGCTTCTTAGCCTTCACCTAGAATAACCCCATCTTCCTCTATCATAGCTCACACATTTGGGACATGGTAACCCTTGGGAAATGCTAATGATATGATCATTGCTATTTATTAACATTGCTCAACAGTCAGCTCCAAAAGGGCATCTGTCTTGTTCACTGCTGAATCCTGGAAGCCTTGTGCTTAGCCTGGCATTAAATATATGTCCTGGGCAATAAAGGAGTGAGTACAGGATTGGAAGAACTGAGCTGATGACAAGTTGGCAGTAGGAACTCATTCCCAGTCCAGTGCCATTTCTACTGTGCTCCCATGAGCTTCTCCTCTCCCGACCACTGCCCCCAGCTTCTCAGGGGCAGCCCTCACAGCTCAGTAATGAGTACCCACGTGATAGGTTCACATGTTACAGACCATGCGTGTATGTGTGCTGACAGGGTACAAAGAGGCCAAGCCACAGCCACTTTTCCCCTCACAGAACACACCCCTCATTTACTGTGAACCTCCTGGCACATGAAGAAAACGTTAAATACAGCATTTCAACCACCATAACAAGCATAAAATGTTTATCAGGGCCAAAGGAAAAAGCAGCACCCCACCCTCGGGCCTCCCATCACTTGTACCAGAGTTCAGTCACTGAAATTAGTGTTCTGGCTCCTCAGCTAACATAACCACTTGCTCCTGGCAAATCAGAGAGAAGTCACTTACCCTTCCAGATCACATAAGCCTCTGGGTATCAACAGACAACAGAAGCACTAGGGGTTTGCCCTTGGTTAAAGCAACTGAAATCAGAGGCATCAGCAAAGCTGAATTCAGTCAATCTTATCCAAAGTATTTGGGTTTATCTTAGCTAAATTATTAATGCCCAAGAGGAAACTAGAGGGCAACAGTTTATTTTATCATTGTTGTCACAACTCTTCTGATCTTTCAACTTGACTAGGCTATAGACCCCAGTTACTCAAACACTGATCTAGGTGTTGCTGTGAAGGTGTTCTGTAGATTGATTAAAATCCATCATGGGTTGACTTTACATGAGGAAGATTATCCTAGGTAACCTGAACAAGCCTGATTCAATCAATTCCAAAGCCTTAAAAAGCAGAGCTGTGGCGGGCACAATGGCTCACATCTGTAATCCCAGTACTTTGGGAGGCCAAGGCGGGCAGATCACGAGATCAGGAGTTCCAGACCAACCTGGCCAACATGGTGAAGCCCCATCACGACTAAAAATACAAAAATTAGCCAGGCATGGTGGCACATGCCTGTAATCCCAGCTACTGGAGAGGCTGAGGAGGGAGAATCACTGGAACCCAAGAGGCAGAGGTTGCAGTGAGCCGAGATCGCGCCACTGCACTCCAGCCTGGGCGACAGAGCCAGACTCTGTCTCAAAAACAAACAAAAAAAAACCAAATGTTTACAAAGCAAATCATCTATATAAACAAAATTGCAGGGAGAACTTAAACTTTTTTAACCTTTAGAAAGCAAACTATTTTCAGGAATTTTAAAAACGCATTATTAGTTGATAATGTATGTAGCAGCAATGATAAAGTTCCCAGTTTCTCTGTTCATCACAGCAGGGCCCGTCACATTGTGCTAGCAACGCTTGCTGGCCATGCTTCTCTGTTAACATTAATGCACCCATGGAGAAAGTAGCCCAGTTACAGAAAGATACAGCTGTCTCTCTTTAAATGGGCTGGTGACCCCTGACCAAAAGCAGGAAAAATAATATGTAGTACATTTCAAGCCCAAATAAACAGAATATCAATTATAAGGAAGAATTACTGTATTCATAAATTAAATAATTCACATAACGGGATCAATTCTTCTGTCTAGCACATAAGCACTTCATAAATATTAGCCATTATTATTGAATTATTAATTAATGAGTATACATTTATTGATTAGTAATTAGGATTGGCGATACAATAATTAAAATAACTAATGTTACTATTGCTGATACAATTAAGTATACCCACACATGCATGTCTATAACAAAAGTGTTCACCAAAAAGCTATGTAACATTCAAGTTTTTGGACTTGACTGTGATGTGTTTGGAAAATGGGAGAAAATAGATTTGATTCCCATTTACATCTCAACTTACTTAAAATTCTAATGGTATTCGATCATCTCCATTGTTTCACAGCCCTTGAACAGGCTTCAGAAGCATTATAGCCATATTTCATAAATTAAAAATCAGAATACTGCATTTTACAAACAACATTTTTCCCCAGTTGGTGAATTTTTGTGAAAAATATCTAAAGTTGTCATATTCAGTTATAGTAATAATTTAGTAAGTGCCTTATATTGAGAAGAATCAAATAATAACAAAAGGAATATAAAATTTAGTAAAAATATTTCTAGTCACTATTGTTTGCATGTTTGAAATCAGAACTACCCTTAAAAATCCTACACATATTTGTCACCATGTGACATTAGCAAAGGTTATAATATTTGCACCCCAAAAGAACTAAAGTACATTTCCTTAAATATTTTCTTGGGTATTTAAATCATGTCAGGAGTCTGCCCCTGACTCCGCTGCCAGATTCCTGTGAATGGACAATGTTTCTGCTGCACCTAAGTCAAATCTCTCCCCATCCCCACCTACTTAATAGTGTGGTGTGTTGAATTGTGTCCAAGAAAGACTCTATTTACAAATAAGGAACCAAAGAGTTAAGGTTATATTCATAGGTAACCTTAGGAATGTAACCTTATTTGAAAATAGGGTCTTTGCAGATGTTTTCAAGTTAAAATGAAGTTATCTGTACTGGGATGTCACCCAATGACTAGGATCTAAGGGAAAGGAGAAAAAGATGTGGACACAGAGACAGAGAGACATACACAAGAATGAGTATGCAAACATCAAGGCAGAGATTGGACTGATTGCAAGAGCCATCAAAAATTAGATGTTGAAGAAAGATGCCTCTCTAGAATCTTCAGAGGGAGTATGGCCCTGCTGACACCTTAATCTTGGATTTCCAGCCTCCAGAACTGTGAGACAATCAATTTCTGTTGTTCTAAGCCACCTAGTTTGTGATCACTTGTTACAATAGCCCCAGGAAACCCATAAAAGCAGTCAGATCCATTATTCCTTTTCTTCAGAAGTATTTTTCCCACCAATCACAAGCTAAGGTCTAATGTGTCTAACATTCACAAGCTGAACCAGGGTTTTCACATCAAAGAATTAGCCTGGATCTCCCCTGCCACGGTACGTTTACTTCCAGTGGCTTTCCAATAAAATTGTATTTACAAACAGGCTGCTGGCCCACAGGCTGTCATTTGTCAACTTGATTTTTCAATATTGAATTAAAATTTTATTTATCTTGATAGCTGAGTTTTTGGTATCCCCTTAAAGTTTGTACTCCAGGGGAGTGCTTCACTGCCTCACCCTACTACTGGCCTTATCCCTCTAAGTTCTTCCCCCACTCCCCCAACCTTGCTTTATCCATTAGTTTGCATTTTTCCAGGCTGAATTGTTCTCTTTCCTGCCAGCCTCTCTCCAATGCTCTGAGTAATAATTCTTGGTCTCCAGTGACTCTGACAATTGACTGCATCTGCAAATTTTAATAACAGCTAATATTTCCTGCAGATAATTGAGGAAGGTGTCAATTAAGGCCAATCCTAACCAGATGCCGACAGACCTTCCCTAGACACTTCCCTTGAGGGAGAGGAGTAGTGTCATTGTTGGGGTTGCAGGGGTGTCCTTTGTCATTCTCCTGCCACATTTATGCAATCTAAGCCATCCTAATCATTTGAATATCATATTGAGAACACTGCATAAAAGATGGTAACTAGTTAAAGGACAGCTCATCTTATGCTGGTCCCTCACTCACCACCAGTGTATTTCTTCCAAATAATATCTTTTAGATGTGTTTGGCCTTGAGTTTCTTGTTTGTGTGTATGTGTTTGTTCTTTTCTACAATGTAATGTGACTGCCTGCTCCCTGACCCACGCTTCTCTGCCTGGTTGTAAAGGTTCCCTGTTGACTTGTGCTTTATTGCAGTGTGACAAAAAGAGCTCTGGACAAGAATTCAAGCCACTGGGAAACACAGGCTCTGCCATAGTCTATCTGTGTGGGTCTCTGGCCAAGCCACTTGTCTCCTTGAGCCCTCCCTTTTCTTCATCTGTAACACAGAATAACAATTTCTGTCCTTTTTTCTTGTGGTGGTTATGAGTAAAGAGAACAATAAGTGTTCAAGTGCCTTATTACTAAAGTAAGTACGGTACAAAAGCTTACAGATATAGATGTACAAGGAAGGCCCTTGCATTATTATTTGTAATCACAAAACACTGGAACTGGGGGACTGGCAGCAAAATATGGTATATTCAAACAACAAATGCTTCTGCCATCATTCAAAAACAATTGACTTGGAGATAGATAGACATGAATAGTTCCATTTTGAAAATGAAGAATAGTTACATTTTGGAGATATGTGATATACACACACATATCTCCAAAGTTGCATGGATATATACGTACATGTATATATTTATGAGTTTACATATATCTTAAATAATTATAAATATATGTGTGTATATATATCCATGAAACTTTGGAAAAATATCAAGAAAGATAAACATCAAACCTAAATGTAAAGAAAAGTAGTTATCTCTGGAAAATTAGAAAAGTTGGCTGGGAAGAGAAATTTTATTTCTTATTTTATATAATTCTTAAGTGGTGAGATTTGAGGTTAGTATAACTTAATGATTTTCAGGTTTTACATTTTTTAAAAATGCAGGAAAAATAAAGTGCTACATAAATGCCAGCTCTTTAGCTGCACCATGTGCCAGATGATTTTACATACATGCTCCTTATGGTACACATTTTTAATCACTAACCCTCCCCCTTTCCCCTACATGCATTTTTTCAACAGCTGGGGAAATTAATCCCACAGTGATAAAGGGGTTTGCTCAAGATTACATAACTAGTAAGTCAGAGCAATGATCCATCATCCACTTTGACTATAACTCTGCATACTCTTTCCGGAGTTCACACTGACCCATTACCATCAAAGTTACGCCTGTCCTTCATTTATTCATTCATTAATTCCACAAATACTTACTGAATGTCTACCCTGTGTTTAGCACCATACTTGGTCCCAGCAAGAGCTGCAAAGATGAACAAGGCAAGCTTTCTGCCCTTAAGCACTTCAAAATCTTTTGTGCTACTAATAAAAAGCAGAAGCAAAAAGAATGCGAGAGAGAGAATGAGGAGAGAGAGGAGAGTAAACAGTTGGGAACTGTCCATCTGCCCTGGCTCCTCTTGTGAGGCTGAGTCAGAAGATGACCCTGATCACCTCCTTCTAACAGTGCCCTTTGTGCTGAAACATGGCAAAGATGCTCTTGGCATTTTGGTACAGTTTCTCAACCTCCTTCATGGTTTTTGTCCAACATGGACATATGGGTAGTGAAAAGAAAAAAGGGGAGCAATGCATTTGTAGAAATTTGAAGGAAGGAAAGGGCTCTGTCATGTTAGGAGTCATTCAAGAGATGAAGTTTAAACCAATTTACACTGGCTAAAAATGAAAAAAAAAAAAAATCCTCTAACTCAAAATAAAGAAACATAGACTTACTGTGGGCCTGTGTGTGATTTTTCTTAGGCTTTTCAGAAATATCATAAATAATCTATATATCCTTCTCCTCTTATGTATCTGGGGATCACAGATTGGACTTTATTGATTAATAGACCATAAACAAAGGATTTAGAGAAGTGTGCATCTTTATCTCTAAAGCTTACTTAAGTAGGTTTTGTCTCCCCATCAAGTTGACTTCTTATTCAAATGATATTATCTGTTATATCTTTGGCATGTGCCATAGTTTTGATAAAAGGCAGCATGTATGAGTGGCAAAAAAAATCATACATGCAAGTCCCTGTTAATCAGAATCACTGAGGATAGCATTATAAAGGAAATGGGACATGAGCTAGGAAGGGTTGAATTTGACAGTGGGGTAGGCAGGGGCCACTTAAGATGCAGTGGGAACCTGAGACAAGGTGCAGGCAGATGAATGAGCACACCTAGGGCCATGAGGGAACAAGGTTCACTCAGCTGTAGTGCTGCAAGGAACATTGGCAACCATCTACTATATAATCCTTTGTTTTACAGGTGTTCCATCTGAGATCTAGAGGGTGAATTAACTGCCTTGTCAAAATCACACAGCACAGCAGTACCAGACTGCGTATGTTAAAAGAGGCTCCCAGTCCACTTTATGATGTTTAATGCATGCTCTGTGAACATTCTGTCCCCACGAACAAGTAGAGTTTCAGAAAGGGGAGGTTATGGACACGAATAAGAAATAGGAAGTCTGAAAAGGTTTTTGATTTGTGTAGAAAATATATGTAGGAAACTAAGGGAAGTGAAATTGGGAAGATCAATTGGGATTTTACTCTGAAAGACCTTGAATATCAAACCAAGGAGTTAAGACCTTGTTTTCTGTATATGTACCAGAGAATTACTCCACATGTTCGAGCAGAGCTAAAATAGCAAACTTACCATTTTATCCCCAGGAACAAGACTAACATATGAAAATAATTTAACTAGGAGCAAGGAAAGATATTCCCAAGAGTAAAAAAATTCTCAGAATCCCAGGGAAATAAGGAAATTACCCAGATTTTTTATGTATCCTCTCAACAAATATTCCTTCACAATATCTTCCCTTTAAAAATGATGTAACTCATTTCTTTTTCTGATGAAAAAGTAATGCATGCTCATTTATGACTTTTCAATTGCATAAGGAAACAAAATGGTCCCACAATCCCCTTATCTAAAAGCAATCATAGTTAACATTTTGGCATATTTTCATTAGAGTTTTTTTCCATGCACTTTTACATCCTTGATTGTATATCTTTATATTACATTGTGACTTTTATCTTGATTTAATATAATATCATAAACACCTTCTGTTACCTAAAACTCTCAAAACTCATTATTTCAAAGGCTTATAACTTACATATTTAACCATACACTCAAGGCTGGTCATTTAGGGTTTTTTATACGTAATTCTATAATAAATTTGTGTATAATCTTTGTGTATAGATTTTGTCCTTTTCAGGGTATTCCTTAGAGTACATTCATAAAACTAAAGTTCCTAAGTCAAATATTACGGAAAATTTTTAAGGATATTCACATATCTTGTCTAATTGGTTTCTATTTCTCATTATTTAATAGGTAAAAAATATACACACAATTCTGGAGTTAGGAAGAATTACTAGAGTTTTTATTGAATGAAAGTAGTTTTTCCTGTTTTAATATCTTTTCTTTAATTAGTAAATATTTAATATTTGGGCAAAAAAGTCTTCATAAAATTAGTTTGTAGCAAAATAAAAGTCTAGATTAAATTGAATGTCTACTAAGCCCTTCTCCGCATTTTACACTGTTGCTTTCTCCTGTTTTCTGATCAGTACGCCAGCCCCCTTCCTTTTCTCACTCCTGTCCTCCCCCAGCCTCTCAGACTCTTGGTATTTTCAGTTCTGTGATTTATTAGGGGGTTTCCATTTTGCATTTCCGAGTACAGGGCTCAAGTTCACGTGCTGAGGCTTCCGCACCCTTCCCCAGAACTTTGAAAAGTGAAGTTTTGCAACAAAAAGATTAATGGTGCTTTCCTGATTTTCATGGCCTGTGTGTTTCTCATTATCTTCCCTTGGATGCAATCACCGGCTTTTGTTCCGAAGCCACATAAGGCTAGACATTGGTCTTCCCAGAGCAGGGAGACTTTTCTAGGACTAATACTAGGGAGAAAGCTGAGTCCCCAGCCTCTTGGGTAGTCAAGTCCCCTCCACTCTAATCTGCTTGGCATGGTGCTGCCACAGCCTCCTTCACGGCCCACTTGCTCTTATCTTGGCCCTCCTAACAAGCCTGTCCACCCCCAATTTCTTTCCCTTCTAGTCTTTTTCATACATTACAGCAAGATCAAGTTTTCTCACAGCAAAATTCATATCATTTTACAACTCTGCTGAAACATCTGCAGCAGTTCTTTGTTACTTACATGGGAAAGAAATTCCAATATTTTGCAGAGAATCCATAAATATTTATTTATTGAGTTGACACGAGATAGGGGACCCCCTCCAGCAAGCTCTATAAGTTTTTTAATGGGTAGCCAGAGCATTAAGCACTATGGAATCTGTACAATGATCTCCATGTCTAGTTTGTGAGCTAAAACAGACACATGAAAAGTGAAATGACTCAGCGCTGAGTATTTGACTGCCAGATGTCACACTCAATATTTTTCAAACTCAACTCACTCTCTTCTCCCCAATCTATGTTTTCAATCTAACAGTTCCATTATTCAGGTTCTCAAGACAAGACACATACAGGCCAGGGATACTGGGAGATTTGCGGGAGCAGGAGACTTTGGCCTTGCAATGCCCATTGAAATCCAATTATTACATATTCACTTTCTTAGTTGTGCTTAGGGTGAATAAAGGGGCAAATAAATTAATAAAACCTATCCCCACTGTTATGAGTATATAATCTAGTGGCAGAGACATAGAGCTTGCTGGAAAGGGTCCTCTGTCCTGTGTCAACCCCACACACCAAAACTCAGAAGCTGAAGTCTCCAGATCCCCCTTGTTCAGTCATTTAGTTTAGAAAAAGTGGACTAGGACATCTCCACATACTTTCTTGATTCTCTTCTACTTGCTTTCTACTGAATCCCAATCAATCCAGATATTAGAACAACTATTACTATTTGCAAGCACTTCATATTTATAAAATACTAATTCAAACATTATCTGATATAATCTTCACAAAAAACTCACAAGGCACGTTTTTATCACCTTCATTTTACAGATAAGAGACATATGCTTTAGGGAAATTAAGCCACACAACTAGGTTCTTTTCAGTGCAATAAACATATGTGTAATTTCTAATATATGTCAGGCACTAAGGGTAAAAAGTATGTGAAATGAAGCTCTTTTCTATCAATGACTTTACAATCTGGAGAGAGAGACAGACTCCAAATGGATAATTTCCACATAATGTGGTATGAGAACAGACAATGTAGAAGTTGCTACGAAAAGCTGGAAACCATCATTCTCAGCAAACTATCGCAGAACAGAAAAACAAACACCGCATGTTCTCACTCATATGTGGGAACTGAACAATGAGAACACTTGGACACCGGAAGGGGAACATCACACACCGGGGCCTGTTGTGGGATGGGGAGAGAGGGGAGGGATAGCATTAGGAGATATACCTAATGTAAATGATGAGTTAATGGGTGCAGCACACCAACATGGCACATGTATACATGTGTAACAAACCTGCATGTTGTGCACATGTACCCTAAAACTTAAAGTATAATAAAGATAAAATAAAATAAATGAAGATAAAAAAAAAAAGAAGTTGCTGCAAAAGCAGAGAAGTAAATGTCCAACCTAACCTGCAGAATCAGGGAAGGAAGCTGGGGTGGTTATGTCACCTGGATGGAAACTTGAATGAGGTGTTAGTTAGCTCACAGATCAAGAAACTAGAATTTGAACTCAGATGGGTCTGACTCTCCAGTTCATGTTTTTCCTCACATCCTGTTACACAATAGGTTTTCAATGGATATTCACTGAGTGAATGAATGAATGAATGAATGAATGAATGAATACATTATGCTTCTTCCAACGAAGAGAAAGTCTAAAATATCAGCCCAAATAGTAACTTTGGCTTTAAAACCTTCACATTCTGACCGGGTGAGCTAATCAGCTCTGCATCTTAGGGAATTTCAGGAGGGCTTGCCAGAAACAGGGTTTAACATAAGGAGATCTAATTCACTCCTACAATCTCTAATTGGTTGAAGTCAAGGTAGACTCTAGAATTAAGGAGAAGACTCTCCACTTATGTCTACCCAGCCTCTTCACAAACCCTTTTAGTGTCCTGGACTATTCAGACAAAGGGAAAAGGAACTAAGTCAGAATAAAGCTTCTGGAGCTACAGCAAAGATTCCCACAGAATCTCACCCTAAACCTCTCTGGCCCCAGATAACTCTGGATGAGGAAAAAGAATCTCAATTCTCCTACACCCACCTCCTCTGAAATTTGGTTCTGGAAAGAAAACCAAGATCTCCAAGACTTGCAGAGCAGAGCAGAGTGCTCACATCCTCTAGTGATTACATGGGTCCCACCTCCCTCCTCCTACAACCTCCGACTTCACTGTATTTGTGGAGCAGATGCCTCCATGCCAGCTTCTCTTCTGTATTTCCTGATCCTTGGCCTAAGTCTCTGCCTTCTGTCTCTGTATGCTTGGCGTACACACACAGCTATTCTTGGAGCTTGTGTGTGCCATCATTTCACAATTCAAAAACCCAAATAAGAGACAGGTGGTGGGATTCTCTAAGAGAATTAGAAGAATGACTCCAAGCCCACACAGCCTGCACAGTGAATAGCCCAGAGTGAGGCCGAAACCAACGCTACCTTTTTAGGAGTAAAATGTGTATTATAACCAACTTGTACAAGTCTTTTTATTTCCTTGGTCCCAAATATATTTTTACTCAGAATTTCCTTTTGATTCCAATTCTTGGGAAAAGTCAAACTTGTGTTGAACAATTAATGAAATCAATTTGTGGAGGAGGGAGTCAGCTCAATAAAATTACAAAAATTACAACCATTTCTTTGAGGAGAGACATATTAAATGGATTTTGGAAAGTCACAGGTGCTGTGGTACCATTATCCAGACCAATTTTAGGCTCAAGACCCTTTGTGGGTCGCTTGGGAATTACGGTTTATGGTTCAGCTTCTCCATGAATAGCCATGGGTTCAGATGGGCTTGGAAAGTTTGCCAATGGGGCAAGAGAGTATAGCTATTTGATTCCTTTAAGGAAATATTTAGGGTCACTCACATAAGCTAGGGTCAGCAAACTGTTTTCTATAAAGTCCCAGATAGTAAATACTTTTGGCTTTGTGGGTCATACGGTCTCTTTTACAACTATTCAACTCAGTCAATACAGCACAAAAGAGGCCATAGACAATATGTAAATACATGAGTGTCACTGTGATCTAATAAAACTTTATTTGCAAAAAGAGGTGGCAGGCTGGATATCACCAGCAGGCCACAGTTTTTCAACTCCTGTCATAAACCATCTATTCTGTGCAGGAGTGTCACTCTCAGGAGGGAAGGTGTCCAGTGACATCTCTAGATAGGAAGTTGCTTTGAAGCGAGAAAACTTCAAGGCCTGGTTGTTGTATCATTACCAAAGCAACTGAGTGCCAGAACCTGCATTTAACGTGATCCCTAGGTGATGTGTATACATTACATCTGGAGACCAGCAAGTCTCAAAGGATGGTCAAATTACACAGATTCTGATTTAGTCTGAGGTCTTAGATCCTGCATTTTTTTTTTTTTTTTTTTTTTGAGACGGAGTCTCACTCTGTTGCCCAGGCTGGAGGGCAGTGGCGTGATCTCGGTTCACTGCAACCTCCACCTCCCGGGTTCATGCCATTCTCCTGCCT
>NW_012105388.1:501244-503149 GCF_000951045.1 Mandrillus leucophaeus
CCAGGCTCAAAAAATTCTTCCGCCTCAGCCTCCCCAGTAGCTGGAACCACAGGCAGGCACCATCACACCTGGCTTTTGTTTTTGTTTTTGTTTTGTTTTTGTTTTTGTTTTGTACAGACAAGGTCTTGCGACATTGCCCAGGCTGCTCTCCAACCTGGCTCAAGTGAGCCTGCCTCCTCGGCATCCCAAAGTGCTGGGACTACGGACGTGAGCCGTTGAGTGGCCTGAAGAGCTTCTCTCCTCAGTTTCTGCTACGCTCTCTCCCTCTCTGGTGGAGGGACATCCACAGCAGCTATAGATTCTCTGGTTAGTTGAACACTGATCCTGAGTTTGTCTTTCTAAAATAATCCTGGCACAGCCATCATCCCAAATTTCAGACGTTGGGGTTTATGCAGCAACATGATCACAGAGTTTTGTTTACTTCAGCTGTAATCCATTCTGTGACAAGCAGACATTTCCAGGTGTGTCCTATCACAGCCAGACCATCATCCTCACTGCCACTCCCACCTGCAATGCCCCAGGCTGCCCTGTCTTCATGCCCTGGAAAGTGTGCATAGCAGAATACATAAAACCAGAACCTCCAACCAGAGACTTGCGAGAAACACACCATTCCTAGGCCACTTGCTGTGGGAAAAAAGACAGTTTCTAACTAATGAAGGAAGACTAAGTCATAATTGGAAATGCAGGCTTTTCCCTTTCAAGGAGAAATTAATGTTGGCAGAGTTGCTCTTTTGAGCTGCCCTCCAATGATTTTGGAAGAGCCATTTTAGAAGAGAGAAGGAAAGGAAGACAGTGTGAATGGCAAAGGGAGAGAAGAAAATAGAGAAAGAGAAGGCGATGGAAAGAGAATACAGAAAAGGAGGGAGACAGACGGAGGAGGGGGTGGAAGGGAGAGGGAGAGAATAAGGATCCAAAAGAGAAGGGAGCAGATTGGGGAGTGGGGAGGGCAAGGGAAGAAGGGGAGGAAAAGGGAAAAGCGGAAGGAGAGGGTGGAGGAAGACTGACTGGGGGTACCACCACTGGATCTCATAAGCACGGGGCCATCGGTGCTGCAGTGGTCTTGACTTCTCCCTCTGGGAACTCTAACATCCACTAGGAGACAGGCCCCCCACAGCTTGTTAGAAATACTCAGTGCTACAAAATCTGTCAGAGTTCCCTAGCCCCAGACAACTGAACAGAACTCAGGAGTTCAATCTCCAAAGGCTGTTGTTACCCTTCTGCTCTCAGTACCTATTAAAGAGGCAGTATCTTTGAAAAGTAGGTGGCCACACCCATCCAGAGTATGCCTTATGTTCCAGATTACCTATTAATAACTTCTCCTGTCCTCACTAGTTCTCCAGATTGGATGCTGAATTATTTGGTCTTCCTATTAATAAGAAACACAAGAAACTAAAACTTAGTAAATCTCTAAACAGATTGAAATATTCAGTCTGATCATTCCCAGAAAGAGAATGAGCCTGAATTGATGACCAGAAGGACTTTTCCTGGAGGAGCCAAGGTATGTGAGATAGTTCTAGGGATAATATGACAGTGGGGTTGGAGGAAGGCACCGAAATCAGGCTTCATAGGACAAGGCTATATATAGCACATGCCTTGAATATTGAAATAATTATTTATGGAAATCACTATTTAAGATTGGTGGCCAGGCATGGTGGCTCATGCCTGTAATCCGAGCACTTTAGGAGGCCATGGTGGTAGGATTGCTTGAGCTCAGGAATTCAAGACCAACCTGGACAACATAGTGAGACCCCCATCTCCACAAAAAATACAAAGTGGTGGCGTACACCTGTATTTCCAGCTACTTGGGAGGCTGAGGTGGGAAGATCACTTGAGCCTGGAGGCAGAGGTTGCAGTGAGCCAAGATTGCACAAGATCGCACTGCTACACTCCAGCCTGGGTGACAGA
>NW_012105388.1:505174-507370 GCF_000951045.1 Mandrillus leucophaeus
GTTAGCCAGGATGGTCTCGATCTCCTGACCTCGTGATCCACCTGCCTCGGCCTCCCAAAGTGCTGGGATTACAGGCGTGAGCCACCACGCCCAGCTTAGATCCTGCATTTTTAACAAGCTCTTTGATGATGCCAATGCTCTCACTAGATAATATTTCAGATAGCACAGATCTATTTTAGACCATTCTCTACAAGACTTAATACTGGACTAGAACATAAGCACGGGGTGGAGGGTCCCAACTGCCCACCGCCACCTACCTCCTCTACCCTCAAATAAAGTAATGCCTGATAAATACTATGCTAAATGTTACACAAAAGTGAAAATGTTTGACAGACACTCAGACCTTACCTAGAAGGGATCATGGTTTTTTGAGTCCGGAAAAAAAGGTAATGTCTCTTATAAGACAATTAGATATCAGTGAGAAATCCTGAAACATGCTATGAAAGTCTAGAAAAGAGACTCCAAACCCCTCTCATCCATCATAAATGGAGAAACCAGGAGTTCTGTGCCCTAAAAAACAGGAAGTTTGAGCAAGTTCAGGCTCAGGAAGCAATTTAGTGAACACTGCTAGCCAAAAATACTTAACAACATTGTTCCTGCAGCCCACAATTTGGGGCTAAAATATGTAGTATAATACAAAAAATTACAAAGAAATGAGAATCAAAACAATGAAATTAAGATTCTACCTAGCAGCCCAAATCTGCTCTGACAGCAATAGAGTTTGTGGCTAACCCTGAAATCTACTCTTATAAGCTATAATGATCAAAGCAAAAACAAGAAATTGAGACCTTAGAAAATGCTTGTTTCAAGTGCTTCATGCATACATTTTTTTTTTACATTTTCCAAATGGTTTATTGTCATGACACCTTTAATCTGATTCAGGACTGCACTCACACTCAGCGAGAGGGACATCAGAAATGAGCATCTCTAACAGTAAAGTCATCCTTCCCCGCTAGAGCACATAAAATGCACGTGCTGAATCCCTAACATGGTGTCCAGACTGTCCAGATGTCTTAGCCCAGCCAACAGTCAGGGCTCTCCACAGTCTGGCAATTGTCCTCCTTTCCAGTGTTACCTTCCACCGCTCCTCAACCCAATCCTCTGCCCCAAGTAGACAGCCATTTCCTCCCTCCCCTCCACTCCACATGCCCAGCACAGTACTTGTTCACCAGATCACAGCTGCCTAGGTCAGCTCCAACGATAATGACCCACATCTTCCCTTCTGCATATCAAATTCCTTCCTAGCCCCCAAGGCTTGGCTCAAGCTCCACACCCTCTATATTCAAAGCACGTGTTCCTTAAACATCCCAGCTACAAGTGTTCTTTCCTTCCCTCAACCATTTGTCATGGTCCTGACTCATGCTCGCCTCCCTTGAGTGTAATTCTCTTTTTTGTTCCTTTCCTTTCCTATTAACCCATGCCCATGAGAAACCGAGGCTGGAATTCTCTCTTATTTATATTTGTATCCCTTCAGACTACTTCCAGAGTCCCTTACACATTACAGGTACTCAATAAACTTTGTTATCTTTTTGGTAAATAAAAATATTGTCCACAGTTTATGAATCCCATGAACAAATAAGAGCATGTTATTCTCTAGACTGCTCCCCTCCTCCCTAGTTCTTTCTTCATGTTACTGAAGTCTGCTCTCAGCTTATGCTTTTCAGAAGGTTTCTGGAGCCCTGTTTGCCTAGAATTGTCCATGTTCAGCCCTTGGTTCCTCCCCTCCATTCCTCTTCGAAGAACTTTTACTTATTTATTTATTTATTTATTTATTTATTTATTTATTTATTTGTTATTGAGACAAGGTCTCATTCTATCACCCGGGCTGGAGTGCAGCGATGTGAACAGGGCTTACCATGCCTCAACCCCCCCAGGCTCAAAAAATTCTTCCGCCTCAGCCTCCCCAGTAGCTGGAACCACAGGCAGGCACCATCACACCTGGCTTTTGTTTTTGTTTTTGTTTTGTTTTTGTTTTTGTTTTGTACAGACAAGGTCTTGCGACATTGCCCAGGCTGCTCTCCAACCTGGCTCAAGTGAGCCTGCCTCCTCGGCATCCCAAAGTGCTGGGACTACGGACGTGAGCCGTTGAGTGGCCTGAAGAGCTTCTCTCCTCAGTTTCTGCTACGCTCTCTCCCTCTCTGGTGGAGGGACATCCACAGCAGCTATAGATTCTCTGGTTAGTTGAACACTGATCCT
>NW_012105388.1:508910-519552 GCF_000951045.1 Mandrillus leucophaeus
AAAAAAAAAAAAAAAAATCCAATGGCAGGGGAAGAAAAGACCACAGTGATAGTTTCTGAAAGGTAAAGCAGAACAAATGATAGATAAATAATGTTTGAAAAATCTCATGTAATAGAGAAACACTATAATAATTTCTGGTTGGTGGTGAAGCATAGCAATGAATTATTCATTCTAAAATATACACTGTGAAGGCTCAAGTTAAGACCTCTTAACTCTCCCATACCAAGAGTCTATCATAAGGAAGGAAAAAAGGGAGGAAAAGAAAGAGGAAGGAAGAAAGTGAGGGAGGAAGAAAAGGCAAATTTCAAGGCAATCTGTGGGAAGAAGAAAATCTAAGATATTAAACTATGAAGTGAATTATTACCACCAGGAAACTAAAGAGCAATGAGGCATTCCCTAGATAATAAACAGAGAGGAGGGCATAATCCAATAAGCATCTTGACAGGGAGAAGAAATCTTCTGGGGAATGTAAGAAAATACTACTTTAGCCCCACCCTTATCCCAATAATCATTCACATTATTTACTCAATCATTCATTCATTCAGCACACATTCCAGAAGCTGTGCAGAATACAGTAAAGCCCAAGTTCAATCTGAGGGCTCTCACTGAGCATCCTCCATGTGTCAGACCCTGTGCTAGATGCTAGAGGCACAGGCATGAAGGAGATATGGAGCTCCAGGCTGGGAAGGTCTCAGACGCAATCTAGAAATTGCTACAGTTCTAGATCCTTGGTGGGATTTGAGCCTGCCAAAGGATGAACCGAGAAGTCCCATTCAGACCAAAATTCACCTGTAGCAGACCACCTTGATATGTGGAAATAGTTTCCTAATAAAAGTTCTGCAATATAGCATGCTTCTCTTTTTGCCTTGAGTCACAGCTAAGCGTGGTACAAATCTGCAATCAGTATCCCTGGGCTAGGTTTTCTTACATTTAATTCCCCCAAAACATAATTACAGGACTCTTGTACTATTATCCTGGTTGTAGTGCTTCTATTAAGTATTGTTTTACTCTAAATCACCTCAAATTATTCCTAGAAGAAAACAACTTATAAAATAATTGTTAAAAATAAAAACAAATTTTAATATTAGAAAACATGAATTGACGCAGGAACCCTAGAGATTTCCAGTGGGTCCTGTAAGGACAGAGAAGTCCCAGAAAGAGGCCAGATACCCTGGCTCACTCAAAACTGAGGAAGACACTCTAGGCCAGGACACTCCAGAACTGCCCTCTAATCTAGGGCTGGTCACGACCAAATCAATGGAAGTGAAAATGAGTTAATTGACAGTCCATATCAGATTTCCTATATAGTCAAATACATTGTCTCCTCATCTGATAGCAGCCCTAGGCACAGAAACCAAGTGTTCAACTTTCCCTGTGACACCAGGCAGGATAAGTGGGAGGATTCAATGTGAGCCACACCACTCCCAATCTCACGTGGTAACAGAGCCTCGGTGACTGGATCTACTTACATCAACAGGGGCAGAGCATTCTCTGTGGAGCAGGATCCTCAAAAACAGCTGGCCTCTACTTCTCTTCAATTATTTCAGCTTCTTTAGAACAATTCAAGCCACAAACCTTGGAACTTTCTATAGCATTGAACCGCAGGCAACTTGTAGATCTCCCTTGATGGAGGCTGGGAAAAAGAGAAAGCAATATTTTATTACAGACTTCGGTTCCATTCACATTTCTTTCCTCCTTGGCACTCCTGTCCAGCACTGTGCAAAAGAAGCTTTCCAAGCACACCAGGCACTGAAGGAATTGGATGTATCCCAGAGGATCTCAGAGGGATGTTGTTTATACCTACTGATATTTGCCCAGTTAGAAATTAAAACTGAGAATTTAAAATTTGTGTATTAACTCATTAAATAATAGTAATTTTGTTGAATACTTGTTATAAAAATAACTTTATCTTCAAAATTGTTATAAAAATAACTTCATCTTCAAAATGAGAAGAATTATATCATTTTACATTCTTTAAAATCTCTTAAATATTTGGCTTGACCAGACACAGTTGTATTATCATATCTGCTTCTGGATTCAATTTGTTGCAATGGCACATGTCACTGAGCCTCTGGAAAACTCCACTGTACACTCATGAGAGAATGAGAATAAAAGCAACTTGGTATTATTATTAAAATAATTTTGATCTATGGATCTCCTGAAAGGGTCTCAAGGACTCCCAGGAATCCCAGAACACGCTGGGAATCACTGCTCTGGACAATGAAAAGTGAGTCTCATTTCCACCACACCATCCCCACCTTCAGGGGTAACTAGTTATCAGTTACTTGAGTAATTTTCTAGAAATACTTTACACATATATAAAAAGTATGGATTTGTAGTGTTTTGGGTTTTTTTGTTTGTTTGTTTGTTTTGCTGTAGTATTCTTTAGACAGGGTCTTGCTTTGTTGCCCAGGCTGGAGTGGAGTGGAGTGATCATAGCTCACGGCAGCCTTGAACTCCTGGGCTCAAGTGATCCTTTTGCCTCAGCCTCCTGAGTAGCTAGGACTACAGGCACACACCACCATGCCCAGCTAATTTTTGTATTTTTTTATAGAGACCAGGTCTTGCTATGTTGCCCAAGCTGGTCTCGAACTCCTGGCTTCAGGCAATCAAACGATCCTCCCACCTCGGCCTCACAAAGTGCTGGGATTACAAATGTGAGCCACCATACCTTGAGAGGCACAGATTTTTAATTTAAAAAGTTGGATATTAGTATGCTATATATTTCACCTTGGCTTGTCTGTTATACACGTTGGGGACAGTTCCACGTCTGCATACATAGTTACCTCTTTCCTTTCCTCTGATCTGGTGTGTCCCTCTGAATGGATATAACTCCCTATAACTATATACAGTGCCACAGTGTTCAGGCGGGCTGCTGAATGGCTGCTGTAAGTTGCCCATTTCTTTAGTGGAGTACTTATTGGGAATAAAATGGCCACACAAAGCAAGAACAAATGCTACACATCTTAGCACAACTTTCCTCCAGCTTCTAGTTTCCTAACAAGGTATCCAGCTGAAGTCTTGCAAAGTTGACAAAACAACCAAACTTTTACTATACTTCTGCCCTTTACTACTTGGGGCTTACCTCACACTGCTCCAGAAAATTAACATTAACAATCTCTGAGCTAACATTTATAGGGATGTTTACAACCACCAGCCTCTCCTAGTTCTTGAAACACTCACTATCATCAGCATCACATCAGCGTCAGGGAAGAAAACAGGACCCAAGTGTCCCCAAACAGTTTTTCGTTTGTTTGTTTGTTTTTTGTTTTTTGAGACAGAGTCTCACTCTATCACCCAGGCTGGAGTGTAGTAGACACGATCCACGATCTCAACCACTGCAACCTCCGCCTCTAGGGTTCAAGTGATTCTCATGCCTCAGCTTCCCAAGTATCTAGGATTACAGGCATGCGCCACCATGCCTGGCTAGTTTTTGTATTTTTATAGAGACAGGGTTTGGACATGTTGCTCAGGCTGGTCTCGAACTCCTGACCTCAGGTGATCCACTCGCCTTGGCGTCCCAAAGTGCTGGGATTACAGGCATGAGCCACCATGCCCAGCCCTCAAACAATATTTCTGAAAGCTAGTTTCCCGCAGTACTAAGGTGGCAAAAGGTAAATCCTGTTGGTTCACAATTTTGCTGACATAGAAGCTAAAGGAAACCCCACCTCATAAAGCTAATTTGCTTTGATCACATTGAAGATCTCAAATGCTAAAAGTTTCTTTCTTTGTTTGTTTGCTTGTTTGTTTGTTAAGACAGGGCCTTGCTCTGTCACACAGGTTGAAGTGCAGTAGTGTGATCATGGCTCACTGCAACCTCCACCTCCTGGGTTCAAGCGATCCTCCTACCTCAGCCTCCCAAGTAGCCGGGACTGCAGGTGCATGCCACCACAGCCAGCTAATTTTTGTATTTTTTGTACAGACAAGGTTTTGCCATGTAGCCCAGGCTGATCGCTAACTCCTGAGTTCAAGCAATCCTCCCACCTCGTCCTCCCAATGTGCTGGGATTAGAGGCATAAGCCACTATGCCTGGCCACAAATGCTGAAAGTTTTATAGACTATCTGAGTTCATTTCTTCACTCAGATTTACTAACTGTACAATCTTGGGAGGTTGCTTAGCATCTACTTGTAAAATAGAGATGATACTTATGTGACAAAGTTATGAGGAAGTATAATTATAATTATGTAGAAAATGTTCCTACCACATAGTGGGTACTCAGCACTCAGTAATTGTTAAGTCCCCTTTCCTTATTGTCTATGAACCAAAATGAGCTGTGGGGCTGATCTTATGTCCTGGACTTAGCTGGTTTCTCAGGGAACCCCAGTGGTGTAGTCTTTTAGGAAGTCTGGGAATGTAGGAAACTGAGGTAAGAGAAGACGGTAGAGCATTTTTTTTCCCAAACAAAAGGAATTTCCTGGAGTGTCTGTCATCTGTCTGATTCAAGATGAGAAGCACAAGTCTGCTTTCCTGCATCCCTCCCCACCAAGCCAGGAAGATGGGCACCAACAGTCCCTGCATTTCTGTTTCAGCTTTCCAATCTGTCTCTGAAATTACATAGTCCAGTGTGGTTTGCATTTGTAGGTCCATAGAGCATACAGAAAACCCCGCCCAGGCTTGGAGGAGCCCCTCAGCTAAGTATGACAATTTTTGAATCCTTCCAAGAGTAGAACCAGTACCTACAATTACAGGATGTATTATTACCTCCATTTACAAATGAGGAAACCAATATTTAGAGATGCTAACTAAATTCCCCAAGCAGCCCTAACAAGGCCAGAGTTGGAATTCCAAACCAAGTCTGTCTTATGCCAAAGTGCATGTTTTCAACCACATCATCAGATGACGCTCCAACTAGGAAAGATAACACCTTTCCCATGATGTAGTGCAGCCAGCCGGTTTCTTGGAGACAGTGAGATTTCACAGGACAGACAAATATCCTTAACCATAGGCTGATGGTCTTACTTAAGCAAAAGTATAACTAAAATCAAAGTCAAAATTCTTCAGAAAATTATTTCTAAACTTGACACGAAAGTAGAATGCTAAAACACCAAAGAGTAAACCAAGATTCAATTCATTTTTGGATTATTGTAGATTAGTTATTTTACTTAAATTTAATTAGTATTTTGTTAGGAGATTAAGATTATTACATTATTTCAATAGATTATTGTTTTAATAGCTTAATAATTTAATAGGAATTTATTCAACCATGTTTTTGAGTTCCTAATATGTAATAAGCACTATAGTCGATAGAAAGATGAAGGAAACATGTTCCTTGGCCTCAAAAAAGATATAAAGGATACTACAAGATATAGTAGATATATAGTTTGGGTTGGTAAGGTAGTAAGAAAGAAAAGAACAAGGCACTAAAAGAAGGAGAAATCAAGCCAGTTGAGAGTTCCCTAAAGATTTGTTGGAGTGAGGAGGCATTATTTGAGCTGACTCTTGAAATATCACTAGGATTTTGTCAGGTAGAAAGAATGCAGACAAAAGTCTAAGAAAAGGGAACAATTTGAATAGGCAAGTTATGAGATAAGAAAACTAATAAATAGTTGGCAGGAGGACAGGAACACACAGGTAATTGAAGACAAAGCTGGAAGCTGGAAGATGATTGAGGTGGGAAAACGCAGGGCTCCGAATGCCACCAAGGGGTGAGCACAAGAGAGCCAGGAAGGGCTTTGGAGAGGTGGGATGGCAGGCTCAGAGAAGCTCTGTGAGGCTGAACCTGGCATATGGAGTGCTTTGGAGGAGAGACCTGGGACAGGATGACCAATGAAAGCCTTATGTACAATAATGACATCAGGAAAGGGAAATAAATAATGTGGACATATAATAATATAGAGAGGGGCTGGGCACGATGGCTCATGCCTGTAATCCCAGCACTTCGGGAGGCCAACGCAGGTGGATCATTTGAGGCCAGAAGTTCAAGACCACCCTGGCCAACAAGGTGAAAACACGTCTTTACTAAAAATACAAAAATTAGCTGGGCATGGTGGTGCATACCCACTGTAATCTCAGCTGCTTTGGAGGCTGGGACATGAGAATCACTTGAACCTGGAAGGCTGAGGTTGCAGTGAGCTGAGATCGAGCCACTGCACTCCAGCCAGGGTAACAGAGCAAGACTGTCTCAAAAAATAATAATAATAATGTGGAGAGAATTGAGAATTGACCAGTGACTACCACAGGAGGGAAGAAGGAAGGAGTCAAAAAGCCTGGGTGTCTGGGCTGCATGTGACCAGGAGCACATAGTTATTTATTTATTTATGAATTTATTTTTGATATGGAGTCTCACTCTGTTGCCTAGGCTGGAGTGCAGTGATGCAATCTTGGTTCATTGCAACCTTCACCTCCCAGGTTCAAGTGATTCTCCTGCTTCAGCCTCCTGTGTAGCTGAGATTACAGGTGTGCGCCACTCCACCCTGCTAATTTTTGTATTTTTAGTAGAGATGGGGTTTCGCCATGTTGGCCAGGCTGTTCTCGAATTCCTGACTTCAAGTGATCTGCCTTCCTTGGCCTCCCAAAATGTTGGGATTACAGGCATGAGCCACCGCACCTGGCCAGTTATTTATTTATTTATTTTTAACCTGGAAGAGGAATTGGTTTGTAAGGGGAGACTGTGAGTTTGGTTTGAAACATAAGTAATTTGATTTCCTTAGAATGAAAACAGGTAGACACACCTTGACTTTGGCATTCAAGAGAGGAGTTGGTCTTAGAGATCCACATTTGAACTTCAACTACATAAATGCAATAATTAAAGTCTGAGACAGATTAAGTGATCCAGGAGGAAGGAAGAGAAGAAAAGCGAAGACAGAATGTTGGGGCCCACCTGCATGGGATGGGTGAGAGGAGAACAGCTGTGTTTCCTTTACCTTCTTCCAGGTAAGACTTGGGTCAACTTAAAAATGGTTCCAGACCTAACCCAACCTCCTTATTTTACAGATGAAGGAAACCCAAACCCAGAGGGTTAATTGATTTATCCAAGGCCTCACAGCTTCTTAATAGCAGAACTGAGACTAGACGGATTAAGTGACCATTGGGAATTAGTGTTGCTTAGTAACTGAACTAGTTGCTGTATATCACATGATGTGGCTGGATTCAGAGAAGCCTGAGAACACACTGCAAAATTCATCTATCTTTGTTACATCAGCCCAGCACTGTAACTGGGCCCAACAGTCGAATCAGCTCAGGGGTTCAGACCGTGTCTTATTCATCTTCTTGTCACTGTCCCCTCTACCCTCTCTTTTCCTACCACTGTCTCCACCACCAGAGTTATTGCAGAGTAGAGAAAGTGCAGATTATTTTCCTTTTTGAGTATGAAGACAGGCTTTTGAAAGGAGTTGAAGAGTTCATTTACAATGAACATAACCCCTGGGAAAACTGAACCTCAGAGACATTCAATGACTTACCCCAGATCACCAGTTAGTGGTAAAGCCTGGACCCAAATCCCAACTCTTGTTTTTTTGCATGACACTACCAACCTCTAGTGCAAGAGACAAACTTTCTAGTCCCTAATTTCTTTACATATATGCTGTGTTATCCTCTTCTTTCAAGGTGCTTCTTTTTAAAAGAGCTCCATGATCCAAAAAGTTTGTGGAGTGCTCCAAGCTCGCCCTCTCTTGGATAGTCAAAATGTTGATTACCATATTAAAGACTGTGGGACATCCTGCAGTAAAGAAACTTGCTTAATTCTCTAACAATACTTTTTGAACTAATTTGACCATGGAACTGTGACCCTGTAATCTACTTACAAACCCACAGATTTCCAAGAATGGCACTTTGGGAAACAGTGCCTGTCTCGTTAGCAAGACTTCCTTTGTAGGTCTAAAGCAGAAATGTCACTAGTGAGTGGTCCTCACTGTGGGATGAGGTCGGGGAGTGATGAGAGACAGAAGAAGCAACAAATTGTCCTAGTCTCTTCCAGAGCCATCTGCTCTGCCAGCAACAAAGGGTGAAACAGCTACTGAGCAATTTCAATTTGGAATCCTCACTGTAAGCTTAAGGTACTGTCTCCTACTAAGGGTTCTGGTGAGAAAATGAGTGTTTTTGTTCTCATACGTTCCACATCAGCTGATGTGCTCGTTCCACACTGCTTCTGCCACCATTCATGGTCATGCCATCTTGTCCTTCCACATCCCTCTGGCTTTTCTTTCTGCACTCCACCACCCTGGTCTAAACCCTGTCCCTTCACATCTGGACTACCAAAAGCAACCTTCTTTTTTTGTTTATTTGTTTTTAATTTTTTCCTCAGTGCTCCTTGTTCTGAGAAAGCAGCCTTCTAGTAGGTCTCCCTGACTTGATTTGTTCTCCCCTGCAATTCACCGGCTTTCATATAAAGGAAATGTTCAAAATTCCACAACATCCAAAGCTCTACTTAATGTCAGAAAACACATCTATGCAATGCTATTTCTCTATGCTCCCCAAGGCAAATATCGCACCACCCTAGGCTCCTGTCCTTACTGTTAACTGAACCAGCCAGCCATAAGCAATCTGACTGCCAAGCATCTGTTCCACTGCTCTTTGCTTCCTGGCTATCCAATTTATTCCAATTCTTATTCAATTTGCAGCATCCAACACCAGTCCCCTGGCTATACAAACCCTTCCATGCACTCTTACATTTTCAGATTCTGAACAAGTATCCCCCCATTTACTTGCATTGCTCTTTTACTGCTCCCTGAATTTTCTAACTGAAAATAAACTCAGAAAGGGAAAGGACTATGTCTTATTAAATACAAGCTTTTTAGTAAGTACTCTAAAAAAAAAAAAAAAAAAAAAAACTCTTGCTAAATACAGGAATGAATCTGTCAGAGGCATTTGAACCACAGTGACTCCATCTTGAATAGGGGCTGGGTAAAACGAGGCTGAGACCTGCTGGGCTGCATTCCCAGGAGGTTAAGGCATTCTTAGTCACAGGATGAGACAGGAGGTTGGCACAAGATACATACAGGTCACAAAGACCCTACTGATAAAACAGGATGCAGTAAAGAAGCCTACCAAGTCCCACCAAAACCAAGATGGTGATGAAAGTGACCTCTGGTCATCCTCACTGCTCATTAGATGCAAATTATAATGCATTAAGATGCTAAAAGACACTCCCACCAGCGCTATCACAGTTTACAAATGCCATGTCAACATCTGGAAGTTACCTCATATAGTCTAAAAAGGGGAGGGCTCCTCAGTTCCGAGGGAAATCCCTGCCCCTTTTCCAGAAAAGGGAAATCCATGAATAATCCATGATTATGGATTATTGAATCCATATTGAATCCATTATTGGATTTCATGAATCCATGAATAATCCACCCCTTATTTAGCATATAATCAAGAAATAACTATAAGTATACCCAACTGAGCAGCCCATGCCACTGCTCTGCCTATGGAGTAGCCATTCTTTTGTTTCTTTCATTCTCTAATAAACTTGCTTTCAGTTTACTCTATAGACTTGCCCAGAACTCTTTCTCGCATGAGGTCTAAGAACCCTCTCTTGGGGTGTGGATTGGGACCCTTTTCTGGTAACGAATCCACATTGACCTTAGAGCTATGAGTTAAGTAGAAAATGTCAGGTCCACAAAACTTTAAGGGAACAAATCTCTTTCTGGGCCTCAAGTGCATTTAAACATTTCTAGTTCAACTGACTTTAGTTTTATAAAAGCAAGAGAAAATTTATTCTATCTCATCCTGGATGGTCCTGAGCATTTTCATTTTTTTATATATATGTAGATGGATCTGTACTTTCTACCACCCTCTCATCGGCTCTTTGCCATACTTGGCCTCCAGGAAGGGGAGTCTAGACCGAGTATATTATAAGTGATATTTAAACATGCATCTCTAAATTTTCCAAGGGTCTGGCCAAAAGCACATTCTTCCCAAGAACACATCTTTCTTGACAATTGCCCCTTCATTCATTCTTTTACTTATCTGACAAGCATTTAGTGAGTGAGTCCTTGAGATACAAGGATGGATTTTTTTAAAAGCCATGGTTCTTGAGGCATCCACAGTCTAATGCTGTTTTACACAAAATGTGATCAGACAGACACCTGCAACAGAATCACCTGAGGGGGGCTGTTTTAAAAGATGCAGGCCTCCTGGACATTTGCACAGAAAATTTCTTATTTCGTAAGTATGGAGCAGCGTCTGGGACCCGCATTTTTTAAAAAGTACTCCAGGTGATTCTGATGCATAATAAAGATTGAGAGCCACTGGCCCAGTGGAAAAGACAGGAATGTATGAGGATAATTGTAGAGCAGTTGTGCCTAGTTGCAGTAAAACAGATATTCACAATGTGAAATGGAGACATAAGAAGGGGCTTTAGAGGGGGCGGAGCAAGATGGCCGAATAGGAACAGCTCCAGTCTCCAACTCCCAGCGGGAGCGACACAGAAGACCGGTGATTTCTGCATTTTCAACTGAGGTACTGGGTTCATCTCACTAGGGAGTGCCAGACAATCCGTGCTGGTCAGCTGCTGCAGCCCGACCAGCCAGAGCTGAAGCAGGGCGAGGCATTGCCTCACCTGGGAAGCGCAAGGGGAAAGGGAATCCCTTTTCCTAGCCAGGGGAACTGAGACACACAACACCTGGAAAATTGGGTAACTCCCACCCCAATACTGTGCTTTAAGCAAACAGGCACACCTGGAGATAATATCCCACACCTGGC
>NW_012105388.1:526377-550135 GCF_000951045.1 Mandrillus leucophaeus
TACCCTAGAACTTAAAGTATAATAATAAAAAAAAAAAAAAAAAAAAAAGAAGGGGCTTTAGTGGGTAAGGCTTGGATGTTGCAATGAGAAAGATACAGTTTCAAATTCTGCTGCTGCCACTTACTTGTCATGTGATTGACCTTTTCTTGGTGTCTAATGTCCTCACATGTAAAATAGCCAAAGCTCTCACTTCACACCAATTACCAGGTTTTCATGAGACTACAGATGTAAAGTGCTTAACTTAAATTTTGGAGCATAATAAACACTCATTACTCAGAAGTCATCACAACTGTCATTTTTAATTATTAATGGAACTTAAAGGAAAGACCGCAGATGAGAAAAGTTTTCCTGAGAACCGTGGAGCCTAAATTTAATTTTAAAGCAGTATGTCTCAAAGGATAAATATCTTGCAGTCCACAAGAGTTCTAGGATTTTTAAAATTTTGTGTCTTTGATTATAATTTAACATTTTATACAAGAAGTAACCATCATGCAATTTCACTGCCTGACTTTTCATTTGTGTTTACACTTGCACAAATGCCAAATGAAAGCCAGATGAAGTCAAGGATGGAAATAGAGGAAATGTTGGGAAAACTAAGTCGTTGCATGGCATGAGGCAGTTTAATCTACTAAGCCATAGGATTCAACGTCATCTTCACGCTGTGAGCAGATGTGCCATGGGGACTCTGGCTTTTTACATACCAACACATACCAGCTTATAAGCAGAAACTTGAGGCATAAATACACAAAGAAGAATGGTTCTGTCCCTGATTCTGTTAGTAAATGGATTAGATATCCACTGAGTACCAATTTTAATATCAACACAATGCTAACCCCATCTTCAAGTGAGTAGACAATTTAACAAATTATCAAATGATACGTCATTGAAACTGACATTCGATGATTGTTTACTACAGACTTTTGGTTGAGATCTTATTTTCCTGAACTTATGAACCCTCAAAGCTATTAACAACAATTTGTTCAATGTACTTACGCTAACAGGCATGTTTTGCATGAGTATTAATACATCTAAATAACACATTTAAACACAGACCAGACCCTGAGGATACATGGTTCTACTGTGTCTATCTTTAAGTTCCATACTAGTGATTAGTTTCAACAAAACCATATTATCTATCACGTTAAAATAATTTACATCTTATTGGGTTTCATAGTTATATTTGATTTATTTTTCTCTCTCAAATCCCGAGGTCTGCTCAGATATAGTTGATTTCATTTATAAATTTGTTTTGGCTCTAGAGTCGCATAAGAACTATAAGCATAAATAGTGTATACCTAGTTTTAAAATTATACATATTTTAATAAGATCCTAATAATAGATCACCCAAAGAGCTGAAAAAAAATTCCCTATAAAACATGCCCATGTATTATTCAAGTTTGAGTGATACCAAAAGGGACAATCCTCAGGAAAAGTTTGTTCAGAGTTGTCTACTCTTCTATTATCACCTGTCTCTCTTGAAGAAGGCAGTCCCCACCTGTTCACCAGGGATGAGTGACAGAGAATCTGCTTCATCAGCAACTTATGACCAAGCCACCCCTGCAGCATGCCTGTTCAATAAGGCCCTCGGCCATTGCTTCACAAACTTCCCTTCCCGACCCACCCTCCATTGCCAATAGCAAAGTCGTTATTTGCGGTTGGGGAAAGGAGAGGACCAAGAGATCCTCTTCTTTGCAAGTGAAACACCATTTGCTCTACACTTAAAGCTATTTATTTATCTAGCCTTAAGAAGTGTGGTTGGCTGGGCACTCATGCCTGTAATCCCAGCACTTTGGGAGGCCCAGATCACCTGAGGTCAGGAATTCTAGAGCAGCCTGGCCAATATAGTGAAACCTCATCTCTACTAAAAATGCAAAACTTAGCCAAGTGTGGTGGTGGGTGCCTGTAATCCCAGCTACTTGGGAGGCTGAGGCTGGAGAATCACTTGAATCCAGGAGGCGGAGATTTCAGTGAGCAGAGATCATGCCATTGCACTCCAACCTGGGTAACAAGAGTGAAACTCTGTCTCAAAAAAAAAAAAAAAAAAAAAAAGAGGTGTGGTTAATGGTGCAGGTGGAAATTGAATTCCTTTTGTTTTTTAGTTTTGTTTTATCTCATTTTACTTTTTAAATTCTAATATTTACATACAGATACTGATTGAGTAGACCTCGTGTGAGACCTAGACTGTACATTTCTTTTTTATAATTTTAAAAAATATTTTTAAATTGACAAGTAAAAGCTGTATATATTTACAGCACACAACATGATGCTTTGATATATGTCTACATAGTGAAATGGCTAAATCACACTATTTAACATATGCATTACCTCACATACTTATTCTGTTGTAACGAGAACACTTAAAATTTACTCTCTCAGAAATTTTCAAGGATACAGTTTATTGCTATTAACTGTAGTCACCATGATGTACAATAAATGTCTTAAATTTGTTCCTACGGTCTAACTGAAATTTTGCATCCTGTGACTAACATCTCTCTAATCTTCCCATCCTACCTCGCCCAGCCTCTAGGAACCACCATTTTCCTCTCAGTTTCTATGAGTTCTACTCCCTTATACCCCACATACAGATGATATTATGTGGTATTTGTCTTTCTATGCCGGCTTATTTCACTTAACATAATGTCCTCCAAGTTCATTCATGTTGTCACAAATGACAGGATTTCCTTCTTTTTTAAAGCTGAATAGTACTGCATTGTGTGTATGCACTTACTTTCTTTATCCATTCATCCATTGATAGACACTTAAGTTGATTCCATATCTCAACTATTGTGAATAATGCTGCAATAAATCTGGGAGTGCACGTATCTCTTTGACATACTGATTTCATTTCCTTTGGCCACCCAGTAGTGAGACTGCTTATAAAAGTAAACAATGGCAAGGCACTGTGTCTCACACCTGCAATCCCAACACTTTTGGAGGCCGAGGCGGGCAGATTACCTGAGGTCAGGAGTTTAAGACCAGCCTGGCCAACATAGTGAAACCCCCTCTCTACTAAAAATACAAAAACAGCCAGGCGTGGTGGTACATGCCTGAAATCCCAGCTATTCAGGAGGCCGAGGCAGGAGAATCACTTGAACCTGGGAGGTAGAGGTTGCAGTGAGCCAAGTGTGCCATTACACTCCAGCCTGGGTGACAGAGCGAGACTCTGTCTCAAAAAAAAAAAAAAAAAAAAGTAAATGATGTGGATCTAGATATCTCAATCCTTTGTCACCACTTTCATCTAACCTGCATGTATTCAGAAGAAAGTGTCATACACCATGATCATCAGGCTGTCTGGTGGATATGTTTTCCTAATGCCTATTGCTGAATCATGCATTTGTAACTATAATAACTTCATCATCATACAGATGGATTTGAAAATATTTTTAAATTAGCATCGTAGTACTTCTCTCAATAGCTCTGAGAAACTGTGAGTAAATTTAGGAACAAGTTGTAGATGACAATTATTGCTTATGTTCCTATGGAGGGTTGGATTAAAACCTTACAGAGGCTTCAGATACAGAAATATTATAGTCTCTTCTCCACTCCCACCCCAACATGTACTTCACTATTTTTAAAAATGCTAAAAAGTAGCATTAGGTGCAAGAACATTCAATAACATTTCTATTTTCTATTTTTCTCATGAAGACTACTTCAATACATTTTTGGAAACCAAATATTAGCTTATTTCCAAAAGGAACTGGAGGTGTCCCTACTAGAGTCCTAAACACTTTTGGGTAAAGCCAGTCGCAAGTGTATCCTGGGTTTTCACAGGCATCATATCTCTTAAAAGCCAGGTCTCATTTCTTATGTACAGTCTGCGGGTAACAAATATGGAACCATTCTGAATGTGCCAGACTCTGTTTTTCCAGTTTAACTACCCAAGAACTCCTTCCCAGACTTCTCCTTGCCCTAATCCTACCCAACCCAAATGAGGGTTTCGTTCTAAAAGTATGAAATTCCTTTCAATATTCAAGTACGTTGTAAGTTACAAAATTAGATATTCTGGCCAGGTGCATTGGCTCACACCTGTAATCCCAGCACTTTGGGAGGCCGAGGCAGGTGGATCACCTGAGGTCAGGAGTTCAAGACCAGACTAGCCAACACAGCAAAGCCTCATCTCTACTGAAAATACAAAAATTAGCTGGGCGTGGTGGTGGGTGCCTGTAATCCCAGCTACTCAGAAGGCTGAGACAGGAGAATCACCTGAGCCCAGGAGGCAGAGGTTACAGTGAGTCACGACCAAGCCTCTGCACTCCAGCCTGGGTGACAGTGAGACAACATCTCCAGAAAGAAAAAGAAAATTAGATCTTCTGCCCTATTTAAATGCTCTTCTTCTTTCCTATATTACTTCTGCAAAAGGCATGAGGCCAGCAGTGAAAGGGAAATGCAGAGTTATTAAAGTTTACCTGTGTAGATAGGTCAATATCAGACATTCTGAGCATCTTTGTTAGAATATATTTTGTAGATGTTGGCAACTCAATCAATTGAAAAATGATGATGAGTAGCACCTGGGAACCTAGAGGTGGAACTTTCTACAGCTCAGGGAAAGGCACAGTGTAGCTCCACTTTTCTGGAGCATGGGGGGCGCTGGTGGATCTATGAAAGGGGCAGAAGAATCTGGTACCTTAAGCCATGAAAGTGAAACAGGCAAGTGAACTTCAGAAAGTTGTGAAGGAGAAGGAGAGACAATAGGAAGACTATCAATCCTCTTTAAACTGTGAAAACAAAGCTTGCCGCCAAAATACAGCAAAAGGATTAGAAAGCAACTTTTCAGATGCCCTTGAAGGAATTGTATAGGTCTAGAATTTACATCCTAGATTGACATCCAAGCTTGATACCCTTTGGTAATATATGGCTGAGCAAAAGGCTTAGAAAATTTTTCACCTCCAAACATGGTATTAAGCAGCAGTTAATTTGTTTTTTTACATAACACTGAATGTTCAAATAAGGATTTTTTAAAAGCTTTAACAAATGAAAGGTATTTTAGAAAAGAGAGAACACTCAGTGAGAGAGGGAAAGGTTAAAGGTAAGCACTTCTATTATCAGAGGACTGGACACACCCATGAGGAAAGGAGTATGATCAAGAGAAAGACACCAGCACTGCCTGTAGTCAAACCAGGAGAAACCAAATCTGGGGTAGTATTCTGAAACCCTCCTGGAATAACCACCTTCTATTTGTTGTTAAAATAAAATAAAACAGGCTGGGCATGGTAGCTCACGCCTGTAATCCCAACACTTTGGGAGGCCAAGGCGGGCAGATCACCTGAGGTTGGGAGTTCAAGACCAGCCTAATCAACATGGAGAAACCCCGTATCTACTAAAAAAAACCAGAAAATTAGCTGGGCATGGTGGCCCATGCCTGTAATCCCAGCTACTTGGGAGGCTGACGCAGGAGAATGGCTTGAACCTGGGAGGCGGAGGTTGCGGTGAGCCAAGATGGCACCATTGCTCTCCAGCCTGGGAAACAAGAGTGAAACTCCACCTCAAAAAATATATAAATATATAAATAAATAAAGAAAATAGGCCGGGCATGGTAGCTCATGACTGTAATCCCAACATTTTGGGAAGCCAAGGTGGATGGATCACCTGAGGTCAGGAGTTCAAGACCAGCCTGGCCAACATGGTGAAACCCTGTCTCTACTAAAAATACAAAAATTAGCTGGGTGTGCTGGTGGGTGCCTGTAATCCCAGCTACTCGGGAGGCTGAGGCAGGAGGATGGAGAATGGCTTGAACCCAGGAGGCAGAGGTTGCAGTGAGCCAAGATCACGCCACTGCACTCTAGCCTGGGCGACAGGGTGAGACTCTGTCTCAGAAATAAATAAATAAATATAAATAAAACAAAAAATAAAATAAAATAGCCCTGTATATAATATAGGCCCAATACAAACCGAGTTTTCACATGAGCTTATCTGTTCCTCCTTATCTGTACTCACAAGACATTAGTATATTTCTACAATGTTCACAAATCATAAGAATCAAGATTTAAGTCTAGTACTTCTGATAGTAAGTCCAGTACTTAAGCCATTTTTTTTCCATGACCTAGCTCTCTTTAGATGCTGATCTTAACGGCATAACCAATTAAGAGAAACTTACTGAGCTCTTTTCCATCCTCAAAGACTATAGTGTATGACATTTCAATTACTGCCCTCTAAAATTTTTTCCAACAACAAATAAGCACTGTGAAAGGCAGGTAAAGTAAGTCCTTAATCTAATATACAGTGAGAGTTCGTAAGTACTCACTTACGGGTTAATGCTATAAGGTGAGTTAGAGCGATCACCTAAGATATAGTCTTTGCTAAACTAAGTGATACTGACCAGAAGAACTAGGGATTCCAAGAAGTAAGATCTGGGATGGATGGAGGATCTGAAACTTAAGCTGGCCTTCAAGAAGAGTGGTATTTGGCTAAAATGAGAGGAGAGAGGAGCATATTCAGAGAGTATGGGGACAGGATGACAACTAGGGTGAAGATCATAGCGACTCAAGTCTTAATCTGTGAAAGTGAATAGGGGGGTGTGGGTGCTGACAGGACAGCTATTAGCATAATTGAACCAGAAAATGTAGAAATTGTATATTGTCCTTTACAGATGAGAAAAATTTAAATGCTGAAAGATTTAAAACATTGTTGCACAAAGTCCCACACCTCATAGGTGGCAAAGTTAAAATTAGAATCTCACCCTATTAACCCTTGGCCCATTACTCTTTCTACCATATCAAGTTGTAGTTAAAACAACACAATGAGGGTGGGTCCAGTGGCTCATGTTTGTAATCCTAGCATTTTGAGAAGCAAAGGTGGGAGGATCGCTTGAGCCCAGGAGTTTGAGACCAGCCTGAGCAACATAGTGAAATCACATCTCTACAAAAAAACAAAACAGTTAGGCAGCTGTGGTAGTGCGCACATATAGTCCCAGCTAGTTGAGGGGCTGAGGTGGAAGGATCACTTGACCTCAGGAGGTACAGGCTGTAGTGAGCCATGATTGCACCTTGCACTCCAGCCTGGGCAACAGAGTGAGATACTGTCTGTAAAAACAAACAAACAAAACAAATGACTATTCTTTAAGTGATAGTTATTATAATTTGAAGGGTATAACACAAAAATACCTATATATCTGCTATTAACCTATTGAATTAGTCTTTCTCAAGAATTTGAAACATTTCTGCCTCAGGTCGCTTTAATAAATAAAATAATATCATTTAAGTTTAGGGTACTTATCTGAAAAACAAAATTAATCATTTTAAAATACAGATGCTCATGATTATAACTATATTACAATGACTGCCTTCAAATAAGAAAGAAGTAGCCAAGATGGAATCAAAGTGCTAGAATTTGGAGATTGGGCAGATTTTTTAAATTAAACTCTAATTCTTTTAGAGCAGTTCTAGGTTCCCAGCAAAATTAAGTAGAAAGTACAGATTGTTCCCATATACACCCTTGTCCTCTGCTATAAAACCTCCCTCACTATTGACATCCCTCACAACATTGGCACATTTATTACAATCAATAAGCCTATCAATAAACCTAATCGTGTGTGATATCAACACATCATTTTCGGCCAGGCACAGTGGCTCACACCTGTAATCCCAGCACTTTGGGAGGCCTAGAGGGGCAGATCACGAGATCAGGAGTTCGAAATCAGCCTGACCAACATAGTGAAACTCCGTCTCTACTAAAAATACAAAAATTAGCTGGGCGTGATGGCACGCGCCTGTAATCCCAGCTACTCAGGAGGCTGAGGCAGGAGAATCGCTTGAACCCGGGAGGCAGAGGTTGCAGTGAGCCGAGATCATGCCACTGCACTCCAGCCTGGGTGACAGAGCAAGACTCCATCTCAAATTAAAAAAAAAAAAAATCATTTTCACCCAAAGTACATTGTTTACATTAGGGTTCACTCTCAGTGTTCTACATTTTATACATTCTATGGGTTTTGACAAAGGTATAATGACATACATCCCCCACTGTAGTAACCACAGAACAGTTTCACTACACTGAAAATCCTCTCTGTTCCATTTATCCCTCCCTCACTCCTAATCCCTGGCAACCTTGAATAGTTTTTACTGTTTCCATAGTTTTGTCCAGTGAAATTCAAAATTCGAAGTACTATTTCTACTGAATGAGTATCGCTTTTGCACTGTCGTAAAGTTGAAAAATCATAAGTTGAACCGTTTTAAATCAGGACCATCTGTATTTTCTCTCAACTGATGGTTTGTATTGTCATTCTCTTGACATTGTCTTTCACAAAGCGGAAGTTTACAGTTTTAATGAAGTCCAGCTAATCAGTGATTTCTTTCACAGATAGTGCCTTTGGTGCTGTATCTAAAAGTCATCACAATACCCAAGATTACTGAGATTTTTTCCTGTGTTATTTTCTATGAGTTTCATTGTTTTGCATTTACATTTTGGTCTATGATCCACTTTGAGTTGCTTTTGTGAAGGATGTAAGGTTTGTACCTAAGATTCATTATTTTTGCATGTGGATGTCCAGTTGTTCCAGCACCATTTGTTGAAAATACTACCTTTTCTCCATCAGATTGCCTCTGCTTCTTTGTCAAAGAACAGTTGGCTACATTACATGGGTCTATTTGGGCTCTCTATTCTGTTTTGTTGATCTATTTGTTTATTTTTTCACCAATACCATGATGTATTGATTACCAGAGCTTTACAGTAAGTCTTGAAGTCAAGTACTATCAGTCCTTTGACTTTGTTCTCATTTAGTATTGCAGTGGCTAATCTGATCTTTTAACCTCTCTATATAAATTTTAGAATCAGTTTGTTGAGGCCAGTCATGGTGGTGCACGTCTGTAATCCCAGCTACTCAAGAGGCTGAGACAGGATAATCACTTGAACCCGGGAGGTGGAGGTTGCAGTGAGCAGAGATTGCGCCACTGCACTCCACTCTGGGCGACAGAGCAAGACACCATCTCAAAAATAGAAAAAGAAAAAAAAAAAAGAATCAGTTTGTTGATATCCACAAAATAACTTGCTAGAATTTTGGTTGGGATTAGGACTTATTTTTAATTTCCATTGATACTATTTTAGCATTATTATGTCCATTTTAAACTCTCAGTTATATACACATTCTAAAATTACAACTGCATCTGTCTGAGGAACAGATTGCTATTCTTGGGTGAATTTAGCTCTCACTACTCTCTTATTGAGGTCGATTTGTTCCCCTGCATCTCAAGAGGGTTCATCCTGAAGGACAAGTGCCAGTAGCCTTTGAAAACTTCACCAATCCTCTAACTTTTACATGCCTCTGAGAAGTTACAGTACTGCAAGGCATTTTGGTATGGCTCCCATGAGGACTTCCGAAGTGCGATTTTCTTTTACAAAGCCCAAGTAGTCACTCATTTTACTTCCAGCAAGAAACGGAAGTGGCATATATTGGTGTGACTGTACTTTAAAATTGCCAAAAACACACATAGACGCACTTGTACCCACTTCTCCAACCTTACCATGGGGATATGGGAGTTTGTTCTTTAATGCTTGGATTTAGACATAGAACGATAGCCATAATTATGAAAATAATGAAGACTATGGCAACAAAGACAATGGTGATAAGAAGTACAGTCCCAGGCCAAGCGCAGTGGCTCCCGCCTGTAATCCCAACACTTTGGGAGGCCGAGGCAGGTGGATCACCTGAGGTCAGGAGTTCAAGACCAGCCTGGCCAACATGGTGAAACCCTGTCTCGACTAAAATTACAAACATTTGCTGGGCATGGTGGCGGGCGCCTGTAATCCCAGCTACTCGGGAGGCTGAGGCAGGAGAATCACTTGAACCCAGGAGGCAGAGGTTGCGGTGAGCCAAGATCGCACCATTGCACTCCAGCCTGGGTGACAGAGCGAGACTCCATCTCAAAAAAAAAAAAGAAAGTACAGTCCCCAAAACAAGGAAAACGAGGATGGGACTCTTAGTAATGGCTTTATGCCTCATTTGCCTATACCAGTGTCTCCTTTATCAGAGATTTAATCATATTTTATGTGTTTCTGAAATTTTCTCTAGTCACTGCTGTATGTGTCTGTTGTTTCCTAAGTTCTTAAGGACAAGAATTATGTTTTTTACTTCTGGATCCTTCATTTCATTTGTTTATATATTCAGTAGATGTTTTATTAAATGTCTACTATGTCCAGATATTGTGTTAAGTCCTAGCACTGAATAAGGCATGCACTAAGTGCACAGAAAAATTTTTTTCTAATAAATGAGAAACCTCAAACTATAGCTACATAACATTATAAACAGCTTGAGAGGCAGCAATATGACTTATTATTTTCACAATAACAAATAGGGCATAAATAATAAATTTATTTATTATTTTGTTATGTTTAATAAATACATATTGAGTAATTAATAGCAAATAAAACAATACTAATACAAGGTGATAGTAGTAGGAAAATTGTGCAAAGGGTAGAAGGAATTCATGAGAACTCTGCATTTTGTTCTCAGTTTTTCTATAAAGCTAAAGTTGCTCTATAACTTTTAAAAATTATAAAAAATGTAAAATTTAGGATCCTATTTATTATGGCATAACACCTGGCTCCACTGACAATCACCATCTAATAACTATTTCTGTATTGTTTTTGAATTATAGTTCAGCAAACTTTAAAAGCTAAATTTTATTAATCCAGGTTGGATACCAATTTTCTAAATCAAGTTTTGTACAGTCAAATTCATAATATACTCCCTAGAACCTAAAGCAATGAATGCTTATAAATGCTCATAACTTCGTGGGGTTTGTTCATCACAAAATATATAACAGTGTCCAACAGAGAATAGGCATGCAATAACTATTTACTGAGGAGTAAATAAATCAATACAGCAAAAACAAAATTATGACAGAGTTTACCAGGATGCTACGACATTTTTAATAGATAAAAAATATACCTGTGATTTTTTTTTTAAATCACCACTATTTAAGAGAAATATAAAATCAGTGAAAACTATCTTAGACATGAGAGTTCACTGAGATTTGTATTATTTCATGTTTTTGGATTCATAAGAGCATTCAAATTTTAAAAGGAAAAAATGCAAAAATGCTAGATTGTTTGCCCTCATTTTTAATCCATCTCCCATCTCAATTTATTTTGGCTACCTAAGCCATTAAGGCCCTAAGGATTATCTTGCATTACAGCAAACTTTGCGGGTTTAGCTACCTATGAAATATGTCCCAAAGGGCATCCACACCTATTATCCTCACAGGTACAGTGCTTTCCAGTTTCCTATACATTACCTTATCTAAACTCAAATGAAGAGGATAAAATTCATGAGGAAATTGAAGACCAGTGAAGTTAAAAAAACTCCTCTGAGATTGAAACCCTAGAAAATGATGGGGGTGGGACCATAGCCACACTACCGGTTCTTTTCACTACATGACGCAACTGAAGTTCTATTTATCACTTGCCCTCTCCCTCTCACTCATACTACAGAGCACCAGCCAGCACTAACCTCGGAGCTATAGATCCAAAGGGCCCCTCACAGATTTTTTTGGGGTTCCTTTAGGCACAAAATACAAGTCACAGATGAGTTAATGAGTGGATCCATTACAGACAATATCCAGTTTCCAAGAGAAGCCCAGCTAAACTCAGGAGCTCTGTAGTAAGTCCGAACCCATGTTTAGAACTCCTCTACCTTTGCGTTGCCCTTCCAGGCCTTAGCAACTCTTGGGCTGGCTCAAAACTGACCTTGTTCAGCATTTCAAAGCCAAAGTAAGATTCCAGCTAGTAATAAGTACATAATTTGCCAAATGCTGGGGTTTATAGCATTAGGAAACATCAAATATTTCTATGCAAAACAATTAGAAAAGAAGAGAATTATTTTTAGCCAAATCATATGTGAATAATGCAGGATTAATAATAACATACTTAAATGTATACAAATATAATTAAAAGAGAGAAAAAGTTTACAGACACCATCACTTTAGCCACTAGGTGATTGATGTTCCAATAAACATCCTTGACAGGTATCTGGACATCTCAGCTCCTCTACTAAACTATGTTATTAGCACAGTGTTAATAAATCTTTGACAAATAGAATTAAATCAAATGGAATAAAATTGAATTGCCAAAGACAACACAGTTAGAGATTTATCTGCAGAGGTACTTAACTCTGTTTCACATCAGAATCACCTGGGGAGCAGTTCACAGTACTGATTCCCAATCTCCAACCTCAGATATTCTGATTTGATTGGTCTGAAAATCTTTTAAAGTGTACCTGGGGTTTCTAATTTCCTGGTGAGCAGTCCTCACTATGGATGGTTGCTGCATTCGGGGAAGCTCTGGGATGCCTGGGGATGCTGGACACATTTCTGGACTGAGTAGTCATTGTTGGGACAGAGTTGATCAATTCATATGTTACACAGCTTCAAACGGGCAAGAGGTATAAAGAGTCCAGTGTGTCTGTGTTGCGGACAGGTCACCATTTATGTGAGCTGGCACAAGAATGTTAGCATGTCTGTGGAGGTCCGGTTTTAGACGTGTGTTTGCTTTCTGGATGCCTGCGAGATGTGTGTTTGGATTGTGTGTTTGAGGTGAGGGTGATGTGAAGTGCCTGAAAGCAGATCTTTTAAAGGAGCTTAGGAAGGATATCTGAGCGATCATGCAAATTGAAAATAGTATGACACGAATGTATGGAGGGTGGCCACTCTAATTTTTTCATGTGTCTATTAAAAATGAAAATACATGGAAAGGTTTGAAGTAAATTCACTGTGTGTGATCGAGAATTCATATGACTTCAAGACTGGGGAGCGATTTTACAGGAAGGGAAGAAAAGAGGGAGTTCACAGAGTGGCTAGGGGAGAACAAGCAGGTGATAAGGTTCTGCGCTTGGACATGGAGAGTGTTGAGGAATCTAAGTGAAAGACATTCCGGAAACACCTTCCCCACTTCCCTTACATTTAAAGTTTCTAAAGCAAATGGATCTTACCCTGAAACGGAGGCTGGGGCCTCCCCACTGCAGGCTGGCTCTCCACCCCCCACCCCAGGAGCAGTGGCCTCCCTTCTGACTGCAGGCACAGAATAGCGAATGCCAGAGAAAAGATGAAGGGAGATGTGCCTGCCAGTGACAAGAAGGTCCTGGGTCAAGGATCTGCCCTCAGCTAGATACGAAGCTCCTCAAATGTGAGTCTCGTCTGAGGAGCAATCAGGGGACTGGTCCTGAGTAAACCCTTCCTTTTCAGAGACAGGGGGTGCTTCACCAAGCACAGTGTCCTTCAGCCTGCGCTGCTTTGGGTGAGGAATCACAGCAAACCAGGCCAGCAGAAGAGAAGTTAAGACAGAGCCCTCAGGAGTATTCCCCTGGGAGGGAGGAGGGCCTGCTTCCATTCAAAGGAGATGGGCACTAAGACTGAGGCCACCCATTTCAGAGTTTCACACACATCCAAATCCATCTGCCCTCCCGCCAGCGTCAGCACCGACTGCCAGACCCAGCACCACAGGGTCTGCCTCACAAGACGTTCTGGTGTTTACTGATCCTAATCACAAGAGCTGATACCGGTAAGCCCTTGATAGCCTTCGGCATGCATGCACATCCAATACCTCTTACAGCAATAACACTGAAAGGTACTGCCATTGTTCCCATATAATAAATACAGAAGTCAAGGTGCGGAAAGGCAAAGCAACTTTGCTAAGTAGTAACAGGTACAGCCAGAATTTATCCTGAATCTTCTGACTCTAAGTCCCAGACTCTTTGCATAACGAAGGTAAGTATATACCAAAGACCCAGAAATCAACTCACATCTGATATCCCGACAAATGTTCAGCCAAGTGCAGGACTGGCCTCCGAAAGAGAATCCATACTGCTCCCGTAGCTTGACACCTTCACCTCCTGATCACCCGGAGAAATATGGAATTTGACCTCAAAAGTAACCAAATGCAAGGGAGATGAGGAGAGTATCATTGAATAGTGATTCCAAGCACAGATTTTAGAGTCGGATATACATGAGTTTCAAATGTATTAGCTACATTTCCTTGAGCAACTCATTTCACTTCTCTAAGCATTAATGTCCTTACATGTAAGATAGAAATAATGCCTTACATAGCTGTGAGAACTCAATCAAATTATGTACGAAAAGCTCTGAGCATGAATTATGTATTATTTTGAGTCTGGTGCATAGAAAATACTAAGAAGTTAGCTTCTTTTTATTTTACACACACACACACACAAATATAACCATAGACATCATTAGCTGATGAGCCGCCATTGGCATCCTCTCTATTACTGATAATTAATGTCCTCGTGGTGACTTGCTCATCATACTGCCTCTATTGTCTCAGGCAGAATAAGCCTTAAAAAGTAAATGAAAACAGAGGTATGGGGTGGAAAGAACACTGGACTAGCAGTGGAGAGAATCTCAATTTCATTTTCAGCTCCGCTACAGATGTACTGTGGGACTCCAACAGGTCGGTCCCCTTCCTAACATTTTTTACATCTGTGGAGTGAGGGGGTCAGATGAGAGGCCTAAGGCCCTTTTCAGGACTCTTAACTCTGGGTTGTAGGAAGCCAACAATCGGCAAAATGGTGCTGAACCCCCTACCGGCTTGAACAGTACGAACTCTTGCCTCAAATGGCTGGTCTGAGAGTTTCAGCCACTGGGAACAGTTCTCTTTCCCTTTGGATCGGACTCTTGAACCTAGGCCAGGACTCAGAGGTCCCAAATGAAAACAGCCCCAAGTCATTCCATAACAAAGGGAAAGACACCAAGAGCCAGCAAGGAGATGAGTCTGGGAAGCTGTATTTCATCGTCACAACTGAAAAATCCTCCATGCACCCAACCTCCCCCTAGCCACCCCAAATCTCAGGGGGAAGTCACCCCTCATTCAAAGTTACCCTTCTCACAAGTAAATCAGCAACTCCTCTGAAAAACAAAAAGTGCTTGGTCTACATTATCTCCAAAACTCAGGACCTTCTAACACCACTACTAAATGTCTAAAAACTTAGCTCTCTTGCTCTGCCTTCTTCATCCTGAAACTAACTCTGCAATCGGCCTGTCTTGCCTGCCAACAATTTCAGCTCTGCTAATGCTGTTTATTGTATCCTGCAGCTGTTATGGATTCATTTATTTTGCTTCGGCCTTCTTTGGTTATTAGTGATCTTTATTCTTCCCTTCATAGCATAAATCCAGACCCCCAAAAACATGGGATCTGATTTCTCAAGTCTGTGGTGCCTCACTCCGTTCCCTTCCCTGTCTGACAGAAAAACGCCCTTCTGTTTCCTTTTTAAAACTTTTCCTGAAACACCAAAAGAAGTATATGCGGAGCTTTCATTTTCAAACAAGAAAAAATAATAAAGAAAAAAGACCCACATAACTTACTTTCATCCAGGGGTGCACAGTTTTGGAAAGAAGAAAACAGAGCTATAATCCACTGCGTTTCCCCAACCCAGAAAGAAGAATTTGTTGTGAAACGCTTCTTTTTCCACTTTGCTGGTGAAGGAGCCTGGTGGTAGGCATACATCCACAGGCTGATGCAAGATGCCTTTGAGAGAAACCTCACATTCTGAGGATTCCTGGGAAAGCGCCAGGGATCCCAGCATCCAATATATTGCACATTTGGTTTCAATTAGGAAGGGGGCTGGGGAGGGAAGAAGGAAAGTCACCAATCAGAGCTGTTTTCTGTTTAGAGACTATTTCTTTTGACCCAAGGGACTATGGGCAAAGCTATAATTTACAGCAAAACCCATTCATAGAAGAAAAAACACGTATAACCATAGGACAGACTTAAAGACACAGCTCCCTTCTGCCTTATTGCCACCCATATCCATCTCCTCTTCCTTCCCCTCCATTTAAGACTTGATCCCCATCCTGTGATCCCCCCCGCCACCTACCCCACACCTCATTTTTCTTACTTAAGCTGAAGCTATAAGCACAACTTAAAGTTTGGGGTTTCTTCGAGTTGAAGCTTCTGGGACAGTTGGGACACACACGCGGAGCTGACCTTTAGTATTTTGACCATGAAAGCCTAGAGCTGAGTTCTCCCCTGAAAGATTTGATTTAATCGCTTCCCACCACTGCTTCCCCCACCAAAAAAAAAAAAAAAAAACTGGAAAGTGCCAGAATCCAGGATTCCTATTTTTTTCCACTCAATTCCCAGTTGGCTGCTGCCTCTGAGGGTCTGTTGCTGTCCTGGATTCATGCTGCTAAATGAAAACACAAGCATTTATAAGGACTTTCTAAATTATTTTGTGAACTTTTTTTTTCCCCCCTTTATCTTCTGCCCGCTTCCACAGCCATGGTCAGAGATCATGTGAAAGGGGCGGGTAGGCAACAGGGGAGGAGCCTTCACTCCACTCTCCAAACGATAACTAATAACCCTCTCCATCCATCCAGGCTCCAGCCTTAACCCTTCAGAGCCTGGATCATTCCTGACCAAGCCCACGCTGGGCTGTTCTGGAGGTCCTGATTCTCTGTGAGTATGGAGAACTCAGGGCAAGCAGGGACCCAGGAGCAGGAGATCCAAAGAGGGAGGTAGATGGCAAAAGGCAGGTTAAGAAGAGCGAGCTTACCTTTGAGAGCCAGCCCTCTCGTAAAGAGACTTCCTTTCTCTGGGCTCTGGAGCTATCACCAGCTCTTCTCTGTTTGTAGTTAATCTGGGATTGCACGGTCTCAAGATGAGCAAGAAAAGAAGTGAGCAAACAGGAAAGGGAGGATGGAAAGAGATCATGGAGGAACATTCCCATAGTAAGTTAGGGGCAGGAGATATTTCACAAGGGGAATGGAAAGGCACACACACACACAAACAATGAGGGTGGCCATGAAACTGAGAGCCAGTGTTGAGTCAGTGTTAAGTTCCTAAAAGTCTCATAAGCTCAGCACCAGTCTGAGGGTCAGAAAGCAGCAGCTGTTAATATCTGTGCCTCACAGCTGTTACAGAAAAGGACACAGAGAACATGGGATTGGTTCAGAGGGCAGCCATGGAAATGATTAAAGGTAACAAGCAAGACCTTAGAGAAAAAAAAAAGAACTAGGGTGATTTTATGAAGAGAAAAGACACTGCAGATATCAACTTATTAAGAAGACTCTTCAAATAACTTACAGCATCTGAAGTCAGGTCTGAGGGTGACTCAGGCCAGGACATGCAGCTCAACTCAATAAATATGTGTTGGTCTCTTATCAGGCACTTTACTGGGTGCTTGCCAGAGACAACTAGAAATCCTCCTCAAATGTCTACGCCTATAGTAGTTCACCTCTTTGGCATTACTATAAAGAATGTACCAAAAATACAATCTGTGATTTCACAGATTTGGTGAACTATAGGTCAAATGTGGAAAACAGTAACAACTTCATAAAACCAGACAGAGCCTGATAAAGGACAGGACCTGTAGATATAGGTGTGTGTTTTCCTTTTTCATTTTAAGGTGGTTCTACTCCATAGGTGAGATTGTTTTTTTCTGTGTAGGTATAATTAGAACTCAAGTTATAGTCTTAATTGAGCCAGGACTGAGCCAGTGATGTAGACTGCAAAACCCAGATACACCAGGGTTTGTCTGAGGCAGACTAGGCAGTCAAGAGTCTACTTGTATATAGACCAGGACACTTCTGGGGAAGAAGTCACTGAACATAGGACCAAGGCATAAAAGTCCCAAGGACAACTGAGCTATGTCAATAGTAAGGAGTAGCTCAAAGGAAAATATCGTGTCTATCAATCACTCAAAACACCATCTCCATCACTCAGGCTACTCTCAGTCAAACCTGGGGTCTAATCTCGAACTCTAGGAAGAAGTTTCTACAAAGAAAAGAGCAAGGAGAAGCTGAAAGTGATATTTTACTAAAATATTTGAGGGATATTTAAAGCATGAGGAGGATTCATTAGACTGAAGCCTCAGTTTTTGGAGACAACTCTGGTTGAGTGACAACCAGTGTTCAGCCTTGACACCAGCCATTGCTGTGGGAAGCCAGAGCTTTAAAGTAAGAAAACGGCAAATGCTAACTTCAAAGCTGAAGGGACTAACCCATGGAACACACAAAGAAATTTCCCGGGAACTCCCAGAACTATTTGGTAGGGTTTTGAGTAAGACTGGAATTCCTAATATTGTGGGAACAGATGTGGAGAAATACCAATTTATTACTCTTCTGTGAACAGATTTTACCCCCTGGTTGGTCTGGCTTGGGAAATGTGAGTCATTGTATTCAGAATTATTTATGTTCCATAGGAAGTAATGTATTCTCATTATGAGGACTGTTTTACACTGAAAACAAATGACTGAAAAACAATATAGAATTCCATTACTGGGATTTTACTAAAAATAGGACAGATCTATCAGGAATGGTCAAGATGCAGTGTTCATTAGAAGTAAGATGTGCAAGATGACTTTTCAAGACCTTTTCTAGTCTACAAACCAAGGTTTAAGTAAATACAAAAGTTGAGCATTGAAATAACTATAATATTTCTGTCTCTAAATAGCTATGAGCTGGATGCTTTTGTGATGTCTCAGGACATAAAATGAAGGATGAAAGTAAAATGAATTAACCTAACTTAGTTTGAGAAACACACACATACCTTAAAAGGATACATGGATATTCGCAGAAACCAAACCCACATGGTACATTTAACTTCACAAGGAATTTAAGCCACAAATTAACCACCACCAGTAACTTAGTCAACAGGTTTTTCTTCTCTCCTGTCCTGTCTTCTCTTCTCCTTTCCTCCTCTCTTCTCTTCTTTCCTCTCCTCTTTTCTTCTCCTCTCCTCGTTCTCTTATTTCTTCTCTCTCTCATTCATTTCTTGTCTCTCTCTCTCTCTCCTCTGCTTACCGCTGCTCATTCTGCTTTAGCCCATTCTTTTTCAGCAAACCAGCCTTTTCTGCTTCTTTTCACATAATATTATAGGCGGTTATAATAGGCACCTGTAACAGTGCCTTAGCTCTCAAATTTCTCTCTCCTTACTTGAAGCGATCATGAGAGAATGACAGATATTATCGGAGTCCAGTTCTCAAATACTGGGATGGAGAATTTTACTGGTCAAATATGTTTTTTATGTGCATCCTCTATCTCTAAACTGTAGAGGGCAATGGATCATATAATACCGAATATAGCTCCAAGGGCTCATATGCATACATGAGTCAATGCTCAGAAAAGGGATGTCATACATTAGAAGACACCCCAAAATTGTCTGTTACACCAATAGTTAGCCAAGCATGACAATCCCTGGATTTTAAAGAAATTATGCCTTACTAACATAAAACCAGAGAATATTGTGTACGTCGGAGTTATATTCTGCACACATTTAACTTAAGCACCAATTTTAGAACGTAATTCTTTTTCTTTTTCTTTTTTTTTGAGACAGAGTTTCTCTCTTGTCACCCAGGCTGGAGTGCAAGGGCATGTACTTGCCTCACAGCAATCTCTGCCTCCCAGGTTCAAGCGATTCTCCTACTTCAGCCTCCCGAGTAGCCGGGATTACAGGCGCACACCACCACGCCCAGCAAATTTTTATATTTTTAGTAGAGACGGGGTTTCACCATGTTGGCCAGGCTGGTCTCAAATCGCTGACTTCAAGTGATCCACCCGCCTCGGCTTCCCACAGTGCTAGGATTACAGGCATGAGCCACCGCGCCTGGCCTCCAATATTAGAACCTAACTCTTAAGAGTCCCTGTTACTAGTTGATCTATCCATAATAGACAAATCCATTGACATATATTAGGCAAAAAGGATTAATAGTCTTTAAAAATCAGTATGGAGGAACTCTTGTAGACAATAGAAACACCTTGGTTTTCTAAAAAGCAAAATAGTCTGAATGTTCAGACAGCTGCATATAGACTTGCTTTTAGTTTCTTCCTGAATTTACCACATGATTCTCGAATCTTAGTGTTCTTAAGAATTATCCTATGAAGTCATCCACAGAAGTATGTATACTATCTTATGAGTGATTTAAAGATCTTTCAAAGATAATTTTAACTCTATGAGATTGTTCACTTTATCATCTGGGTCCTAACCCTGCACACTACTAGGTGGTGTTCTCCTGTCAGAGACTTTCATGGAAAACGATCCAATTACAAACCCCTAGGGGGCAGAGTCACCTTGAACAAGTCATTCACTTTTCTAACTGTAAAATGGGGGACAATATGAACTGACAATTCACAGGGTTGTGAAGATCAAATAAGATCTAGAAAGAATAATTTATTGAGTACAAATGGTAGGAGGGGAGATTTAGGATATATAAAGCAGAACTTTTGACATATAAAACTTCTGACACTGTATATCAGACACTGTGATAAGAACTCTATATTCATTATTTCATTTAACACTCACAAGAATTTTATAGGATGGGTACTACTATTTTCCCAATGGCCATATGAGAAAACCAATGCACAGAGAAGTTAACTTGCCCAAGATCATACCTGCCAGACTAGAATACGTGTGTGTATGTGTGACAACAAAATGTGTGTCTATGTGACAATGCTGTGTGTTTGTGTAGTGAATAGGAAAAATTTCAGAGCAGTTGGGAAATAGTTAATTCTTAGGTTTTCAGGGCTTGAAGTCTTGTTATTCATATGGAAAATCATCTATGTCTTTTTCTTTCCCATCCTTTGCTCTCCTGAAGCCCATCAATGACTATGTTCCTACCCCCTTAGCATGTCCACCAGAGAAAGAGATGAGAAATCAAAAAAGGAAAATTCATATCAGTCCATCTAGTGACTCTCCCATGGATGAACTGAAAAGTTAAGTAAAGAGAAAGTTAAGGTTAATGGCCAAAATAAGATTCTTATTTGTCTGCTTCTAACAATGCCACATACAATATTTCACAGTTCAAGGAGTGCTTTCACAGACATGACTTCATCTGATCCTCAGACAGTCCCAATATGTACTCAGTGCAGATATTAATATCCTCACTTCACAGAAAGGAAAATGAAGCTCAGGGACTTGGTAACTTAGTTGAGGTTTTTTGCTGTTAAGTAACAGAATCTGAGTTTGAATCCAGTTCTTGTGATTCTCAGTGCTCCTCCTGCCCATTTGGCATCAATAACAAACCTCGGAGCCGCTAGACTATTAATTTACACTCAATTCTGGAGCATGAGGTTATCTGGTCTCCCTGCCTGCTTTGCTGTTCTTTCATTTTCTTTTTCATTGTAGAGAAAGAATAGCAATTCCTTGCCTCGACAGAAATTCTAAGATGAGAGGTGAAGAAACAGACAGAAATCTCAGAATTGTAATTCAGTTTTAGCTTCCTTGAAGAGAGTGGGGCTACAAAAAGTTTTTTAAATGACTTATTTTATATAATGGTCAAGGATATAAACCCTTCTCCAGGCTATAGTCTGGCACCCTAAACCATCCCTGTCAGATAAGATAGCAACCTTCTTTTAAGCATCTCCAGAAAACAGGATCTCTTAACAGTTCTCAGTGTTTATCAACGCTCAGTGTCAACATTTCTGCTTTATGTATCCTGAATCTCCCCGCTGCCATTTGTACCCTATCCTTGTCTGTATTGTGTGGAAACAACCCTCAGCTGGTTGAACCATCGCCCAGTTCCTCATGCACCCCTGTGTCCGAGCAGAGTGAACTTGGAGCAGTAGTGTTATTTTTCCATGCTCAGGCCCAGTTTTCAGGAATCATCTTATACATAATAATAACCCACCTTATGAAACTTAAAGACTCTCAGCTGCCTCGCTTCCAGGCTGGAGTTTTTCCAGCATCTATGAGAGAATCAACATAGTCTCCACTGACTGTACTGATCCAAGAAGTTTGGAAGATAAAGGACGTTTAGTTATTGAGCTTTATTTTTAGTGATTCATTCTACTTTTCCCATCGATCTCTGGAGGACACTGGAAGTCTGGGAGGTTAATATCTGTGAGTACTTATTGGGAAAGAGCATCTAAGTAATTATTAAAAATTATTTTACCCACTAAAACATCTGTCTTTAGGGACTCTGTTTGCATAATGTCCTATCGTCTCACTCTTAATGCATAACTCTATCCCAGTGTTCTGAGTTACACCATAAACACTACCTCTCTGTTTCTAACACACAACATATTTCAAAGCAGAAAGGAATTTATAGCACCAATGTTATTTTTCCATGTACAATTCCAGTTTGGAATGTCCAACAGCACTCAAATTGCCTTTCAGGATAAAGACCAGATTCTGATTCTGTGTAATCCTTGTTTGTTTCTGGGAAGGCTCAGATGTTTATGTTATGGACGGAGACTGTGTTCTTCAAGGCCCTTCATGTCCCACAGAAGAACCCAGGTGCATAAAATGTTTTCATATTAAACATTTAAGAGATTTGAGGTGAATAAAATGAATAGAAAAAATAAATAGGCAAAGCACCCCAAAACCAATCAGGGGTCAGGGGAGTGGTTTGAGGGGGATGGAATCTAGAGAAGATCACCCTATGGGATGTCAGTAATCTCTGAGAACACAGATCAAGCCCTGCAATCTCTCATTCTTTGCTTAGCCCATGGGGAGACCCAGTTTCTTCAACAGAATGAAGATTAGAGGTAGAATAATTATTTTTTTTTTTCATGAGAAATCTGGAATACACTTGAGAGACCTGGCAGAGGTGAATGGAGAGATGAGTCCTGAGTCTGCATCTCTCCCACTTCCTGCAACTGAGACCCCTGGATCCTCATCTGCAGACTCAGTCTCATCCCTCCCCACCTCCTTAGAATCAATCTGAGCCTGAGGTAGGGGAATCTGTTCAGTAGCAGTTAGTCCATCTGGGATTAAAGACCTACATCTCATCTGGGCCCCAATTCCAAGTTGCACTGGCATTACTGCGGTCCAGGAGAGTAGGCATTTGTAGGTCTTCTCAGTCTACAGTGACCTTGGTACTGCTCCCTCTCCTATAGATCTGGCCAGCAGGGAAAAAAGAATGAAGTCAATGTGCAGAAAAATGCAAAGGCTAGTGAGACTCCTGGCAGTTTTCTAGTTCTCAGTCGCAAGCTCTTCCCAAGGTCAAGATGCTCCTCCTGCTCTTGGATTCCATAGGACACTAGTGTCCATAAACTGTGTTCCCATTTGCTGCTTAAACTGCATCAAACAGGTTTCTGTGACTTGAAGTCATACCCTTTTCAGGTCTCTCTGTACAGGTGCCTTTTCTAGTAAATTAGCTAACACTGCTACCAGAATAGAAGATGGGTATTGTTATTCCAATTATGACAGACAAGGAAACCAATCAGAGACTCATGTTGGCATTCCCAGTAACTCTTTGATGTAGGAGTAGAGCTCAGACCATGGAACCCACAGGGAGGTATTATTCAGAAATCCAGGCAAATAAGTACTTGGTCAACGGGTAGGCGAAGAGTCAAGATCCAGTCAGGAAAGTAGACACCATATTAGGTCTTTCAACAGCATGGATTTAATAAGGAATTGATTGATCACACAGGTGTTGGAGAGCTGACTGAGCATAAATTGAATAACTGCAGAAAGCAGTTACCATCCCAAGGCTGAGGGAGGAAAAGGTGAGGGTTGGGGCTATCAGAACTTAGGAACTAGAAGAAGTGGGCACCATGAAACTAGGGCTCTGACCTTTGAGGTGGTTCATAACGTTGGACAGTGCTGGTACCATTAAGGAGGCAAGTTGAGGCTGGTTCTGGGAATGTGGAAAGGAGCTGGAAGCCATAATAAACTGCCACAGTGATATGAAATGCCACTGCTGGGGCAAAGTGCCATTTCTGGAGCAATGACATTGATATCAAGAAATAGAAGGCCGGGTGTGGTGCCTCATGTAATCCCATGCACTTTGTAATCCCAGCACTTTGGGAGGCCAAGGCGGGCAGATCATGAGGTCAGGAGGTCGAGACCATCCTGGCTAACACGGTGAAACCCCGTCTCT